>NC_056745.1:884824105-885194105 GCF_019279795.1 Protopterus annectens
ACACTGGACATTTGCAGACTTTTGCTAAACTAAACTGATGGAGGTAGTAGTAGTAAAAATCGAAGAAAAAAAATCCTAGACTGCATTAAGCCTGCAGTAGCTGGCAAGACTCAGCATGTGTGTTTCTGTATTTGAACTAACAATAAGATGTTGGTGGCTGTAATAGATGTAACTGTGCTAAGGCGTCAACAGTTTAGTGGTTCCAATATATATATTTTTTCTGCGATGATGATTTTGCTCATCTGATTTCCATTTTTACCTGGTTTGTTGAGTATATTGGTATCTGCCTTGGGTCATTGTCATTGCCTTCTAGTCTCTGGAATAGCTATTTGCAGATAACACGGGGTGGTACAGCTCTTTTAAGTTATATGTTTAATAATCACAGTAGAAGGTGAGCTGCTACTTATAGCCAAAGCATACTGTTAGTATGCATGCATGACATGTTTCAAAGCATGGTGTATGCATTTTGTTTCATTGTTTACTGGAAAAATGTTCAAAACAATACACTTAAAATGCCCTCTAACAACTGTACTATATTTTACAAGGAATATAATGTAATACAGTCAGGAAGGTGTATCAAAGAGCATGTGTATGTTTCATGTTCAAGGGAAGGGGGCTATGATTTTGAAGACAGCCCAGAGTTAATATTTATCTGCCACTGGCAAAATGTATTTTCTTTGAATGTGGGTCTGACGTCTTATAATATTTGTGCATCTGATAGCATCAACTGCATTATCCTTGCATTATTTTATTTACAAGAGAGCAGAGGTGAGGTGACATAGTATATATCTGGGGGGGGGTGCTTATCTTGCATCATCCAGCTTCTCTTCTACAGTGCACTATCACTGTCTCTACACAACAGAAAATGTCAGATGAGACACATGATTTCCTCATTCAGGTATAGCATTACAAGGGGGATATAACCAGGACCTGCTAGCAACAAGGTCACTTCAACTATTCCAAAGGTTAACCCTTTGCTGCTGCAGCTAGTTCTATATATTGATATTAGTTTCCTGTTGCTGTTTTTCTACCCATTATACTTTATAAATCAAAAAACACACATTTGTTGGCTCTGGATTTGACTGTGCTGGATTGTGTGTGTATGTTTTTTTACTTTAGCTTCTTTTAGAGTTTACCTGCAGAGCTGAAAATGTATCTAAACTGCACTTACTCACACATTAATTTATAGACTTATACTTTTGTTTCATCCAGTTCCATGTAACTGGGAAGCAAAATCTTGCCCTGGCAAGCAGTGAGTACAAGCTAAAGAAACAATCCTGTATAATTTTAAACAATGGCTTAAAGTAAAGGATACACATGGATGTTTTCAGTTTAATTCAATTACTTACTGTCCTCTCATGTTACAAAGACATGTCTGCATTATTTCTTCCTGGGCCTCTGCTGAATGTTTAAGTCCTTACATATCTGATGGTGCAGTGGTAGCCTCTGTTGAAAATTGCTTTTGTTCCATCCATTTGGCTTCGGTCATCTCGATGGCTTGGGTTCCCGGGGGGGGGGATGTTGGGGTGCCTAGGAAAAGTTTGCGTCAGGGCGCTTCTAACGTAGTTACGCCACTGAGAACAAGCCTTTCTAAAATTGGATCTGCCTCATAGACTGAAGTACCAAAAACATCAGAAAAGAACAAATGTTCAGAACTGTTAAAACAAGACTAAAAATGAACGCATACATAAAAATACATGTGCTTGCTTCACAGATTACTTCCAAGTTAACTGCACAAGCCTGATTCCCAGTGTAAGTGACACTCCAGTGATTTACTGTAGTGTAAGGTTAATTTTTAAAGCAGGCTTAAACCAGGAGAGCAGATTCCAAAACACTTGCTCTCAGTGTATGTCACTTAACACACTGGAATAATTTACTTACACCAAAAGCAATACAGTTGTTTTGCATAGATGCGCTTTTTCAGACCTTGACCACTGAAAAGGGTCGGTTAACCAGACTACTCACCTGCTTAACAAACAGAAATAAAATGAATTAGTAACCATTAAGGCTTTTAACATGCAATATAATATAAACACTGAAAAAAGAGGTCACCTTGTGAGCTCAGGCTGGTAATCTCCAAGTGTAGTACCTCGCAGGATGTGCAGTAGCAAATCCCACCTCAAACACGCCTCCAGCCGCACGGACCCTGCACCCGCATGAATATTCACATGGCTCCTGCCTCATCGGTATGATACCAAGGCACACAAATATTTAGTTTAGTTGAATCATACCATTTATCATACCGTTTATTTAAGTTCATATCCCTCCAACTCGTTCTTTGCTCTGAATGGGGAACATTATGATTACAATTTGAATTAAATCGGTAACACGTGTAATATTGACATTTAAGCTTGTATCGTGCTTAAAAGGTGTTTATATTTAATAATATATTTGTCAATTATTTTTTTTTTATTTTAATGAATGTTTAACTGTCATTTTCAGGTGTTGGAATTAGAAGTTGTTATGGGAAAATGAAGCTTTCTAAGGACAAATAAAAATGTGATATGTTTAGCTTATTCTGTACATATATCATATTTCTGTCTTGGTGAAACTCTTACTATTTATTTTTCCCATTATTCTAATGTGCATTGAATTTTAGCTTTTCCAGCTGTCTTCATCACTGCTCCTCTAGATTGTTGTATTGAAACTATTGAAAATGTCCCTCAGGATATTTTATGACAATTTGTTTTAGCTGACATTATGGGCATAAACCCTATCAGTATGTTTTTATTTTGATTTGTTATCCAGGGCTGGTCCAAGGACCCTTTCATTTATGACGCAGGTCAAATTAGCAGTTAGAGTCCAGGTAAATTAACCAGTGCATAAAGCTACAGATGTTATTTGTTAATTGTAAATAAATAAATTGAGCTATTAAAACTTCTGAAGCTGTAAAAGCAGGACAGTACTACTTGTATTAAAATAAGACATGACGGCACAGTATACACAATGTGGAAATTTGCATGCCTGTCACACCAGTGCAGAAATTAGCATGCCTGTCACTCAAACTCGATTTTCCCCTGCCAATCAGTTAAGATACGCCCAAAGCTGCGCAGAACTAACTGCAAGGTACTACACTTGGAGATTACCCTCAGTCTGAGTAGAAGAAATGCAACATTAAAGACACACACTAGTCATCAAATTTCAAACTTAATTATACACACTGACAGCTGTGCATTGTAAATATGTAAATAAACAATGCTAGCAACATTACTGGTGATGCAGCAATTTGTGAAAAACCTCAGGAGTTACTGAAATGTATTAGTGTTATTATTCTTGTACAGGATGCAGTGATTTGTGCAAATAACATTTACAAATGTATAAGCACAACTACAGTTGTTATTGAACTGCAAATCCACGTTATAACGCAATCTGAACATAAATGCTGCTTTGAAAAAGTAAATTGAAAGATAATCCCCCGGATTCACTAATCCTCCGTGTAAGACTTAATAAGTCTTACTCGGAGGCTGCAGTTGAACGGTTTGACGTCAGCGTGCCATGAATATTCATGAGGGCATGCTGACTCAACCATAACTCTTACACGGACAGAGTAGGAAAGCAGGGGGCGTGTCCGACTGCCGAGCAGTCTAAATGTGCACGCCCCTGCAAGGTTTTAAAAAGCATAATGTCAACACACAAGAGCGAGTTCACTCAAATGTACTTGCACCCAAAACCACACTCCCTGACACTGTAAACCCCCATCACACTTATATAAAGTAAATAATTATATATATTTTTTTAAATCCACGATATAGCTGCCCGTATCTGCGCGTGTGTGTGCGGGTGTGCCCATTGCTTAGCTAGAGTTAGCAATTGTGACATGGAAGAGCATAAGAAAGAATGTTTATGCAAATCACACCAAATTGAAATAGCATAATGGTAGAGCGTATGCACAAAGAGAAGGCATTCACGGTTCGAGTCCCACCACTCCCCTTCATATTTATGTTTTAAATCAGTATTTGAAATAATACCAGACATATATAATTAAAATTTTATTAAAAGCAGTGACATGGCCAATGTATCAGTGAACAGACTAAATATTTTTAAAGGACCCAGATATATAACAGCCTGCTGTTAAGCAACGCTTTACACAGCTAAGCACAGGTGCCCACAGTTTAATAGCGCTTTACCCAGCTAAACAAAGTTGCCCATAGTTTAATAGCGCTTTACCCAGCGCAATAGAGTTGCCAAAAGTTTAAAAGTGCTTTACCCAGCACAATGTGTTTGCGCACGTGCGCGCCACACCAACCAGGGCACATTACGGCACCGTGGAGAAACGTAGAGCTAAGTTGCTTAAATGCAGCCACACCCCCTAGCCTGTCTAGACAGTATTAAAATAAAAGAATGACAAGGTTCGAACCCAGGACCCTGTGCATCATAATCAGAGTACAGAACCACTAAGCCATGACAACATAGGGGAAACAGCCACTATTAGCATTCATAAACTTACGAATGGTAGTTTAACCATTACTAAACAGGTCTGCAGTCAGCTGAGAATTTTACAAAATGGCCAATCACAAAAAGTGCGGGGAAATGCGGCATATTTAAGCCCCAAAGGCGGGAATACTCGCCATAACTGATTGTAGCTTACATTTGCAGTCAGAATGGCAAGTGCAGGAGAGGGTTCACGCTTCCGAGCACAACGTTGGGGCATCGAGGAGTCAAAATACATGGTTTGGCTCCTTGTCCACCGTCACGAGTCAAGACTCCTGCAGGTCCAGTTCCAAGGGACAGAGTACAAGGCAGAGGTTTGGAACCAGTTAGCTCGTGACCTCACCAGTGCCACAGGCGTTCCTCGGACTGGTGAGCAGGTCCGTCACCACCATGCAGACCTGAAGAGATGAAAGCAGGACCGCCTGAACCAGTGGATACAGGAGGTCCATGGGATGCAGAATGCCCCACAACTGAGTATGTAGCCATGGAATGCAGTATGTAAGCATTGATAATGGAGTATGTATAACAAATAGGTATGTCTCAATATCCCTTCATTTACTTTACAGCTGCTACGAATCAGCAAGCCTATGCTGATAGGCTGCTAAGGCTGCGCCACCAGGCAGGTTAGTGATTATTCTGCATGTATTGTTGTATAAAATATGGGAGAGAGCATGAAAGAAAGTGTTATAGTCCAATAAAACAGCCATAGAATTGCCTGAATAAGTCCTCTGCATGTACTGTCAGATAAAAACGTCAGAGAGGCAGAAAAAGAGTGTAGTAACCCATTAAGAAAGGTAATATATGTCAGGAATAATATCTCTGCAGGCATGGTCATATAACATAAGTGAGTGAACCTGAAAAAAGATTGTTCTAACCTAATAATAAAAGTATAATATGTCTTGAACATGTCTGCCATAAACACCGTTAAAACAAATAAAGGAGTGAGCCTGTGGAAAAGTGTGCAATGTCATTAATAAAGGTCTAAAACCCAGTGTGTCTGTGTCACAGAGTCTGAAATGTTGTTGTAACCTTGCATTATACAAACAGTACTGTTTGAAAATGTGCTGGCAACCCAGAGTTATGCAGTCCCATATAAAGTGGGTGATGGAAGTGCTAGTAGCTGTGAAACATATATACAGTCCACAATAGTCAGTTACTGGCTGGCACAAATAAGTAAACCTGGCACACATGTAGCATGTAATTATTCACCAGAAATGTGAGTGTGTGTCAAGAAATGCAGGGTTCTGTACAAATCGAAGTGAAACTGTCATGTGAAAACATCCCAGATATGTAGATAAAGAAATATAAATGCAAACAAGAAATATGTAGCAGTAACATCTGCATCCTGGACAGTTAGTATGTCAGATATAGGTCGGGCATATATTGAACTAGCCAAACCCATGACAAAACCTAATGTATGGTGGCAAGTGTAATAATACAGGTAGGGTATATACACTTGCAGTCACTGGGAATGTAGTGTAGACTAAAAGGTCATTATAAGATGTTAACCGAGGTTTTTTCTACACCCTACCGTATGTGCATAAACCATGCAATTCCACACCTCAATGGGTATGTGTAACCTTAAATATTTGTTGGGACATATGTCCTATTGTTTTATAAATATTTGCATTGATGTTGATGCATGTGTCCTGTTCAAACACCACGTTCATGGTGGCCTGTTGACCAAATATCCCTGCATGATGTTGGAATATCCACGGTCGTTCAATATATGCATGTGTTATGCTTGCTGTTCAACTGTTGGAACCATGGTGTGTTGGGTTAATGGGAATATTACTGCATGCTGTTACAACTAATCTGGAATGCTGTTGTTTATGTTGTAATTAAACACACCTAATCACAGAACGTATGGGAAGGCCGGTCCCAGCGGACCCACCTATCCCTCCTCAGTTGGCGAGTGTACCTGGCACCAGCGGCTCTGGTGCCCAGCCCGGGCTCCCCTCCTCCATTGGTCCTGTGCCACCTTCAGGTGGAAGCGCTGCAAGGGATGGGGCTCGTCCCCCCCCGTGCAAGCGTGGGCAGAGGAGGGCCACCTGTCACCCTTGCTAGGGTCCGGGCTGTGGTGCGTAGGGAGTTCCAGCGTTCAGTCGCTGATCCCCTACGCCAGCTCGAGGCGAGAGTGGAGTGTCTCTTGGGTGAGCCTGCCCGTCCTACACAGTCCTCAGCACAGCCACCCTCAGGGCTGTGAAGGTGCAGTGGTGACTGCCCATAGGTGGGGATCTCAGTTCCACTGGTACCATCTGTGGGCTCATGGGCTTGCGATTTCCAAACATCCTTCCCCGTCAATTGTGTTTACCCACCCTATGTGTCAAACTCTGCCCCTGTTTGCGTCTTGTTTGTCTTGTCTGTTTACCTCCCTAACCTGCCTCACCAAATATACCTACTTTCTCTACCTCACATTCCACTCTCACCTGAAAAAAAAAAATAAAAAAAGGGCAATCTGTTCCCACAAAAAAATTACGCCCCATACATAGCTGCCCAATTCGCACACATGTCCACTGGACATGTAAACTGATAATTCTAATTGGCAGTACAACAAATTTTGTTGTCCTCACACCTCTCTCAGAGGTGGAAGGTTTCAAATTTCACACCAAATTTCAAACATATGCACAGCTGTTGCTGGTAAAGAAATGGGCAGCTATGGATCTTCCCTACACCCATCCTGCACATCCCGAGCTGGTTTCCCTACTGTCTTTCCCTCTTTGTGCCCCCTTTTTCACCACTTTCCTATCTCCCCATTTTCTTTTCTTTAAAAGAAATTAGCGCGCGGGTTAGCGGGAGTAAGCACTTTAAAGCAGTAGTTAGCGGGGGTGTGTGAGTGTGAGCTTGTGTGCGCTTAGCTAAGCATTGCTAAGTGTCACGCAAACCCGCGCAAACCCGCTTACAACTGCTTAAAAGTGCTTTAGTCACTCTGTATGACAAGGCCCTTGTACTGCTCAGCAGCAAAATAAAATACCCTTGTCAGTCTCGAACCAGTCTGCATGAATTACCACTACACCACAGCAGATATACAATAACTTAGTGCTTTAAGCAATATATCATGCATTACCATGAGTGAATGTAAAGGGAAAATAGGAATGGCATAACACAAATCTTGTTCTGTGGGGCTTAACCAGCAGGTGTTGTGGAATTGCATGACATGACTGTGAAAAGAGAATAAGCCATGCTAGTAGGGAATAATGTTACAGTAGCACCTTACAAACCCCACACAGTATCAGAGCAGGATAAACACTGGCATATTTGCATAGGTCAGAGGCCAGACCTCCCAACAGTGACTGCTCTACAGTGATGACCCTGTTTTGTAAACAAATGTTAGCTGTGCCCCTCTGACTCCCTGTGAAATGTACTAACAGTAGGCAGAAAGGTGGGGAATCTCACTTAATGACAAATGTCAATAAGTGAGAGTAGACACTGCTTGCATGTCAGAAAAGGTGTAGTAATACATATGCTCTGAATCCCCCAAAGTCTGAACTGCAAAATGTCTGAAATATATCACAGGTGTATCCCAGTTATATGTACCTTTCCCTGAGGCTGTTCAAATATATATGTGAGAGTATCTGAGGCCTGGAAGAGCCAGAAACACACAGGCATATCAGCTTGTCTGCTATTACACACTCTGCAAATAGCTGTAGAATGAATCCCACAAGCATGCCCTTATGTAGAAGTACAACGCAGAAATATCAAAGGATGTAGCCATGTACTGCTAGCAACCACCTGTGACAATGCCATTGTTCAGGTGCTGAAAAGACTGCTGTGGTGCACAGTCAAAGAATACTAGGCTGACCTCTGTCTACCATCTGGATATGTCCACAGGTGGGAGCTACTCAGACAGACTACTAGCCTTTATAGACTTACAGGTACACAGCAACTCTGCATGTTCAGTAAGATAAACATCACATGATAATAAATAATGCACTCTGCACTTCTGCACCCCTACCCAAAAGTACTATATACCCATGTAGTCAGGCACAACCAAGGGTGTAGGTAGGCATACACAGTAGTGAAACATGTCCAGTTGTCCTGAGCAGACTGTGCTAATGTCAACACAAACAAACCACAAACTGTTCAGAAGTGAGTAACGTACTAATGACAGTGTAGCAGTTCACAAACAGTGCATGTGCCTGATATTCATAATTGGTAGTACAACACAGTTGTCCTCACCCCTCTCTCAGGAGTGGATGGTTTCAAATATCCCTCCTAATGTATTGCATATGCACAGCTGTTGCTGGTAAAGAAATGGGCAGCTATGGACCCTCTCCACACCCATCCTGTATATCCCGAGCTGGTTTCCCTACTGTCTTCCCCTCTTTGTGCACCCTTTATCACCACATTCCTATCTCCCCATTTACTTTTCTGTCAAAGAAATGAGTACAGGGGTTAGTAGGAGTGAGCACTTGTAAACAGTAGTAAGCGGGTTTGCACCAGTGTGTGCATGTGTGCGCTTAGCTTAGCATTGCTAAGATATGACAAGCTAAGCCAAGCTTGGCTTAGTATTGCTAAAATAAAATAAGCTAAGTTAAGCTTAGCATCACTAAGGGTCTCGCAAACCCGCTTACAACTGCTTAAAAGTGCCTTAGTCACTCTGTATGACAAGGCCCTTGTACTGCTCAGCAGCAAAATAAAAAACCTTGCCAGTCTCGAACCCGGGACCTTGGACTCATCAGTCTGCATGAAGTACAATAACTTGGTGCTGAAAGAAATATAACATGCATTACAATGAGCGAATGTAAAGGGAAAATAGGAAAGCCATAGGAATACATTGCAATAACTACTGTTGTATGCCAGTTAATTCTCTAATTTGAAAAGAAAGTACATACTCCCATGTATCCAGTGTTAGCATTAGGAGGTGTGAGTAAACCTACACACCGAGAAGAGTGTACTGGAAGAAGCAACAGTCAGGTTTCAGTACAACATGCATTTCACTGGCTACAACCCAGCTTCAGATATGAGACATACCAACCTTCTGACTGAGACAACAGTGTCCACAGCAAACAACCATGGTCCCCACCTTGCAAAACCGAAAGGGCTATGCCTACATAAACTATCATTTTATAGCAGTGTCCTGAAATCACAGTGAGAACTGCAATTACCACAAAGCAGGCTGCATGCAATTACTAAATGGTGGGCACCAATTGGTGCAGAGGCCATCACATGCACATGTGCAGATACCTAGAAAAGCAGCCTGTATCTGCTGTCCACTCATGCAATAATATCACTGCAACAACTGGGAGAGAGAGAGTATGAGCGAGAGAGACAGACAGACACAAACAGGCAGAAGGAGACAGACGCTGAAAACAAACAGCAACACACAGAGGAAACAAAACCAAAAAATAAATAAATAAATAAAAAATAAAAAAAAACACCTACAACAGATGGAGGTGAGGAATACAAAGTTAAGGTATGTAAGAGATATGTATTTGGTGACATCCGAAAGATGTGTCTGAAGGGTACTCTACATACTGTGAATCATCCATATTTGGCAGCAGTCCATATCTATATGTACATGCACATTTGCATAGGGCAAGGGACATACTGCAACTGTTAGTGAAGGCTGGACATAAGTATGTTGTTGAAGGCTGCTATGTGCACATATGTATGTAGGTTGTAGTGTGTGGCATTGCAGAAAGCAAGCAGTGCCGGTATATGTCATGTGGTGTTAAACGCTGTGGGACTGAGCTACAGGCAGTGAGGCCTGCAACAGCTATATGGCCTGAGGACAGCAGAATGCATTCTGCACAACATTGTGCAATAGTATTACATAACCGTATGTCTCACAACTGTTGCATAATTGACATCCCCACCATGAAAGGTGGGCAGTATATGTGCCTAATATGTGCAGCATAACTGACATCCCCACCATGAAAGGTGGGCAGTATATGTGCCTATATGTGCAGCTATATGTACAGCAATGGATGTTTACATGTATGTGTATATATACATGTATATATACATATATATGTGTGTATAGATATATAGATATATATATGGATATATTTAGATATATATGGATAAATATAGATATATATGGATATATATGGATATATGTAGATATATATATAGATATGTATGGATACGTATAGATATGTACAGATACGGATAGATATGTATATATGTATGTGTGTGTGTGTATATATATATATATATATATATATATATATATATATATATATATATATATATGAGAGAGAGTGAGGGAGACACGGGGTCATATGTACTGCAACAGGTGCCTGTTGTCCAAGGCATGGACTGAACACCAGTGTTGATACCGCAGTGCCATACCCCATTCCAAAACACCTTACGCAGTAACTGTCACATAGGTGGTAGCCTGCCTAACACTGATGGTGTCAGAAGGGTACATGGGACACAGGTGGACAGTAGGCTCCCCTTTGATAATCACAGTGACAACAGTAGTAATGTAATCTGTCTACGTGGTATGTGTCATCACAAAAGGTGTGTCATCTAGGGAAATGTAGGTCGGTGTTCCCCTCTACTCATCACAATGCCCCATGTGGTATATACCTCACATGACAACTACAGCAAGTGGAAAGGCCACAGACATACCTAACAAAGAGTAATACTGCCCTCAAACACATGCCCTATGCAGACTGAGTCACAAACCACAGCTAGAGTGCGTTGCATATCGCCCACCCAGAGGTTACCACTGCCGGACATACAGAGGTATGTCACACCCATAGCAGTCGGCCAACCACCATGACAACACCTCACAATCCCTCAGGGCTACATGACCTAGGGCCCTAATCCTTGTCACCTCACTAAACAGCACATGCTGGAGGTACATGTTCCTATCCACAAATATACCATACTCTGGACTAAACCACCTAGCATGAACAAACAAGGCTCCTCATTAGCAGATGTCATACATACCCCTGATGATTGTTTTTAGATAGGTAATATGCCCTGGGAGTCACCTCTGTGTATTTGGTTGACAGGAGCAAGTGAAATCACATTACATGTGTGTCAAAGGCCAGAGTAGCATATGGCTAGGCTGCTCTAGGCCCTAGGGCCAATAGCGTATTACCTACCTTTGACACAATGCACACACACATGTACTTAGTGCAATACCTGCTATGTGAGGTGGAATGAGTGTGATAGTGACTGTGTGCAAGGTTTGTAAAGGTGTGATAGCTTAGTGTGAGGTTGTGTCTGTCATGGTACTTTGTGTCCTAGGTGTGAGGCCAGAGAAAGATGTGTCAGTTATTGGGATGCAGACATAGTAGGATAGCATATGTTGTGATGTAGTTCCTTGTGTACGACGGTGGTGTCCCAATGTAGGCTGAAGCAATGCATGTATGCTCAGTAAATGGTACTTCTGGTGACTCCAGCTCACATATGAACTGTTGTACTACCTGAAGCTGTAGGCCTAAACAGCACAGTATGGTGTATGTTCACAGTCCCTGGTAACACTGTCTCATGTGTTTCCTGTAGTCTGCACAGATTACATACCACAGGCATATGTATCTGTAAGTAGGGGCACACAGTACTGTAAGGTACACAGGTAATGCTCATCTGTGTCAGCATACATCTGTGTGTTGTATGTATGTCTGATGTGTGTTTAATGATGCCTGTACCATGCCCGCAATGACATGTGTGTTACAAGGTATGTGTGTGTACCTAGCAACATGTATACTCTGTTACAGCAGTATGCCAGCTATATTAACAACAGTGCACATATGTTAGGTAGGGGTATGGCATCAAAGACTAGGGTGGTTTACCGGTAATACTGTAAATGTACATGACATTCATTGCATTGGATGACATATTTCTTCATGTATTAGCTTGATATATACCCCCAGGGCGAGGTTGTGCATTGTATCCCAAACAGTGTGCCGACTACTGGTGTATACTGGTGTGTTATATGGAGTGTTGCAGGCACTGTCAGCCAGTTGTGGGCTGAGCACTGATATGTGGTATTGAATGTGTGTATCCTCTATTAGACAGATAGATGTTATATATGGCAGTTAAGTGATATCTGTACTTCATAATGTTAAGTGTGCCACATGACATGCTCACACATATCGTTTAATTGTCTTCCAGGGTTATGGCTCATCAACGTAATCCATCGTATTCAGCTGCGGAGGAGCAGGAAATTCTGAACAGCCTGGTGCAGCACTATAACCTGCTTTTTTCCAGGGCCAGCCAGCACCAGCATGACCGTACTGCACTGTGGCAAGACCTTGTTCGCCGGGTAAATGACATACGTATGCATAACTGGACATATGAGCAGGTACACCATAACTGCAGTGATTTAATTAGATATGTCCTGTGGCGTGCGTCTGATATCCATAGGCAACAGCTTGCCACAGGTGGTGGGGTGGCCATACATCCCCTCACCAGAGTGGAGGAGCTGCTCCTAAGCATGGTGGTTCCTGGACTACAGCAGCAACAGCATCACACATGTGTCATCATGGAGGCCGGAGCCACCCAGCAGGATGACATGGAGCGTGCAGGTAATGCGCCCTAGCTGTAGAATACTGTTACCTGTATTGTTAGAATATGCATATGTGAGATGTGGACTGTGTGTTTAGCAGTTGTGCTGCCTAACGTGTGCAATACTGATATTTGGAATAGTATCCGTACACCTGTGACTGTTGACTGTTGTTCCACTGTTGTTTAGCACACTCACAGAAGCAATGCCACAGTTGTGGCCACTGACAAACTGTGTCATATTCTTCTAGGTCCCTCTGGTGTGACAGCAGGGCAGACAATACATGCTGGTGAGTATGTTAACAATTTAATATTGGTAATGAAATGTGCAGGTCATAGGTGAGGTGTAGGTCATGTACACGTAACACACCTACGCATAATGCATGCTTTGCATGTTTGCTGTGAGACATCAATCATCTCAGTAAAGTCAGTAGCTGCCTCAATCACATGCAATGCACAGTGCAGCAGACACAACTGTGGCAACACTGTACTGCACATTGGATATGCATAGTTGCTACAGCTGTACACAACAGAACATGTTTATCATACGCAGTACATGAAAACATGCTACATTTGGCATTACCACACACCCGCTGTAAGGTCACACTTCAGTATCCCACATGTCATGCACACACACATGACGTACCTCAGGGGTAGAGGCCTATCATGCGGCTGTGCAACACTCTGCAACACATAACATAGTCATGTTAGGCAATGCTCCCTATTGGGCACCTCACACACCCATGTACAAGGTGGCTGTGTAGTTGTGAATGTAGCCACGGCACTGCAATTCAGGTACAGCATGCTAGGCGGTGGTCTTGCACACATTAGTAGCTGTGAGTGACCACAAGATGCATGTTGATGATGGCACAGGGTACTACATCCCATCCAGTTACAGTGGCCACAGTACTACTCATAGCAGTCATTGCTTTGCACCTCAGTGTTGTGTGTGTGCAAACATATACACCTATACACAATATCCATAGCATGTTGTCTGTGTGCTTACATATGCCAGTATACACAATATGCACAGCAGTCACCATCCACACAAAGTGTCACATATATGTCCTGGAATGCTAGTGGGTGTATAGGTCACTTGACAGACATTGGGTATGTGTGGTGTTTAATGTTGCAGTCATGTAGCATGCCATGCCATGTCTGGCACCCACATATCTGCAATATGTCCCACACTCACCATAACCACTGTACACTGGCCATGTCGAGCATTGGGATTCCTTCACGTCAACATGCACCACACATCCCGTGTGTGTACATAGCATGCATGTGCTACACCCATGCCCACTATTATCTGCTATGGACACAGACACTGCACTCAGACATGGATATCTATGTGTCACACAGATAACACATGCAGCCATGGCATGTATACTTGTGAGTGATGGTGCACAGGGCATTGCAGAGCTGATAATACCTGTACAGCAATGTTGTGTCCATGTACACATTGTGTTCCAGGGTGTAGCCAATCACTGAACTACACAGTTGCATCAAAGCCATGTATACTGCCATTTAATAGGGGCATCTACACTTGAATGCATGGTCTTGTGCAACACATATTCTGCATGCTAACATGTGTGTGGTGACTGTCTACCTTGTGATACTGACACCCACCTGCACCCACTATAGAGTATGTGTTGAATTGCTAGTATGTGTGTGTATGTGCTGTAGTGAGGTGTGTATTAGTGTTCATGTGTTCATGTGTGCATGTGTGCATGTGTTCATGTGTGCATGTGTTCATGTGTGCATGTGCAGACCGTAAAGTGTGTTTACTGTCTTCCTCTCACAGGTGCTGAGTTAGGGGTTGGCGAAAGCAGCAGGCAACCTGAAGCCACTGCCATGAATAGTGGTGATGCTGACACATGTATTTTGGCACAGGAAGATTTGACAGGGTCTGTCATTGGTCCGCCAATCGACAGTACACAGCGTTCAACCCCATCTATGCACACACTCATACTGTCAATACATCCCTCACCACCAATGGCCATAGGCGAGGGACAGCATACAGTTGGCATTGACCAGGAGAGTGTGGTACCCATGGCACTTGCATCCCCTCACAGCAGCCATAGCTGTAGACCCGGAATGGTACCACATAGGCCAAGGTCCAGGGGTTCTCGGGGGAGCAGGCAGGCATGCCCTCACAGGTCTTACAACAACCAGTATGTTCTGGGCTGTAATGCAGGCTCAGGCACGTATGGAACGGTACACCAGGCAGGGACTTAGGGTGCAGAGGGCACATTACACTGCTATCAATGACAGCATCCGTGACCTTACCGGTGCCATCCTGACTTACACCAAGGTGGTTGATAGACACTGGGGGAGACATTAGATGCCCTCCACAACATGTCTTCCATGAGCCATGACCGTGCGGGATGGTTGCGACATCGACGCATGCCAGCAACAGCTGGCAGTGGTTGCAGATGGCCTACAGTTCACAGCTGCTCCCGTGGTGGCAGTACCAGCCCCAGCAATGCTGGGGCTGGCCTGTCCATTGACCGTCCCAGTAGACCACGTGCACGTGGCTCTAGCCAGTCCCAGCAGGGACATGGGTTCAGTCGTCATACCTCTGTCTCTGATGACAGTACCCAGTCAGGGTTGGTACCCGACACTGTCTGTAGCACCCCTGCCAGGCACAGGTACTGTGTCCATGGCCGGAGACAGTGATCTGTACAGCCTAGCAGGTACAGTCTGTGGCTGTCCCATAAGCTATCGTATATGGCAGCCACATGGTGGAGCTGTGTGCATGCAGACACACACACATTAACCAAACAACTAGGGCTCACACATACACACACACATTACATCAACATTGGCCCATGCTGTACTGTTGTCCCTCACACACACACACACACACACACACACACACAGACATGTCGATTGGATGGGTCAATGTCAGGCTCTGGCAAACAACAAAACGCCCTGGGCATATGATGATACCTGTGTCACCTCCTGTCATCTGCATCATTGACGGAGGGACAGGCTAACAAGGTGCTGATGCACAGGGTGACACTATAGCAGTGTAGCAATAATAGCAAGTTGTCAACAAGGAAGTGTAACGACATCCCTGTAGGTATATCTGAGCAGACATTATGCATCAAAGCTCTGATTGTCAATGTAGCATTGTTTACACCACTGTTAGGTCTGAGTATGTATTGTCCACCCATGTGCCACTTGGCTGAAGTGTAATGTGTTGCCAGCATGTGTTAGTGAGTGGACAGTACGTGTGTGATGTGTGCAGCACAGATTAGCAAGTGTACATCTGTGAACATGGTGGGTGCTCACTGTCTGGATGTACGTGCATAGTGGACACATGGGACATGTGGCATACCCTGTCGTACACATTAACATCTCATAGTATCTTTCAATGGCCAGTATGCATTCTACTACAGTTATGTACTAACATGGGTAGACATGTGTATGACATGGGTTTACACTATGCTGTGGGTGATACCGTTAATATCTGTCAATGATTTGCGGTCTGGTAGTATACACAACCTCAACAGCATGACTATAAACAATCAGTGGATGATGTCTTGACAAATGACACACGGTAGTAGGGAACCCAGTAACAACTGGATCCTTCTGGTGCTACACTATAACACTAACCAGTGGTAATGACCGCCACCCATTCCTGTGACCACACTTGTTTGGCATATAGCCCCCTTAGGTACATGCAGACACACTAGGGATGTGTCCATCCAAATCTGGAAATGCATAGATTGGCCTACAATGCATTCCCTGAATGGGACGCATATCCTACACAAGGGTATCATACAGACAGATACCTGTTGTCTGATACATGCTGTATAGCAGTAAGCCGACTATGGCATACTCATTCTTATGTACTATACATACTATCCTGTCAGTACCACACAGGTGGTAGCCCTCAACATGTATGTTGGGTACCAGTGTGTACATACAGCCTCATGTTATGTCATGTGTCCCTTGGTATCCACATATCCATAGGTATTGTGGAGTCCCAAGGTGTATCGCATAAGACATTAGAGGCCTGAATGCATATCCACAAGGCAGTCGTACCCCTATAAAGACTGTCCATTCTTGGCAGTCTTTGTTGTGTATGACCATGTCTGACATATACCCCAGGCAAATACCCTCACTCACACTACTCTTAAGTAACTGTCATGGGTATGTGTGCCACAGATGACCTTGGCCACAGAACATGACAGTGGACGGCCTTGTCACATACATACATATGTGACCTACGATCTGAGAAGCAGCGGCACAACCTGTCAATGGAAACAAATGTATTCATGTAGTATGCAGGTTTCACACCTATGTACTGATTGAGGGGACAAGTACACATATATATTTGCCACGCAGATACCTGATGTATGCAATGCACTTACTGTTGTAATCATACTATGTCATACCATAGTAAAAGCAAAACCCACACCGCATTGACCAACAGTGACGCACACACAGTCAGCATTTGCAGGATTCAAACCCCTACCTAGCTATGTTATGATACTAGAGAGTGATGCATTAACATGGCGCGCTATCTGCTTTACTGGGTGGTTTCCCTTCTCCGGCTGTATTTGTAGGATGGTAACATCATCAGTCTTTCCAAAGAGGAATGTACCTCTTTTAGTGTGCTTTCCCAGTCTCCAAAAAGGGCACTCCTTTCAAAGACAATTGCACACATACACACACACACACACACACACACACACACACACACACACACACTGTTTGCAGGATTCAAACCCCTACCTAACTATGTTATGATACTAGAGAGAGATGCATTAACATGGTGCGCTATTTGCTTTACTAGCTGGTTTCCCTTCTCCTGTTGTATTTGTAGGATGGTGACATCATCAGACTTTCCAAAGAGGAATGTACCTCTTTTAGTGAGTTTTCCCAGTCTCCAAAAAGTAAACACCTCTCAAAGGAAACTGCACACATACACCCCCCCCCCCCACACACACACACACATACACACACTCACTGTTTGCAGGATTCAAACCCCTACCTAACTATGTTATGATAATAAAGAGAGACGCATTAACACGGCGTGCTATTTGCTTTACTGGCTGGTTTCCCTTCTCCTACTGTATTTATAGGATGGTGACATCATCAGACTGGACATGGTGATGTGTGTACACTTTGTTTTATGCCATTCCAGGAATGGTTCATGTGGGTCAGCAGGTGTCAACAGCTTGAACAAGACCTCAGAATCCTTACCTTGTGTGAGCTGTCTGTGGATACATTGACATTCCGTCATATGTCAACACATATTTATGCACAGCTTGTTGGTTTTGTGAATACTACATGTGTCTGGGATGTTGATAAAGGGCTATTCAGTCTATGTGACACATGTGTAGATGTGTTCATTGATGTATGCCCTGGGTGGCTGCCTTGCAAACAGTCTAGCATGTTTGGGAACCATGATTCGCACATGAACATTCCACAGTTGGTAGGGTTGTGTGTATGTCAGCTTCCAATAGCTCTTTTTATGACTGCAACCATGATGGACTCCATGATCTTGCAGATCAGACTTCATAGGCATACTGGACTTGACTTCCCATGGTGTGTTGTGCACCAACACTTGTGGGGAGTGCCTTATGCAGCTGTGACGCATTCAACGGTTCCACATCCTGTGTAGGGGGTGAGGTTCAG
The DNA here is from genome assembly GCF_019279795.1 of Protopterus annectens. Classification (NCBI taxonomy): domain Eukaryota; kingdom Metazoa; phylum Chordata; order Ceratodontiformes; family Protopteridae; genus Protopterus; species Protopterus annectens. The sequence continues at coordinate 884,842,652 of NC_056745.1, forward strand.
CTGACGGTTCAGGTGCATGATCTGTTTGTTCTGTAGTTTGCGCATGACACATATTGGGAATCAATGTATTCCACTTGCTGCCATGCTTTTGGCAGTGGGGGTAGCTGCTCATCCATTCTACATGTGATATCTCCCGGTATGATGATATGGACTATTGTCAGTGGGAGATGGGTATGTACATATGGGCCTGTCTGTCATGATGTCGGCATTATCACTCAGTTACAGTTGGCCCTGCCTCAGGACATATATGGGTCTACATTGCTGTTTATGACATAGCTGAAGGAGGTGTCATGATTCAGTCTGGACTCCTTCTCAGCTACTCTTTACAAAACACCAACGAACATGAGCACTAATCCCTGTTATACTCTATTACATGCCTAACACCCTACTGATCCTTTGTGATCAGGCTACAGAGTATATGTCATGATAATATCCTGGCATGTCCAGGGGTTGGTTTCGTGTGTACTCTTCAGTCCAGCTGGTGGATATTGTGATATTGACATAATGTCACATCTGCATTATGTACACAGACAACCCTCTCCTCCTCCCGACAAACTCAAATATATGTGTGAGATGCACCTATATAGACATACAGGGTGCTGAACTCTCTTGACCCATGACTGGCATAGTCTATCAGGTGGTGAAGGTAACCACACACACCACATGTCAGTCTCACATATCCTCTAGCAACAGCACTCAAACCACATTATCACACATAGATATACTCAGATGCTGTAAATGTACTCTACCTAAGCAGCAGAGACCTCCAAATCAGACACACACACACACCTGCTAACCCACTACAATACCTACATATCACATAGTTTACAATGTCAGTGTGCCACACAGTCACTGCCCTTCGGGCTAAACAACACACCTAATACACTTGTAATAGGCAACACTTATTGTCAGACACACTGACGTACCACTCACCAGCCCTAATAAGGGAATAGTCACTTTGGGCTGTCTGTTGGGTGCCAGAATTTGCCGCATAACACAGGCAGTCAGGTCACTCCAAAGCAAGTACAGGACTGGCACCATCATTGTCCATGCTGTTGTGTATAACCTCAGACGTTACTCCCTGGACCACATGACATGACACATGGAGGAACACTCTGATCATGTAGCCCAGGCCAGTATGACCCTGACCTTGTCTAGCATCTTACACCCACCAATTATGATGTCATAGTATACGGACACACATATCACATTTAACAGTTGCCTAACAAATTTGTTTAATTCATAGGGGATACAGTGTCTGTCAGCCTATGGTGACATGCTCAACATGCCACGTAGCTTCACTATGGACAGCTTGCACCTGTCACCCTTGGACTTTGGAATGCTGGCTAAGGCTCTTGCTACCACCATAGTGCCTTTTTTACGCAGGGCTCAGAAGACAAACCCACCTCCATAGACATTACAGGTTAAATGAAACTAAGGGTAATGCTGCTCAACAACAGTTGTGTTAACCTCATATTGCAGCCACTCAGGACTCTGCTCAGTATGGAGGATAGCAATATCTGTGCACTGACAGACGCCTGGTTCAGGCTCGCTTATGCACACCAGCACTACCAGGTTATGTTTCATACCATGCTGTCTGACAACAAGACTTGGAACAGACAACACAACTATGGGGAGTATCCATATACATCACAGATACACACACCTCCGGGTTAGTAGCACTGCACAAAGCATCACAGACCATACATATACAACTACCATTGTGCAATACTGCCTTTTAGTTTGTTGCCTGCTACAGAACACACTCCCAAACTCAGGAACCACACTTGGCTTTCGTGGGAACTATGGAGAATATAAAGGTCTCCACAAACACCGTTATATTGTGTGACTTCATATACACAAATATTGACTGGGGATACTACTCAAGCCCCGACACCCTCACACAACAGTCGCTACAATTTGTAGACACATATGCTATGGCACAACCAGTCAGCACAGCCACAAGGGGGAATACATATTGGACCTGATCATCACCAACATGGGGACTCTATGTTCCACACCAACGATATACCCCTCATTGGTAAGGTCAGAACATACATGTATCTCACTGGACAAACATATACCCTCCACACACCCATCCTGGGTAATCTTGGTGAACTTCTCATGAGCCAACGTCTCACTTCACTGAAGCAAGGTGGTATCCTTCAGAAACCCTGAGACAGTGGCAAATATGGCTCACACTGCTGCATCCTTTACATTCACATTCTATGGACACCTAGTGGACTGCATGGATTGTGCTATCCCAAATAACAACAGGACTCACTACTCCAATGGCAGGGGACCTGTCTGGTAGACCCCAGCCATTAATAAGCTGTACAACATCAGGAGGAAGCTACTACATGATAGAGCACAATCCCAGACTGGGAAGGCGTCTGTGATCTGTAGTAGCAGACAGCTACAATCACTCATGAACTTTTCTAAGGGCCACTTCTACCAGACAATTGCAACAGACATGTAGGACTATCACACGGCCTTCTTCAGTTATGTCAGGACCTGGGTGGACACTCACTGATATGCTGCGAGTTACTGCATTCTGACTAAACCTACCCTGAACCCACTGGCATTGCCATCATCCTGGCAAACAGGTTCAGTGCAGACGTCTCCCACCCATCCCCCCTAAGGAGCAACTATCCATCCCAACAGAGTATAACCTCCCTGACATCACACAGTAACAGGTGAGTGCTGCCCTCCCCAAAGCGTACATCACAGTATCAATGTGACCAGACGGTGTCCCAGCCTGCATCTTACACGAGCATCATGACAGACGCAACCCTCACATTACATCACTGTTCAATATCGGAGTTACGACAGGATATGTACCCAAGGAATGGCGTACAGCGACAGTGGTCCCACTCCACAGAGTTGGTGCCACAACGGACCACAGACAATACTGCCCTATAGGCCTAAGTAGCCTGTTCTGCAAAGCTATGGAGCATATTGTCATGGGACTCATACACATAGACATCGGGAACCTACAGACACTGTGTCCTACACATTTCAGCATTGTTGTGGGCAGATCTTGCCTCTTGAACCTGTTTGTATTCTTTAAATAGCTAACAGTTCCATCGACATAGGGACGGCTGCCCACACAGCCTACCTGAACCTTGCAAAACCCTTCAAACACAATAACCCACTGGGCCATTATGCATAGGCTCACCAGCGTAGATATGGACACATATCTCACACGATGGATTGATACCTGGATCAGGGATAGCACCCACATGGTCAGAATTGCAGGTGCCATGTCTGACTATACACCAGTTACATGTGGCATCCCACACGGCTTGGTCCTGGGACATCTCTTGTTCAGTATATATTTGTCTGACGTACAGGCTACCACAGGGGGAATATGGCTGAACATGTTTGCACTTGACTGCAAACTGGGTGCCATGATCAACTCTCCAACTGCCACATGCATACTCAAACAGGGTCTCACAGAGATGGATGACTGGTGCCTGAGCCATGGCCTACAGCTAAATGCCATTAGTTGCATAGTCATCCCCTTTGGGAATAACAACATGCCCACACATTACCACATAGGTAGTACTCCATTACATACGGTAGGAGTTGTTAGAGGTTTGGGGACATGACTTGTTCGTACTGTCGCCTTTGACATTCACGTTGCCAAAGTGGTTGGACACACCTTCTATGTGGGCCACCTTATCCCATATGGTTTCACATCTAGATCGAGTGAGGTCATTGTGCCCCTATACTCATCACATCCATGCTTGGTTACAATGCCAAATTTGGGGTGTCCCTTACCCGACACCTGCAGCAACTGTACTGGCCATGGAAGTTCCTCACCAAGCAGATCTAGGGACTCACACAGATGTCCTGCACAGTTCAGATGCAGTAACTCCAGCTCTACTAAGTCGCTTACCACCTACTCAGATATGATGTGTGCTTGTTGTTTACAGATATACCCAACCCAGAATTACTGGACATGCTCCACCTCAGGATATCTGACTCCCTTGGAGCTACACACTCCAGGGACGTATACCTCAGCACAGATGTTAATAGGACATTGTGGATGGACAGATTCTTATTCCAGAGGCTCCACTCACTCCAGAATGTAATCCCGGTTTCACATAGGCAGAGCCACCCACTGACCACCTACAGGAGACATCTTGACGACTGTATGGGTGATCGTATGTTTACCCCTGGGATATCTTCTGTGTCCCTGCTAGACAGAGACACACTAGCCTAAATGTACATGGGCTATCTTGGGTGACCTACTATTCACACACACAGTGCGAATACCAAACACACTCTGGCTAGGCTTGTACATGCCCCATTTGCAGGTCTTTATCATCTTTGCTTTACCAGTTTCTATGAACAACTTCGGTATCTTCAGAACATATTTGATTATGACAGGGTTCCACTATATTATATATGTGTCTGTTGTCATATAACTGTGTGCACAGGGTGGATTGCTGTATATTGACAGGTTCCTGGGTTAACACATGCAACTGCCAGATATGTGTGGCCCACTGCTGTACTCAGACATGGCCTAAGTGTGTGAGAATGCCCAGTACTGCCATTCCGTGTTTTGTTGCCTGACATTTGTCTCATTTATTCAAGTGTGTGAGCATGCCCAGTATGACCTTTCAGTATGTTGCTATCTGAGGTCCACTACATTTATTGATGTGTGCGAACATGACCAATATTAACATTTATACTGTGTGTGTTGGAAGTCAGGTTCTGTTCTCACTGCAGGACTCACCTTTGTGTCATAACTCAACAAGGATTATGCTGTGCCTGCAGGGTTTCCATGAAATACTTTGCATAGACTTATCAACATTCCTTCATACAGGCTGACCACTGCAATACTGTCATGGTTTAGTAGTTCAGTACTTTGGCTATAGTGCACAATATCCTGGGTTTGAGGCCCATCACTGCTTTATATTTTCATACTGAGCAGACCAGACTGCTTAAGGGCCAGTTAAGCAAATATGAGCATGTTGGCTTTTGTTCAGCTATGCCCTAATTATACCAGGCTTATCCGACATTGCTCAATATTCACCAACATTGCTGGACGTTGCCCAATATTACTGAACATTGACCATAGTTGTGCTAGTTGGTGTGTGCAATTTTGTTTGCATATACTACATGGTGGTAAATGCTGTTTAGCACTGCTTTATATAGCTTAACACATGGCAATCATGTCTTAGGTGGTGCTGCAGGGCTGCCTATGTTGGATGCACATACTACACTCCCTGTACTTGTTTGAAAGCAAGTAGTGTCAACTTAGGCATCCCTTTTACTATATGTGCGAGTCAGAGAGAGGTATCATTTCCAGAGTTCCTACTGAGCCAGTGTATGTGCTATGCGTTGCCTCTTTGTCAAGGCCAAAGCATACTGGGCACACCTCCTTCTGCCTACTGGGGCAGGCTCAGGTTGTTCCTCCTCCGAGTCACGCTCTGCCTGTGATGGCCTTGGCAATGTTGGGGGGCTGTTTGGCCCAGGCCTATGCTGGTCCTGCTGCAGCTGTTTTCGCAGGATCATATTATGTAGCATAGCACATACCATAACAATTTGGGTACATGTAGTTGGTGAGTACTGCATGGCTCCACCAGATGTGTCCAGGCACCAGAACCATGACTTGAGCAGCCCAAACACACGCTCTATTACATTACGTGTATGTGCTTGTGCCTCATTATGGCATTCCTGTTCAGGTGTGTGTGCGTTTCTGATGGGTTTCATCAGCCACGGCAACAGTGCATAGCCAGCATCCCCCACTAGGTGACCATGTGGGATGTCCCCATTGGCAAATGTCTGGTACAGCTGCATCAGATGCCAGATATGGGAATCATGGCAGCTTCCAGGGCAGCCTGCACACACATTCAGTATTATGCCCTGGGCATCACACATGACCTGGCAGTTGATGGAGGGGAAGCCCTTGCAGTTGAAGTAGACCCTACCCCACTCGCCGGCTGATACTTTGATGCGTATGTGCGTGCAGTCTATTGCACCCACTACCTCAGGGTATTCCGCTATTTGCTGGAAGAGATGCATATTGCTGGCCAATACCTCATGGGAATTGGGGAAATACATGATCACAGACATGTGCTGACATGGCATCCAGGAACTGGTGTAGTACCCTGGATGCTGATGCCTGTGATATCCCCATCATATCACCAGTTGGTCTCTGGAAGGTACCTGTTGCTAATATTCTTAGGCCAACACATACCTTGGTTTCCACTGGGATGGGTTCCCCTCTGTTGGTTCTGTGTGTGAGGCGTGGCCTGCACAGCTCAACAATTTGCTGCAGGAGGTCTGTCCACTCTATAGCGCTCCACTATCTCCAGCTCATGTAGCCCCTGGTAGGTTACCCTGGGCCTGTACACTCTTCTCCGTCTCCTCACTGTGGGTTGTCCAGCAGCATTTCCATTGTCAACACCCTCAGCATGTTGCATATGTCACCTTATAACAGCAATGGCAGCCCCTAGCATTTCTTTGTCTCAGTAAAGCTTTTTCAGTTTTCACTTCTATTAGCTTACTGCAGTGTCTGTTGTGAGAAACATAATGGACTGTTGTTTGCAGAGTTTTAGGTGCTAGGCTGGGCTGAGCTAGTGTAGTGCCTGTGTAATTGCCTGATTCTGATTTTCACCTGCTAGCTCTGCTAGTACTCCCTGGTAGCTTCCTACTATTTGTTGTGCTTCCTTTTTCCTTTCAGTTTCCTCGGGGGGGGGGGGGAGTGCCACGCAAACACGCGCACAGCAGCTAGCACATGTGCACACATGCTTACACAGACTAAATCTTGCTTATTCGGGTTAAAACGCGCGCACACCAGCGCAAATGCGCTTACAACTCTTTAAACAGCCTTATACATGCTTACTCCGGCTTAAATGCACGCACTCACGCTTACACGTGTGCACTCTGTTTTACTCGGGTTTACACGCACGCATACCTGCTCAGCAAGAAACTTTGGTGTTATCCACAACATACACCTTCCATTTCTTACCTTTCCCTAGCCTACCTGTTGACTCACCTCTTTCCATGATGCGTGAATGACAGCTGACACATGCCACTCTGCTCCAACGAGCTTCACTTCTTTCATACATACCCCCCTCGTGATAACGAGCTTCACTTCTTTCATACATACCCCCCTCGTGATGTCACCTATTTTCTACTCTGTTACTCCCCATATCCTACTCCTACACTCCACTAAATGCGCTCATTTGCTATGTAGACTTGCGATTCACTATCCTAACGCTCATTTACATAGGATTGCCTACTAATGCTTGGTTACATGTCTTAGACTGAGCTTCCCCCCTTAGCAACCTCTACTCGGTGGCCAGGTTGTCTTCAGCCTGCCATTCCCTTGCATTGTACATTAACAATTTCAATAAAATCCACATTTGTGGGTTTTAATTTTTAGAATTCTGGGTTTTAGAGCGCACCCCATTTGCACGGCGCTGCGCTACGCTTAAACATCGGAAATCAGCAAAAAAAAAATATATTATTATTTTCATATTGCATCAGGAAACATTTCACATGGCCGTATATTTGGCCAGTGCCATGCTTCCTGCACTGGATGCAACCTTTATTTGGAGCTGTCATGGCTCCGTTTTGCTATTTGCAGAACGGTACTCAGTTGTCAACTGAGTACATTTCTGCAAATAACACTGCTCTTACTCGGACAGGTTCGGGTTTCCTGAATCAGAAATCTACCTCATTTGCACGCCTTTCACCGGCAATTGAGGTAATTTGCATATCCCAGCCCTGTCCGTGTAAGAGCCATTTTAGGAGCTCTCTTACACACCCCTACAGACTGTTCCTGGATCGCTCGTCGGACATGATGGCTGCATGGAGTCTTACTCTACTCTAAGACTCCGTGCAAGCCTTCGTGAATCCGGCCCAATCTAAATGTAAATGAGTTCTGAAAAGTTGTCATTGGCTCTTAAAAAAAAAAAAAAAAAAAAAAAAAACAAGTTACTGTTGCTTGGGCTGGCTGTGGCTGAAAATAGTCTTTGAACCAGTTTACTTTCCCAGATTTCAAAGTAAAAAATATAACAGAAGTAAAAATATATCTGCACTGCAAATAATCAGATATAAATTTGGCAATACAATTGGCATTCTACAGTTAATGTCAAAATATATCAGAGTGGGTACAAAAATGCCTGAGCAGAAGAAGAGTTGTGGGCATGCCCAAATCTCCCAACATATGTGAAGCAAGCTTGTATATTTTGATGAGCATACCAATAGTGAAATTAACATAATCTGTGCTGCTCTTAAAATAACAAAAGTGTTTTATTGTTCCAAATATTTATTGGGCCAATTTGTATCAACACTCTCTCATTACAGTCAGTATTAAGTTTTAAATATGAAGCTTTATTTAGTGATTAAGTTAGGTAAACTGCATAGAAGACTGATCCCAAACAAGCTCAATGCAGCCACAAATCAATAAGCAGAATATGCAACAGGAAGAGAAACAAGGGAAAAATAGTATAAAACATACAGTAAAGTAAGACTGAACAAACATAAGACAAACATTTAAAATGACATAAGAACAAGGATATTTGCACTGCTGCATATATTGCATACAAAACGTGAGGTTTATATTGATCTGATTAAGACTTAAAATATAAGTGGAAAGTCTATAAAAAAGTCATTGTTGATTTATTTTCATATTACAGCAGGTTACTTAAAGCAGAAGAATACAGCCTTTTATTGAGGTTATAAGCATCTTTTCTCGAACTATTTAGTTGATTGACAGTTTCTAATGCTGCCTGTAAGTGCATTCCACAACCCCCCCAAAAAAAAACATCTGAAGCAAAATAGTGCAGTTTAGTTATATTTAGTATGCTATTCACAGCTTGAAACCACATAGGAAGTAATTAATATACACAGAGTGGAAAGGACTAGGAGTGACTAATACAACAACAGCTGTAATGTGAAATACATGCTGCGCATTCTTAAAATAACAATTAATGCCTCCAAGTGAAAGAACTGAGATAGTTACAGGGTACTGGGAATTACAACGTATTACTTGGTTTAGTATGAATGAAAACAAAAGTATGATAAGAACTGCATGTTACTAGTCTGCTCATAATGTATTCGCTAAACTGCAAGTATTACATGTGTAGAAGCTTACCTGCACCTTCTCAGTTCATCTTCATAAGGACAAGCCTTTAATCTACTCCATCAGGTGACAGGCACCTCAGTACCTAAATATCTCCCAAGTTACAAGCTCTTACCCTTTTAACGACGATGCTCTATAAAAAGACCTTCCTCTCCAGTTCTCTGATATGCTGCAGAAAGCAGGGAAAAAACAGCTGCCACATGAAGTCAGCAAGAGAAGAAGGAAGGTGGGCAGGTATGTTACCTAGGACAGACATGCTTATATATGTTCTAACATTATGGTAAGCCCACAACTTTTATATCTGGTATGTGAAAGTCCATTCTCAGTGTGACGCCCCTGCATTGATCTAGTAAACAAGGAGCCTCAATTCTCACCACTGGCAACAGTGAGAGACGTATCCACTGGGAGGATCCCCAATAAGATTACCCACTGGCACAGCCATAAGTTTAAGCTCTCAGCCGAGTGGCCAAGCTAAGACCTCCAGGACCCTCTCTGTTCACCCAGTGCTTCATGTCCCTGCCTAAGTAGCCGACACACACTCTGAGCTTTGATTGTTATACAAACACACACACCCCTGGGAAAGGCTGGCACAGGTTTCCTAGCTATGCCCCCTTTTGCCCAGACTATAAGGTGGTTATCTCTGCCACCAGCCAGCTCTTTATCAACTACTTTCAGGCCCTTTGCAAAGGGTGTCCAATCCTACTGTGTAATGTTACTATTAATCCAAATGGTAGTCTGATCAAGCAAGGCTATTGGGGTGGCCTGTACAGTGTCACCAAATACATATTTAAGTACTCTAAGAGCTTAAATATGTCTCACAAATATCAGCCACAAAGACAGGTTTAAATATATTTAATAATAAATAATAAAAGAACAAAGCAATACCCAATAAACAAACACAGTTACTTCACAGTTCAAAATCACAGGAAATATTTTAAAACAACATTGCAGGACAGTCAAATAAATACAGAAAACATTTAAACTAATCTTTACTATATTCCTATCTATATCCAAGAGAGATACTATGGCCTAAGTCTTACTTACAGACAACATGCAGGCAGAAGTGCTGAGTGGATGTTTCTAGGTTCAAGACAAAATACAAAATTCAAAGTCTCTCTCTCAGAGAGTTCTTAAATTAATATCAAACATTACTGCTGGGTCAGCTTGGATAACATCACTCTTTGTCACCTGCCTTTAGTTTCCAGGCTAACAGAAACTTAACAGAATTTAACATTTTTTTGTGAAAAATGCACATCTCTCAGATGTTTGCTCAGAACTGGAAGTTGTAACACAATTAAACACTTTTACATTTTAAACCTAGTAATTACTTCTCTCCAAAACCATAGAAAAACCTCTAGCTCTTGACACTGTGTCTGCTTCATCGAAACTGAGAGGTAACACAATCATAAAACAAGTTCAAATTATTTTATTGAAGTTTTGCAAGTTAACTCTGTATGTTCCAGTTTCTACTATTAAAACATACATTTGCACAGGTATATAGCTTACATACATTTCTCTTCTTTTCCAGTAGGGTATGCTGTGGTTACATTCTTGAAACTTGGTACTGTATAAACCCTGTTCAACACACTTCTGCACCAGTAGTTTAATATACACATAACATATAGTTCTCTTACACTTGTAAGACAAGCATATGAATCCTGTTAATATTCACAAATTACATGATTATTTACAAAATTCCAGATAGCTGGGCTGGCAGTATTTCCTTCTGTTACATTTCTATAAAAATCATATTAATATTCACAAATGACATAGAATTATTTACAAAATTCCAGCTAGCTGGGCTGAAAGCATTTCGGTTTGTCACACTCAGTAACAGCAGGACAGAGGTTCAAAGTCATCCTCCTGGGTGGTCCCTCATGGAAACATACCTCTGAGTAATGTGGCCCCAAACCATTATCTAGTCCTAGTGACCACACTAGCTTACAGTACTGCAAAGGTACAAACCTGCTGCACAAGTATTATCCAAGGTTGCATTCCTGAAAAATAAAACTCTTAAGAACTTTGAGAAGTATCCACTGCTGTTGCAGAATACTGGCAAGTGTTAAGAAAAAAGGGCTTTATTATGCCCTTTGCAACAGATCTTAATATAATCTGTTAGCCATTTTGTTATAGTAAACTTACACATCTTGATTCTTTCTCCAATAAAAATCTTGGTTGCAAACCGAGAGTTTTTGCTGGTGGATTTTACTCTGCTAACATAAAATCTCAGCTCTATATGGACGTCCATGAAGAGCAATTTGTATCTGCCTTTACTGGAATTATTAGGAAAATACAAGAAGATGAACTAATTGATTAAAGGTAAATTCAGCGGCTACTCTTTTGTGGAAAACCAAGTAAGGAAAATGGACAGACAGGGGTTGTAGTTTTGAAATTCTTCTTGATGAAGTGACTTCTGTGACATAAATAATTTACTTCTGTCATAAAATGGGTTTGAATGGTGGAAGGTCAAGCTTTTCTATGATAAAAAGTCCCCCTGATACACTGTTTCTTTGCCTGCAGGTCTAATTGGGAAGCTATCCTTCAGAAAAGTTGTGCAAGTTTACAAAGAAGCTAGACATAAAGAATTACTGTTGTGACAAAAAAATTAAACACCACCAAAATGAACAGAGGCCCAAGCTAAAAAAATGAACAAAGGCTACATGCATAGGAGTAGAAACATTATCAACTACCTTTGTGAAAGCCCAAATAGAACTTCTAGACCATTTTCTTTTAGAAATTTTCTGTGTGTTGGGGTTTTACATAGCTGGGGGAATCTGGACTATCCAAGAGGGATAGGACGAATCTCTGGACATTATTTTATTTCCAGCACAAAATGGTCCACATGGGCAGCCAGGTCTCTACTGCTTAATATAACAAACACTGTTTAATCAACAGCTAAATGTCGAAATGACAAAATCCTGAAAACACGGAACAGAGATTTTTTTTCCCTGGGAAAAAAAATCACTGGGTCGTTTTCGGGACTTTGCCATTTCCTCCACTGTGGTGCGATCTCGGAGTTGGTATATTTAAGTAGGGGGTGAGTGGGGGGCACAGCTTCCCACTTTATTCATTTTTTTTTTGTGGACCAGCGATTGTTTTTCTCTGGGAAAAAAAAAATCTCTGTTCCGTTTATTCAGAATTTTGTGTTTACATTTTTTTTTTGGGTCGATTATACAGCGTTCACTTTTTTAAGTATTCACTGTTATAATATAGACCTGGGAGCTAGCCTAGTACTTACCTACATATAAATGCATTGTTACTCCAGTTATAGTACAGAGTGGAGATCTGGATGGGTCTTGCTGTTTAGAGAGGACAGTAGTGTCCTTAGTTGAAGGTGGTCAGTTTTCTCCAGTAGATGAGGCACAGATGGGGGGGGGGGGCAAATTTATGCAAGTCAAAGCAAGGCTATGACAATGTCTTTGCACTTTTGCCATTTGGGTTTCTGAATGAACTATGGAAGCAGAATAAACAAGAGAAGCAAAAATGAGTCCCAGGGGAGCACTTCTGGATAAAAACATCCCCGAGATGTTCCCTCCAGAGAAAAGACTGGGAAAAGAAGTTGGTGTTATAGTACGGGATGCAATCAGATTACAGGTGGGCTTCCTCTAGTGATGAAACAACTTCTAAGCTACTCCTGGATTGAGAAACCACAGAAGGCAAATGACTAACACAATCCTCAGGACAGCTGGCTTCCCCAAAATACAGACTGCAATCAGAAAGTGATTGGTCAAATTAGCACACTTCCAGATGCTCACCACTTTCCAACAAATGGGGTAGATTGACCTCCCCCTTGTTTGCTGACATACCAAACAACTGCCCTGTTGTTAGTGACTATGGCAAACTCAACTTGGAGGGTGAGAAGGGCTGCTGTTATCTCCACAACATTACTGTGCAGCCTGTACTCTGCCTGTGACTACACACCTTCAGCACCCTTCCCATGACAATGCCCTACCCTTATAGAGGGGCAGAAATATCCATATCCATGGTGACAACCATGTGGAGTATGAACCAGAAAGTGGTCATTTATGATCAATATCAGAGTTTGTAGCTACAGCTTGAAATGATCTTTGGAGGTCCTGATGTTAACAGAGTCATGAGCTATGATACCAAAGACCACTGACCTCTTGGTATCCACTGAAGAAGTGTCATATAAAAGCTTGCAAAGTGTATCATGGGAATAGATGCTGTGATAACACATGGATCCCAGAGGCACAGAATATCTGTGGTGCTCTAGAAATGAACAATTTGTTTTTATAAGAGATTGAAATTAAGGGATCCTGTCCCAGGCCTTGCATTGTACTGTGTCCACAATACAGCTTACTAAGATGAGCAGCTAGGATGCTTTCATTTAAGACTTTAAAATGTTCACTACTACTCCTAAGAGGCATGTGCAGGAAACAGTGATTCTGGCAGGGAAATACATTTACACTTTGCAACCTATGGTTTACAGTAACTGCAGACATGCACTTGGTAAACACCTTGGGGACTGAGGTGAGACCAAATGAAATAGTCTTGAGCTGCTAATGACTGGCTTCTATCTAAAAGTGAAGATAATTCCTGAACTTCTTATTAATCTTCACATGCAGGCAGATGCCCTGGAAGTCCAAGAGCACATTCAATGTCCACAGATATGAAAGGATGATATTTCTATGGATGATCCTTCTGCTGCTTGGTTTCTAGTTATCATTATAGGTTCATAGGTTCATACTAGGCTATGTGCCCTAGGGCATTTACAAGCCTAGCCAGAGTGTGTTTGGCTTTCGCCACCCATTTTAAATGAATTTTGCTATGCCCTTTTTCGAGGTTAGTATACTGTGCCTCTGTCTAACAGTGACACAGAAGTGATACCCAGAGTAAATCTACGATCTCCCATCCACTCATCAAGATTCCTCTTGAAGAGAGTCAGTGAGGGACTCTGCCTAACCTGGACTGGGATTTTATTCCAGAGTGAAGGGAGCCTGTGGGTTATGAATCTGTCCCTCCAGCATGTCCTATTTATTTCAGTGCTGAGGTTCAAGTCTCTCGAGCGCGTAGCTCGATGGGATTTGGATTTTCTGAGGTGCAGCATGTCCATTAATTCCGGGTTGGACATGGCTTTATACGTCAGGCACAGATCGCCTCTGAGCAGGAGATATGCCACTGAGTAGAGCTGGAGTTTCTTTAACTGGGCAGCATATGGCATCTGTTTGAGCCCTTTGATCCTCTTGGTGAGGTTCTTTCGGGGTCTTTCCAGTTGCTGCAGGTGTCTGGTAAGGTACATCCCAAAAGGGGCATTGTACTCAATTATGGGCCTGATGAGGGATGAGTAAAGAGGCACGATGACCTCCTCTGATCTAGATGTGAATCCCTTCATGATTAGGTGGGCTATATAAAATGTTTTTCTAACCACTTTGGCCACGTGGTTGTCGAATGAGAGATTGCTATCAACTTGGGTCCCCAGGTCCCTAATTACTTCTTCCATACTTAATAGATTACCATCTATGTGGTAATTTGTGGGCACTTTGTTTTTGCCCAAGGGGATGACTATACACTTTTTGGCGTTTAGCTTAAGGCCATGGCTCTGGCACCAGTTATCTGTTTCTATGAGGCCCTTTTGTAGGATGCTTGTGTCGGCTGGAGAGTCGATTATGGCACCCAGTTTGCAGTCATCTGCGAACTTGGTCAGCCACAGTCCTTCCGTGTTGGCCTGTACCTCCGAGAAATATATACCGAGCAAGAGAGGTCCCAGGACTGAGCCTTGTGGAATGCCACTTGTAACTGGTTTGGAGTCTGACATGGCTCCAGCAATTCTAACCCTGTGGGTTCTGTCCTTGAGCCAGTTTGCAACCCATCTAGTGACATAGGGGTTTATATTTAAGCTGGTGAGCTTATCTATAATGCCCGAGTGGGGTATTGTATCGAAGGCTTTTGCGAGGTCCAGGTAGGCTGTGTGGACCACCTTCCCCTAGTCAATGGCCTTGGTGACTGTTTCAAAGAAATCGACCAGGTTTAAGAGGCAGGATCTGCCCTTAACAAAGCCGAACTGGGTAGGATCCAGTGTCTGTAGGTCCCCAATATCTTTTTTTTTTCCAAAAAACTTTTTATTGAATTATTAATATATGCATATTTACAATACAACAAGAACACAATAACCAAAATGAACATTGGACATAAGAGCATGGGAGTTCAAGTATAAATGCAAGACTATAATAATGTAAATGCAAGAACTCCAAACAGGACAACTATAACATAACTATATACAAAGTATGAATATGTTAAACCAGAGGCAACAAAGTATATAATCCTGTATATAAAGGAGTATGCATGTAAATGTAAGTGAGAGAGAGCTAGGTTAATAAAACTATAAAGGAAAAAAAAAATGCCAGAGATTATTAAACACTATCTAAGATGTGTAATACCTTTTCTAAGACTTTATTGTTAAGAGCTAACTTCTTTGGACTCTTCACCAGTAATTTCTGAGCTGAAATATAAGAGTAGGCTAAGGTTCTAAAGTTATTCCAATTTAGTTTGGTGCGGTCTAACCAATTTTTAGTAATATACAACTTAATGAGTGAACAAATATAAACTAACACATGTGTATCAAATTTTGATAGATGAATAATAGGAATATGAAGAATCACTAATTCCCAGGATAGTGTGGATTTTTGGTATCCCATTTTTTGTAATCTGATTTTAAGGGAGGTCCAAAGTTTATGTGAGTGCTGACAGGGCCACAAAATATGTAAGAGATCAGCATTAAAAGAAGAACAGCAAGAACATGAGGAGGGAATTCTGGAGTCAAACTTGTTAAGTTTGGAAGGAGTATGATACGCATTATTAAATATCATTAACTGGGTATAAAAAAGCTTCTTGAATGGGGAATAGTCTAAAGTATCCTTGATGGCTGAAAGTTTCTGAGTTAAAGACAAATGGACATTCTGTTTATCCCAATAATCAGAAAATAGACAAGTATTATTATGTATTATCTGATTAACCAGATTATAAGATTTAGATAACATCTTCTGTGGTAATGTTAGAGCTTGTATAACAGTGGTAAGATTTGTAAAATCATTTATACTTACTTTAATGTGAGCAAATTTCACAATGATGCTATCTCTCAATTGACGTAGTATGGTAATGTAATTAATATTTGCTTTCAGCTTTACGCATAGGTTAGTGAGAGATAAATCGTTATATTGTAGCAAGTCCCACACAGTGAAACTTTGAATAAGTGGAAATTTAGAAAGATTAAAAGGTACATTATTAAACTGGATATTAGGATTTAAGTGTAAAGGTTGTGTTAGTTGAAAAATGCTATCGAGATTAATGAGTTTTATTAATTCTTGAAAATACTTTTGTTTTAAGGGTTTGGAAATTTTCAGAATGTTAGCAGCTTCCTTAGAAAGGAAAGGAAGAGCAATAGGGTTAATATTTTTACTTGAAATGTATTGATGCCATAATTTGGTCCAAATGGGGTACTGCCTATACCTATCAGTTTTCAAGTTCACAATGGTGAGTAGTTTGTTAGCCGAAATAATTAAATAATACATGTAAAAGTTTGGAAGACCTAGGCCTCCTTTATTTTTAGGGCACATTAATTTAAGATATGATATTCTGACTGACTTAGGAGACCAGATAAATCTAGCTAATTCCTTATTGACTTTTGTAAAGAAAGATTTAGGAATAATCTGATCTATGGCATTAAATTGAAATAGGAGTCTAGGGAGTATATTCATTTTTGACTATCGCTGCTTTGGATAAGAGTGATATATTAAGTAATTCCCATCTATGTAAATCTAAAACTATTAATGACCATACTCTGTGAATATTATTTTGAAATGTAGAAAGACAATTATGCTCAATTTGAGTACCTAGGTATTTAATTGCATAGGTGAAAGAAAAAGGGGGATCTGAAAATATGTGAGGTTTATGGGCAGATGGATTTATAGGAAAGATGAAAGTTTTATGAGAATTCACCTGATAATCAGAGGCCTGTGAAAATTTATTAATAATATTGATTATCTTCACAAGGTCTGTACTAGGTGTTTGGAGGTATATCACCAAGTCATCCGCAAATGCAGAAAAGGGCACCTCAGTATTTAAAGTTTTGGGAATCTTGTGAAAAGTGTTTTGTGTTTTATATAATAACATTGGCTCTAAGTATAGATTAAAAAGAAAAGGAGATAATGGGCATCCCTGTCTCGTACCATTAGTGATTTTTATAATCTTAGAGGCATTTCTATTGATATGAAGAAAGGTGGAAGAATCCTTATATAAAACTTTAATAAAATCAATAAAAGTATTAGGTATATTAAAGCAAGACATAGTACGAAAAAGAAAGTCCCAATTTACTCTGTCAAAAGCTTTCGAAGCATCAAGGATCAGTGCATATACAGGATTTCTATTTTTTTTTGCGAAGTGTATAAAGGCATCTAGAGATAAAGTATTGTCCCATACATGCCTGTGGGACATAAAGCCTGATTGATCTGGGGAAATTAATGATGTTAGAACTTTTTTCAATCTCTCAGCTAATAATGAGGCTAAAATTTTAATGTCAATATTAATTAAGGAGATAGGTCTATAATTATTAGGATCTGTTTTGTCTTTATAATATGTTTTTTGAGACATTCCAATGTAAATCTGATATACCATTTATTTTTATGTAGTTAAAAACTTTAAGAAGAAAAGGTACAAGAATTGACTTGTGAGTCTTATAAAATTCTGGTGTAAATCCATCCGGACCTGGGGATTTATTAGTTTTAATCTTGTCAATGGCTTCTGAAATTTCTTGAGATCTCAAAGGGGCCGATAGTGTTTTCCTTTGTTGATCATTCAGTAGTGGGAATTTAATGGAAGATATAAAACTTTCAATTTGCTGTGTAGTCATAGGGTCAGGCTCTTTAGAGTATACATCTGAAAACAAGGTAGTGAAAAGATGCATAATTTCTAAGTCCGTATTATATATCTTGTTGTTATAGTATATGGGTGTTATTCTAGGTAAGGACTGATTATTTTTAATTATTCTGGCGAGAACTTTAGAGGGGACTTGAGCCCATTCGGAATAAGTAGCTAAGAGCCTTTGTTCTATTATAGAGAGATTATGTTGGTGTAGTAGTAAAAGTTCTTTTTGGAATTCACAAATTTGTAGATATATAGAAGAATCAGGATTTAATCTGTGCTGGTTTTCTAAAGTTTGGATTTTTAGTTTTAACGAGGATTCTTTATTTCTATACTGTTTTTTAAGATAAGAAGCCTTGCTAATTAACTCTCCTCTAAGGTTTGCCGTACAAGCAGCCCATTGAACATCATATGGAATGTCTGATGTATCAAGATTGGAAAACATTTCTTGTATAATCTCAGTAATTATAACATGGATATTCTTATTCAAAAGAAGGTTGTTGTTAAATGTCCATCTATTTTGTGTATATATGCGTGGCCTCGTTATATCAAAGCTAATCTTAAGTGATATCCTTGAATGATCAGATAAAAATCTAGGCTCCATGAAGTATTCAATTTTTTGATGCATAAGAAAAACAGAAACAAGAAAAAAATCTAGTCTTGACCATGCATTATAACATTTAGAATAATATGTATATCTATCTTTCCTGTCAGTATGTACATTGAGGGTAATGGGATCTATAAGGTTGAGGTCTAACATTAATTCTTCTAGGGCAATAGATGCTTGGTGATTATATGAAATTAATCTACTAGTACAATCGATATCAGGATTAATAACGGCATTCCAATCCCCACCCATAATAATATAATGATCCTTGAAAGATGAAAGAATATTACATATCTGAATAAAGAAAATATGTTGGTGGTCACAAGGACTATATAAATTAAAAAACAAGAGTGGTTTATCAATGTTAGAAAAATAAGAAGAGAAATAACACCATCTACCATCTGCGTCATAATTTATGTTTGTAATATTACCTAGGAAATTGTTTTTGACTAAAATTGCCACACCTCTTGAATTAGAGCAATCCCCGGCTGCAATTATCATTTTAACCCATTTCTTATTGTTTTCTTTTTTCCAGTCATCTCTATGCATGTGTGTTTCCTGCAGAAAACAAATACTGGCCTGAGATTTGAACACTAAATGAAACAATAGTGATCTCTTAGTTTTGTTCTGTAACCCTCTGACATTCCAAGAATCAATATATAAAGACATTACACTAGTTGCTTAAAGTCTATGTATCTACTTAAGTGTTTACTCAGTAAAATCTTAAATACTTAGTAAAATCCTAAAAAAATAGAAAATATTGAACCTAGTCTCACTGTATAAATTATATTGTATGTTACTGCCTCTCAAAAGTTCCAAAATCAAAACCAGTTCCCTCCATACTAACCCGGTGCCTACCCACCCGTCTACAACAAAAGAAGGAACATATGAATCATCACAAATAATAAAGTTAACTTTGGTTAACATAATAGAAATCATAACTGAAATAGTTCTATAAAGAGTCCTGAAAAGGACTATTATATCTTTAAACATAACTATACATATATACAAAAACATGGAAAACAAAATGTCCGTCATAGTAAAACCTCACCACACCAACTCTCCTTCTCACTGTAGTGTTTAAAATAAAATTAAATTTATTGACAAGTTTGTGGTATCCGCTAGATGTAATGTGTATATGATAGGTGTTGATAGGGATATGAACCTATTTGTGACTCTGGGATATTAGACTCAACTTTTATTAGTACCCATTTATCACCTGTTTATGTAGCTGTCATACTACATATATAAATATAAATATAAATGACGACTGTTTATATGACTTAAGAAGTATTTAAGAAAGACAATTCTACACACAATCTTATTATTCCCTAAATATCATATTTCATTAAACACAAGCTTCACAAATTCTTGCATTCATTTTCCAATTATCCATGTAATCTAATGCAAAAATGCAGGGCAACTAGAAGTCATCCTAGCACTCATTGGGTGCAAGATGGAGAAAATAAAATCAGGATAGGATGCTAATCCATCACATGGTGCACATATGTACTTGTGTACTTGCAGGCAACATGATGAATTTCCAATTCACCTACAACAGTATTTTAGGACTGGAAAGGAGGAAACTATGGTATCCAATCACCCCCCACATACACATATGTAGGGAGGACATGAGGATTTTGTTGAGAATCAAAGTGGAGAATAAAGTGCTGTGAGATAGTGAAGCTATCTGCTTTGATACCGTACATACTGTACAAACACATACCTCACAGCTAACAATGAAAGTTATTCCTGCGACACTGTTTTAGCATAAACAGACACAAACTATGCAATATTCTACTAAGTATAATTGAACAAAGTTAATGTATCTGATGAAAGTCAAATTAAAAGCAACATTCTAACATAGAGAAAAGAAAAAAGCAATGTGTAAATGGAATATAAATGGTTCTTAGCAACTTTTCTCTTTTGAAAGCTAAACCTTGAGTGTGTCTTAATGTTCATGTTAGGCACGACAGGCACGTCAAACCGAAGGTTTACCGGAATATAGAAAAAAGTGCTCTGCATGACTGAAGAGGCAACGTCATCTCTATGGGTCTCAGCGACGATCACAGAAGAAACCAATTGTGGCATTCCAATATACAAAACGAAACTAAAGGGTAAGCAGGATTACAATACAGAGAAAAGTCTCATCCAGCTACCATGTAAGTCGAAGACAATAAGCTATATACGTAGCTACAGTCTATGTTTGGTGAGCGTGCCTTCATAAAGATAGATCGATGTGATACAGTCACTACAATTGTCGAACAAAAGTTCCTATTGGCATAAAGCACTAGTTTTAAATGTAGAATGGATCACGAAACATGAAAGATAGCTAGCCAAGATTGTCATCTCAACACAGTTTAGTACTTCACAATTCAGAGTAAAAGCGGCATAACAAATGCACAACATATGAATAAAACTAGATTAGCACAATGACTTATAAGCCACCAGAGATTGGCCAGTTCTTGTTAAGCTTCTCATGTTGTGGTGGGCACTACTTTAAAAAGCTTTAGAAAAGTGTCTTGCGCTTCTTGCACAGTATTCACTGACTGTCTCTTGTCTTTATAAGTAAATGTTAATGCATTTGGGTATCGCATCTGAAATTTTATACCACGTTTGATTAGGTCAGCACAGTAAGGAGACAGCTTCTGTCTGTTTAACTTAATTTGATGAGGTAGATCCTGTGAGAAAGTGAGTTTGTGATTATTCCATACAAACTGTCTGTGTTCTGAGCTGTAACCAAAATCTTCTGGGCATCTTGAAAGTTCAAAATCTTGGTGTAGATCAGTCGGGGTACAGTGGTTACTTGACGAGAACATATGGCTCTGTGTGCTCTTTCTACTACTAGGTTTTCAGAGTCGCTGTCTAAAGTGAGAAGTGCTGAAAAAATCTGTTTTGTGATTTTAAGTAAATCTTGGTTATCGTATGATTCTGGCAAACCTCTTATTAATATATTGTTGCGACGTCTTCTCGCTTCCAAGTCCAGGAGTTTATCTTGTATTTCAGTAAGCAGTGAATCTTTAGCACACAAGTCTTTATTTATTGAATCTATTTGGATTTCCATAGTATGATTTTTACCTTCAAGTGTGTCCATCCCATCTGTTATTTGTTTTAATGTTTTGCCAAAGTCTGTAAGCTGAGTAGAAAAACCTTGTATGGCTGAATGAATTGGTTGTAAAGCCATTTTTTAAGTCTTCCATATGGAAATTTGAGTCAGTTTTTTCTTTAGCATTTGTTTTTGGAGTGTCACCTACTTGTTTATTGGTTCTGAGTCTTTTAGAATTTGTATCTTTCTCCGGAGATGATAATGATAATGAAGAGAATTTGGCCTTGGTAGTTTGTGTTTCCATGGTGTCAGAGTTTCCAGCCATGCCTTAGATGAGAGTACTCCAGTAGTATACAGTCGAAGCTACAAACCCCTTGGATGCACGTGGCCCAGGCTACACAGGCTGAGAGAAGTTTAATTTTTTCCACAAAAGAGATTTGACTGGATTTTTTGATAGAAGAACAATCTTTTCTTAATGACCAGATACACAGTTATTTACTAGACCAAATCCTGTGAGAACACCACACTGAAAGTTGTTTAAATTGTCAGTTTTTAGCTGATTTGTGAGGAGCTTTGTGTGAAAGGTGTCAACTAGACGACCACCATCTTGGAATCTACATCAAGTCCCCAATATCTTTATTTATGAGGTCCATGATGATCCTTTCCATAGCTTTGCAGACCAAGCTAGTCAGGCTTATGGGGCGATAGTGTCCAGGATCTGTTGAGGCACCACCTTTGTGGAGAGGGACCACTGTTGCTGTACGCCACTCTTTGGGTACATATCCTGTATTAAGGCTGAGACTGAACAGTAGTTTTATGTTTGGGTTTAGTTCTTCCTGGAGTTCATGTAGGACGCAGCCCGGGACACCGTCTGGTCCCATTGATGCTGTGTTTTTTGCTTTGGAGAGGGCGGCTCTTACCTGAGCATCTGTGATGTCAGGGGGGCAGCACTCTGCTGGGATAAATATTTGCCCTTTTGGTGGGGAAGGAGGGGAGAAGTTTGTGCTGAACCTGTCAGCTAGGATGTTGGCAATGTCTGTGGGTTCGGTGTATTTTTTGTAATTTTGGACTAATTCTGAGCATATCTGGGAATTCCCACCCAGGTTCCTAACATAACTAAAGAAAGCCTTGTGATTATCCTTGGTGTCCTGTGCACTTTTTCTCTCGAAGCTGGCCTTAGACGATTTTATGAGTGCCCGTAGTTTTTTGCTAATACTGATCAGAGATGCCTTCCCTTTTTGGGATTTTGCTCTATCATGTAGTAGCTTCCTCCTTCTATTGTATAGTTTGTTTATGGCTGGGGTCCACCAGACAGGACGCCTGCCTTTGGAGGATTGGGTCTTTGTTTTGTTTGGGATTGCATGATCCATGCATTCCTGAAGGTGTTCGTAGAATGCGTTTATAAAGGATTCTGCGGTCTGGGCCATATTTTCCACAGGCCCGGGGGCTTTGAAGGATTCCACCTCGGTTTTGAGGAGTGTGAAATTTGCTTTAGAGAAGTTTTTCACTGTGGTTTTCTGGGCAGGGGCTGGGGTCAGGATGTGAATATCTAGTGAGATTAGTTTATGGTCTGATCTTACCAGTGAGGGATACACTTCTGGTCTGGAGCATAGAGTCCCCATGTTGGTGATGATCAGGTCCAGTATGTTTTCCCCTCTTGTGGGAGTGGTAAACAAGTTGTTCCATAGCATTTGAGATTATAAATTCTAGGAACCTTTGGGCTAGGGTGTTGGAGCTAGAGTAATGCTCCCAGTCTATGTTTGGGTAGTTGAAGTCGCCCAATATAATGGTGTTTGGAGAGACCTTCATATTTTCCAGTGTTCTCAGGAAGGCCGAGTGGGGTTCCTGGGTTTGGGAGGGTGGTCTGTAGCAGGCTATAAACTGGAAGGCAGTTTTACCCACTGTTAGTTGCACATGGATAGTCTCTGATGCTTTGTGCTCTGCCACCAACCTGGAGGTGTGGGTATCTTTGACAAATATTGATACCCCCCTCCTTTTGTGGCTCGGTCCAAGTTTTGGGGCCGAAAAACATGGTATGAGGTATAACCTGGTAGTGCTGGGGTGCTCTCGGGAGCCTTGAACCAGGTTTCTGTTACCGCACAGATGTCGATGTTCTCCATGCTAAGGAGAGTTTCGAGTGCGTGCATCTTGAGGTTTAGATTTCTGGCATTGAGTAGCATTACTCTTAGTTTCTTATCCCTTGTGATACCTATGGAGGTGGGTTTGTCTTTTGAGCCTTGCCTAAAAAAGGCACTATGGGGTTGGCAAGAGCCTTTGCCAGTATCCGAAAGCCCAGGGGTGACAGGTGCAAGCCGTCCCTAGCGAAGCATCGTGGCTTGTCGAGCATGTCATCCCAGGCTGACAGGCATTGGATTCCCTTTGAATGACACCAATACTTAAGCCAATTGTTGAAATTGATAATCTTGTCTTCATATTGTGGCATCATTCTTGGTGAGGGTAAGATGCTACTCAAGGTCAGGGGCATACCGGCCTGGGCTACATGCTCAGAGAGTTCCTCTATGTCTCTTTTCATATAGTCCAGGGAGGTACATCTCACGTCATTCACACCAGCATGGACAATGACTGAATCATATTTGTACTTGCCTTGGAGTGACCTGAGTGCTTGTGTTATGTGGCGGATCCTAGCGCCTGACAGGCAGCTCACCGTGACCTTCTCCTTGTTCAGCCTGGCGAGCGGGACGTCAGTGTGCCTGACGATAGAGTCACCTATTACAAGTGTATCAGGTGTGTTGTTTAGCCTTAAGGGCTGTGACTTTTCAGCACACTGGCTTTGTGAGCTATGTGTTGCACGTGTTTGGTTTTGGGGTAGCGGTTGCTTGGGTGTCTGCTTTGGAGGTCTCTGTTGCTTAGGCAGATTTTTATTTAGAGCCTTCGACTATGTTTTTGTGTGTTTGGTTTGCTGTCGTGGTAGGTCTATGTCAGACTGGAATTGTAGTGAGTGTGGTTTCCTTCTCCTCCTGACTGGTTACGCCAGTACTGAGTTGAGAGAGCTTAGCCTTCAGTTTGGCTATATGGTTGCATCTCTCACGTGTTGGAATTTGTTGGGAGGAGGAGAGGGTTGTCTGTGTACATGAGGCAGTTGTAACATTGCCTCAAGATTCCCAGATTCACCAGCTGGACCGGAGAGGAGATTGACAACTGACCTTTGGACATGCTAGAATAATATTGGGAATTCCTTTATAAATTGAAAAAAGGGCCAATGGAGAACAAGGTACTCAAGGGGAGTTTGTGAGGGTGTAGTGCTTTTAATTTTTTAGTGCTGACTTATATAATTGCTTTAGTGAGCAAGTGTCAGGCTTTAGAGTAGGAATAGGGTGTTTATTATGAGAACTAGATCAGTTCTAAGGGAAAAAGTGAAGAGCAGACTTTGTGGAGCCGAGAATGGTTTAAACCCAATTAAGCGGCGTTGCCCGATGCTGCGCTATGCGCAAAATCGCGCAAAGCCACGCTAAAGTGGGTTTTATACAGGGGGGACTTGAACATAGTGTAATTTCACATTTGTATCCCACATCTGATTAGTTTAGATCACATGGGTGAATTTTTATCTGCTAAACATATTTAAGTGGTTTTAAGACGTGCTTTTTGTTCTGATTAACTCTCATTACTCGATTGTAGATGAAAGCTCTTAATTAATAAATAACTAATTACTTGATTGTAGATGAAAGCTCTTAATTAATAAAATTCCGCTAAAAGTACTGAGATGGTGTTTATTTTATTAAGTTTCATCAGTACCTGCCTGAGCCATTTACATTTTTTGGGCTTGGCATAATAACCTAACCTTTTCAAGTCTGGTGGGACACCCTGCTCTTCTCTTCTTTCTTGCAGTCACAAGACCTCTCTCACATTTTTCTCGCCTTATTTTTGTCTGATGCTTCTGACTTCAGGTCCTTCCAGCCCTTATTGCCTCAGTCCTCACAAGTCTCTTCTCTAGCAGCTCCCCAGTATGACCCACACCATGAGGAGGGTCTTGCTTCTGGGACAGCATCTGCGTATGGAGCCCGCCTCTCAATGCACAGGCTAACAGGCTGTGAGACATGCCAGGCACCTGGAGTGAGATGAGGTAGGAAGGGAATGCCATACCACATCTTGTAGTGTGTTTTCTGTCTCTTATATCCCATCGCTAATGTGTTGATGACATTGCCAAGCTCCATTTAGAAAGGACATTAGTGCGAGTTTGTGTCCCACCTTAGGTTCATAGTGGGGGCATTACCAGCTCTGAACGTTTGCCCACCCCCCCACCCCCACATGGCATCCTTTCTCAGAACTGTGTTCTCCACCACAAACATGGCAGAAAGACATCTGGCATGATCCCCCTCCCGCACACCAAAAGTCTCTGTCATCATTTGAGATGGCTGAGTTCTAATCAAACTTGGGTCACCTAGGTAATATTTTGGGCTTTATTCCTCTATACCACCAGGTTAGCATAAAAATTACTCTTCCTTGCTGCGTTGATATAATGGGAAGTTGGACAATAGTAGAGAGTGGGGTTGAGGATGGATGTGCATTGGGGATTTTATATCCCCTTGAAATTTCAGTCATTATCCACCTCATCTGCATGACAGCCAGACACAGACAACTGGTGGGACAGATGATCCCCACTACCTCCACAGTATGAAAGCTGAGCAAGGCCTCACAGGTTAAAATGCTGCCCCCTCCAAAGGAGGACCACAGCTCTCCTGTTGCTGCTGATTACCTATATTTCCGGGCATGCTACCATTCTGGAAGTTTCCATAAAACTATTGCCTTCTCAAACAATTCTGATTCTGGTAGAGTTAACCATTCCTAAACCGAAGCTGGTTTTAACTTTATTGCATGTTATAAAAGAGATGCTGTTGGGTCTGAAATGTGACACCAGCAGTGCTTAAGGTCTTACCTTCCTTGTCCATGTTCTCCAGGTGGGTATGAATGCATGGTCCAAAACAAAATTTGAGTCATCGAAAGGCAAGCTTACAGAGGTCACTTTGGTATCCTCAGTAGACTCAGTTAAATGTGGCCAGGAAAGGAGGTGTATAGCTATGCTGGTGTCTGCATCTCTTGCTGAGCCCTCAGCAGAGCTATAAGCTAGTCACATTGTGAGGTCTGAAATGGACAAACAGTTTTCAGCTGAGATTGCAGGTTCTGTTTCAGCTGTCCACCTGACAAATGATCCAGAACTTATTGCATCTCATCCACCAGCTCTCTTTCTAGTGTTTTATCATGTGGAACAGGTAGCTTTTAGCCCTCTGCAAAATTTTGCTGAAGTGTAACTCTGCTTCTTTAATCTGCCCATAAACCTAAACTCCTTATCAGGGGTATGGACAGATGGGCTCTAGGGCATTTAATGGCCAATGACGCCATTACTGAGACATGCTTTAATGTGTATGACCAGCAGCTCCAGTCCTTAGGAAAGCAGATGTCCCATCCCCTTAGTTCAGAAATCACAACATTGGGGTTGCTCTCTAAAGTAGAGCTACCCAATCTTAACACACAAGAAGATGACTGGGGGCTCTAGAAAGCCTCATGTAAAGTCTTCTGCACATAGGATGACGTGTTTGTTTGCAACCCTCTCATCCCTTCCAAAATTATCCCATACTTGGAGTTTTCTGGGGGAGAATCTATGCCTTCTTCATCATCTACATCTCTAGTGTGCGACTCAACGGGTCTATATTAGATAAACAAAAGTTTATCTTACCGAACGCTAACATGAGCGAACATCCCGGAACCTGAAACCGGAATTGTGAGATCGCAGTACAGTGAAGATGGTAATATTTGCCCTTTCCTCACTGTAGTGCAATCTCAGAGTTGGAATATATATTTAGCAGGGGGGTGTGGGGGGTTGTGCCCCCCACAATTGCATTTTCGAGTTCCGGGATTTTCGATAATGTCAGCATTCGGTAAGATAAACTTTCGTTTATCTAATATAGACCTGACTCAACAGGTGAATCCATCTTATTCCTCTTGCATGTATGTAACTTTTGCTTACCGTCAAAGGTGGTCCGCGGAAGCTGAGAAAATAAATTGATGCCCAAATGTGGCAGATCAGTTCTGCTCTAAGGCTTGTGGCACTCCATCCTACTGAATGGGAAGGGGAATGCTAAAAGCCAGTACAAAAAGCTGACTGCAGGCCAGCTTAATATCAATATCAGGGGAAAAGGAGGTGCTGGAGTCTGGCAACACCAGCAATGTCTGCATCAAAGAAATTAGCTTTTGTGCCAACAAAAGGATCGGTTCTCTGGTCAATAGCATGCATAATCAAAAATCCAGGTCTTCTATTATAGGCACTGCCATGAAGACACTGTCACTGAGCTCAATGTTGAGGGGCTAATCCTTGATGCCAGGATAGATAAACTCATAGACAATTGCACTGTTGGTATCAAAGCAGCTGACACTCAAGACTGTGGTTTGACAACCCAAATCACCCTCAACAATGGCACCCACTGGGTCAACCCTAGCTTTTTTGGGACCAGCACAGGTGACAAATGGACTAGAGAGTGACACTTTGATGACCTTGCAGAAAATAGAATGGCTGAAAACATGCCTATACTCACCCTGAAACTAGAGGGTGATAAGGAAGCAGACACTGTAAAGCCTTTGTAATGGCATCTGCAAGTTTGCCATAGTTAATCTACATGGTTGGAGGGGGCAGAGACATCTTGCTAAAGTTAGTTGTGAACTCACAACCCTGAATACTTTCTTATCTGCAATAGAAGTTAAATAGATTAAGTTATGCAAGTTAACCAGTTTAGTAGGTGACTTATCTAAAATAATTAATTGGCAAGAGTCAGCACAGCATAATCATTTTTTGCTTGTTTAATTATTAGCTTCAGAATCTGGATAGGAAGGTCCATGTATTTCTGTCTTATGCTTAGATTTTTATTTTCTTAGCCTAGGAGACTAGGCAGAAAAAATTATACTGTCATTGCCAGGTTCCTGTGTTGGAGACAATGACCCTAGCTCTAATGTCAAGGTCAACAACCTCAGCTCTGATCCTTCCTTTGTAGCCAAAGGTTGTGGACTTCAGCAGGCAAAATTTTTCTGCATCACAAAATACTGTAATTTCATTCTTCTATCCCTCATAGTATTGCGGGTTAAATGCTGACAAACCTCTCAGCAGATAGTGCTTTCCCAGGTTGTGTACACATGTGTCCTCTGCGGGGAGTTTCTTTCCACAACTACATTTTTTTTAAACAACTTCCTTGTTAAACAATTTTTTTTAATTATTTATTTTTGCTGGTGTGTGTTAAGTTGTTTGGGACGGAGTCTTTCAGCAGCAACACTGAGCTCTGTGAGCCTTATCCTTGCCTCTGAATCATATCTCCTGTGTCTGGTTTCACACCACTGTACTTCAGCATCGCCAGTCTGTCCCCCATACTGCAGAGAACGTTAGGTCCTTTTGCATGGCTGAGAGAAGAGATGGCCTGAATTCCACTGGCAGAACTATTTTCAAAGTATGTTTTTACTTAAATCTATGAACCTAACCCCCTGTACATAAACGGTACTGGTCTGAGCTTTTAAGTGCAATGATACTCTGCAAGGAACACTGACCACCACCATATGTCCCCTCCCTTAGCTAGGTATCTCTGGTGATCTCCAGTATCTAATGAGTCAGGGGAGCTTTCCATAAATATGCACCTACAGGCCCTTTCCCTGTAAAAGGGTAAATAGGTGGAGCTTCATTCCTTACTTCCCTGTGCCAGTCTCTATAAAATGCCAATTCAACAGGGACGTAACTGACTACCAAAGGGGTAGACCTTTTGATACATCCAAAACAGTTAGGCTTATGGAAACTAGACAAGCCATGGGGGGGCAGAAATAAAAAAAAGAGACCAAGATCTATCTTGAGAGGGTCCTTTAACACACACATAGTAGCACATCCGCAGAAGAATCATCCACTACAGACACTGATGTGGCCAACGCACCCTTTAAACATGTCAGGAGGAGGGGCGGGAGAAAACACAGAAAACACCAAGATAGACACTATAGAGGGCTTGCTCCAAGTGTTTATGACTCAACAGACTATAATATTTTGAATATTTCTAGGACTGTTATAACTGATGACCATGAGAAACTTTTGAATAAAGGTTTGAACTATGTGCCAGGCTTTTTTGTGGATGAGTCTGATATTGTTACTGATGTTAACAGCTTTTGTCGCAGAATTAATCTCAAATAATTCTTTGGGTCTATGGAACGGTCTCAAAGATCTAGTGAATTCAGTGTCTTAAAATTGTATTTTGTTCCACCCATGAATAAACATGTTAGCATTTTTCAACAAGCTGTTCTTAAAGATATTCATTTTAACTTGGGTCAGTTCTTCCTTTTGAAACATAATTTATCCAATGCTGAGCAAATGGCACTACAAGAATTAATAGACAACAAAAACATTGTCATCATACAGGCTGATAAGGGTGGGGCTACTGTCATGGATACAGATTATTATCTGGGGGAGGGAAATGAACAATTGTCCAACCCTTCCCATTACATGAAGATGCCTACTGACCGAACGCCCAACTTTAAGAAGGAAAATGACAAGTTTTTGAATTTGGCAGCTTCAGATGGTATCATATCTGAATCTGTCAAGACACATCTCACGGTGAAGCATCCACAGAAACAAATACTATCTCCTACCCAAGATACACAAACCCCTCAGTAAACTCCCTGGAAGACTAATTGTTTTGGGTACTGGTTCCTTAACTGAACCTTTATCCGAATTCTTGACAGTGTATCTTAAACCACTACTCGGCATGATTCATGCCAGCATACAAGATACCACTCAGCTCTTACAATTGGTTTCAGACACCCAATTTGAACCAGGATGGTTGCTGTGCACTCTGGATGTCAAGGCCCTGTACATTGTTGGTATACCACACTGGGTGGGACTTGAAGCCCTCAAATATTGGCTAAATAGAGCACAGTTATACCCGATTAGATTTAACACACTTTTGGTCTGCATGGCTGAGCATGTTCTGGACAAAAATGTATTCCACTTTCAGGGGGAATGCTTTTGGCAAATTAAGGGTACTGCTATGGAAGCATCTTTTGCTCCCATTTATGCAGACCTCTTCATGGGACACATTGAGGAACAGTTGATTTATGATTCTACACACAATATACATATTGAGGAACTGGATGTTTGGCATAGATATCTGGATGACTGTTGGTTGGTTTGGCGTTCTGATAAACAATACCTATTGGAGTTTATGCAATATTTAAATCAGAACAAATGGGACATTGAATTCACACTGACTTGTGATTTATGTGAGATCAATTTTCTGGATGTTACCATCACTCGTAATCCAGATGATACATTGAAAACCAAAATGTTCCGGAATTACCCCCAGTATAACAACCTGTTACATGCCACTATAGCATGCATCCCAGCCACATCAACCAGAATATCCCCAAATCCCAGTTCCTCAGAATAAGAAGGATTTGTTCCTCAGAAATGGATTATTTGGAATCTCAGCATGACTTGGTAGACAGATTTAAAGCTAGGGGCTATAGAGAATTTGCTATCCATGTGCTAGGCAGGTGGCATCCAACTCGGACAGAACATCACTCGACATATAGGGAGAAAACCCAAGCTGAACAGGTGGATATCATCAGAATTATTACTACATATGGATGTAATATTAATATGATTAAAAATATCATTTCCAAAAACTGAAATATTCTTGGTGCCAATTGGTATCTCTTTTGGGACACACTTGTCATTACGGATACAGAAGAGGCAAAACATTAGGTTCCTTCTTCTCCCATTTTTAAAAGAATCAGTTCCGGGGGTATTGGATGCCACTAATTTACTATGACAGGGGATAGGCTTTGGGGAACATACACTTGTGGACATTGTTCCTCTTGTCCATACATTTTTACATCTAAACAGTTTTCCAGTAGAAACACAACCCGTGTATATGACATAAATAATTTTGGGAACAGTGATTGGGTTGTGTATCTTGCGACATGTACATGTGCTGCCTTCTATGTCAGACAGACATCACGACCACTCAGAATTCGAATGTCCCAACTCTATTTCTACCTCATGCAGTCAAATGAAGGATTAGTGCTCAAGAAAGTCCTACCTTTGTTGATAGTAAGAGCAATAGATGAGGTGAGAACACTAATATGACCTGAAGTTGTGAAATTCACCTAGCTAACATCTGTGGAATCAGAAACAGCATTTTATTTATTTATGTATGTATTTGCAATTTGATTACCGGGGAAGTCCACTGCACCGAATTGACCCATTTTCAGTGGAGGCCCGGAGAGAAAAGCTTCAAGATGCATTATACAATTTAGATACAAACGATAGTTAATATTAAAGATCTTATGTAGAATAGTTACTCATAAATGCATTCAATATCATGCATAGTTAACAAATTCATTAAGCTTGAAGGTAGGGATCTCACAGTTTTATTTGAAGAAAACAGATATGGGTTAGGTGTGGAAACAGTTTACATACAAACCTTTTAAGAAAATGTAAATATGCTTTACATACACACATCAACAGTAGAATGCTATTTACAATATTTACAAGGTTGGGCTGTGTGAGGATACCTGTAGGAGGTGAGAGCTTAGAGAGAAGCTATAGAAATTGTTGAGAGCTTAGATTGGCTCATTGGAAGATAACTAGGAGAGATGTAGAGCTTGGGAACCACAGCGAGAAACCCCTTGGATTAGGCTGGGTGAAGGCAGGTACATTTCCATTTAGTGAACAGGTGTTTGAATAGTTGGGTTTTGAAGTTTTCTGAGTTTGGTATGGTTCTTAGTGTGGGGGAAGGGAATTCCATTTTTTGCCTAGTGAGAAAGATAGGAGAAGTTGGCCAGCAGGATGTTTAGGTTTATGGATAGTAATTAAGTTCTGATTTTCAGAAATGAGAGCTCTATTGGGTGTATAAGGGGGAAGGATGTTAGAGTGGGACATTTTGTTGGGTGACATATGAGTCTATGTGCAGTAGTGAGTTGGAGATTTGGGAGTTCAAGTCAATTCAGGGATTGTAGGGTTAGGCAGTGATGGGTGGTATTTTTAGATTTAGAGGCAAATTTAGAGATTTTGTTGTAGCAGTTTTCTAGTTTAGAGGTGATAGAGGAGGACAGGTTGGTTAGGAGAGGGGCTCCATATAAAAAGGAAGGAAGAAGATAAGTCGAGGCCAGAGTTTGCCTGGTAGAGTTGGAGAGAAAGTGATTATTCCTATCCAGCATGCCTAGCTTTTGGTGGGTTTTCTTAATATTTTGTTGAATATGAATATCAAACTTGAGGTGTTCATCTACAGTAATGCCAAGTAATTTGGCAGAGGGGACTACTTCTATAGGTGAGTTGGTTTGACTATAGACTTTGAAGTTGTTTTTATCATAGGAGAGGGTCTTTGTGGGAGGGAATAGTAGAATATTTGATTTATTTGCATTGAGAGAGCGGTAGTTTTGGCGCATCCAGTTTTCAGTTGTTGTGAAGGCAGTTTGGGTTTTAGTCAGCAATTCAGAGAGGTTTGAGGCAGAGCAGACTACGGTTGAATTGTCTGCGTATTGAATGATTTTAGCATCAGGAATAGCAGTGCAAAAGTTATTGATGAAAATGTTAAAAAGCATTGGCCCAAGGATGAATCCCTGTGGTACGCCAGTTGGGGTAGGTAGGAAGGAAGAGATGGAGTTCTTCCATTTGACTGCCTGTGATCTGTCTGATAGATAGCTGGAGAACCAGGATAAAGCATTATGTGAGAGATTAAGGTTTGAGACATGACAGAGAAGGTGCTTGTGGGAAACAGTATTGAAGGCTTTAGACAGATCGAGTAAAACAGTAGAAACTAAGTGGCCTGAATCTTGGGCTTGATTGACATTTTCTAGGAAAGAAAGTAGAGCAGTTACTGTGCTATGGCCTGGATGGAAGCCATGCTGGGTAGGAGTGAGAAGATTGTTTTTGGTCAGGAAAGGCATAAGTTGGAGGTGGATGCATTTTTCTACGATTTTAGAGATTGGTGAGAGCAAAGCAATGGGGCAAAAGTTTGAGATGCTGGTATTTTTGCCTCCTTTATGAAGAGGAAGAATATAATCTGAGTGCCAGAGTTTGGGGATGTACGATTCTTTTATGGATTGGTTGATAATGTTGCTGATTGGGAGTGCAATGCCATCAGCAGCACATTTTAGGAAAGAAGAGGGAATAATGTTGGGAGCATTAGAGCAAGGTTTAAGTTTGGACAAAAGTTTTTTTATAAAGTTAGTGGAGATGGGTTTGAGTTCAAACAGATGAGGTGAGTTAGAAGGGGGAGAGTGTAGAGCAGTTGGGTTATTATTGGGAAATGTATTGGTGAGGGTAGTAATAATGTCTATGAAAAATTAGTTAAATTCAGAGCCTAGTTCCAGATCAGATTTACTTGAGTCAGGACAGGGATTATTCTTGGAGCCTGGATTGAGGAGTGAGTTTACCGAGTTCCAGAATTTTGGGGTTTTTTTATTGTTATTGGACTTAAGTTTGATATAGCAGGATTATTTGTCTTTGGTGATTAGTCATTTTGCACGGTTGTGGAGCTGTTTATATTGGAGCAAGGTATTGCCCACTTTATTGTTTTGGTAAAGCTTCCATAGTTTGTCTCTGTGGTCCATAATCTGTTTTGTCTCTTTGGATAGCCAAGGAGCAGTTTTAGTTTTTATTGTTTTGTTTCTTAGTGGGGCTAGTGAGTTTAAAGTATCAAGGAAGACAGAGTTGAAGTATTCTATAGCCTTGTCAAGAGGAAAGATGTTTAGAATTTGCCAGTTCATTTGTTTGAAAGTATTTGAGAAAGTAGTTGGGTTGAAGCTACTGAGGTTATGAGTTTGAATGTACTGATGCTGGTGTGGGGAGGAACTAGTTGAGCGATGCACGAAGGCTGGGAGGTGGTTTACATTTTCTTAAAAGGTTTGTATGTAAACTGTTTTCCACACCTAACCCATATCTGTTTTCTTCAGGAATTGTACCAAAATTAGTTATTTTATTTGGATCTGAGACTAGGATCCAATCTACAGTGGATCCAGGAGGGTTTATTTTGTTAGGTCGAGTGATGGAGAGGATTATTTGAGTGAAGTTATAGAGGTTAATGGATAGGGAGGGAGAGGGGCAATTGATTTTATTCCAGTCAATATTAACATCACCAAGGATATAAGTTTCATAGTTAATTTCAGTAGAGGCCCATAGGAGAATTTTTTCGAGTGTAGAGGTATTGTTACCAGGTGAGGATATACAGGGCAGTGATGCAGATATTTTTATGTTTATTTAGTTTTAGAATTTCAGCAGTTAGTTCAGTGTTCTGGAATTGAAGAATTGGAATTTGGAGGAGAATTAAGGTAAAAAGGTTGGAGTTAGGGCAGTGCCTCCATCTTTTTTATTTAGCCGGTCATTTCTGAGACAATGAAATCCTAGGGGCAGAATCTCAGAGTTGGAGATAAAGGGCTTGAGCCAGGTTTCAGAGATGGCTAAGATATCTGGTTGGTTATGGCTTAACCAAGCTTGAAATTGGTGTACTTTGTTGTTTAGACTTTGCGCATTAATTGTAAAAATCTTTAGGGTGTTGAGATAGGAGGAAGAGGGTATGGGATGAGTGTTGTTAATAAAGGATGTAGGACCAGGGTTAGGATGGATATCACCAGCTTGGACTAGGTTGTTGAAGGAGATATCCTTTAGCCATACTGGTCTGCCAGGCATGATTGGAGCAGGTGACAGTATCTTGACTTTAGAGAAGTGTTTAGGGTGGAATAGGTGCAGAGGGTTGGGCTGAATGAGAGAAGAGGAGATAGAGTGGAAATGGGAGTAAGAGTGAGGGGGAAGGTGGGTTTGTATGATAGTTGTCTTTGTAGGTGGTATTGGACAAGCATAGGTGGAATATGAGGTAGCATAGTATAAGGGAAGTAGGAACAGAAAGAGGAGGCTGGAGGACTGGAGAGTGTGATAACTTGAGGAGAGCATGTTGAAGCAAAGAGAGAGTGGTATGAGTGTTTAGGAAAATAGAGAAGGTTATGAAGAAGAAAGGGTTTAAAAAGTGATGGAGGTATTCTAGAGATTTAAGGAAAGAGGAGGGGACTATGATTATTGGGTGGAGTACAGATTTCAGAGTTTAAGAAGGATGGCTATAGGTGGGAGGAATTATGAGGGAGGAGCTGGTATTGGGTAATTAGGCCGAGAGGGTGGGGTAAGATGGGAATAAAGCTAGGAGTACTGGAGGAGGGTGGGAATTGGGGGAAGAGTAGGGGAGCAAGTGAGACTGTAGGGCGAACGGAGCAGGAAATAACACTAGAGGTGAGATGAGGTGAGCTAAGAGTACTGGGGGTGGGTGGGAATTGGGGGCAGGGTAAGGGAGCAGAGTGAGCCTGTAGGGCAAACGGAGTGGGAAAGAACACCAGAGGTGAGATGAGGTGAGCCATTGGTTAAGGCTGATGGCAAGGTAAGCTTTTCAATAAAAAGTAAATATTCTGTGGGAAGGCTGAGGGGAGTGCTCTATGTAGAAAGTTACCTTTCAAAAATGATCTGTATACCTTAAGTAGTGATAGAGACTTAGAATTTGACTGATAGGAAAATTATAAATGGCAGTTACATGGACCTTAAGGGTCTATATTAAATGAACAAATGCTTAAAATGTTGAATATGACATGCTCGACAGCTTTTAAGTGGAAGTTCACCTAACCAAAACCCCATAAAGTTGAAAAAATGAGTTTTGAAAAATTATAGTTGGCCAGCCGTCAGGAAGTCAACGGCTGATGGCTAAAATGTACTGAACACCATTAAAACCTCCCCAAAAAAAAGAAAAGAAAACAAAAAAAAAACGAATCAACAAACAAAATAAAGTGGGGGGCTTTGACCCCACTACACCCCCCAATGTGGGGGGATGTGCCCCTCACACACACCCCTACTTAAATATACCAACTCCGAGATTGCACCACAGTGGAGGACTGTTATAAAATTACACAAAGTGAAAGACGAGACCACACCACAGTGGAGGACTGTAAGAATGGCTAAACAAGGTTAATGTTCTGACGTCAATCGTTGGCTTCCTGATGGCTGGCCAACTATAACTTTTCAAAACTCCTTGTTTCAACATTCTGAGGTTTCACTTAGGTGAACGTTCACTTAAAAGCTGTCGAGCATGTCTTACTAGACATTTTAAGCATTCGTTCATCTAATAGGGAACCGACTTAACAGTGGAATGGCTCACATCTGAGTCAAAATAATTCCAGAAGATAACAGCAGACCACAGGCACAGGAAAAGTAAACAAATTAACATCTCTACTTGCCATCCATGCATTCTTTTGATAATTACAGGTTTTTCAAAACTTTAATAATGCATGTAATGCTACTAGATAAGAGGTGTTTAGCAGCCTAGATATTCTCTGAGCCAGAAAATTCATGCATGGAGTATGACAAAGTTATAATCTGGGTACTACTTTACAGACTGGGGGGGGTCAAGAGATGTTTGTACCTAAGGGGAGAAGGAATGGAGTTGAAAGGGAGTTTTGGAGAATAGGAAATCAGGTCTGAACGAATAAATAATGGGTAATCAAAATCACGTTTGCTTTAAGGTTACCAGACTTGTACAGGAATTTAGTTACCAACAGAAGAGAAAGGAACACATATGGCATTTCCTTCAGATAAGGCAGACTCATTGCCTTCCTGCTTTTTCCACTGGATAAGTGATTGAGAAAGTAAATCCTTTTATAACTGGCAGTGACTCGAGATACAAAAATGTGTCAAACAGAGTGATGCCATTTCCTATCATCCTGGCTGTAGAGGGACTGTGCAACCATTTATGCAGAAACATCAGGTTCTTGCTCATTTTGTTTACTAAACAGCTGAACTCCTCCTGAATATGAAAAATTAATTCTCGCAATCCCATGGATTTATGACGTGCAAAAGAAGCATACATCCCTCGTTTCTGATGTACCCTCCAGAACAGTAACAGCTGCAATAGGCAAAGAAGTTCTCCTGGCTCAACTCGAATATCATAGCAACAGCCTCTAAAAATGTCAATCTCTCTACAGGTCATTGAAAACAAAGTCTGCTGATTTACTTCCAAACTCCTTCCCTCAGGAACACCAATGCACTACTCTTACCAAACCCAGAAAACTCCTAGTCACATAAAGAGTTGAGCTACTCCTTGGGTTTCTTCTTTTCAAACTACTTCAGCCAGGTGCCTTCCGGTCTCTCGGTGCCAAACTCCATAAAAAAAACACCCCTAAATCTCCACAACTTCTCTCAATCGACTAACTCACATTAGACTCCTCCAAACCACACTTCATTGTATAAACTTCTCCTTAACCATTCTTGTACCCAAACTC
Organism: Protopterus annectens; assembly: GCF_019279795.1. Lineage (NCBI taxonomy): Eukaryota > Metazoa > Chordata > Ceratodontiformes > Protopteridae > Protopterus > Protopterus annectens. The sequence continues at coordinate 884,880,578 of NC_056745.1, forward strand.
AAGCAATCCCTTCCCCATCTCCTAAAAGAAATCTTCCCTTTCGCCCATCCCAAAACAACTCCAAAGAAACCTCCATCAAAAATCAGACTGCAAGTGCTTTTCCACAGGACACATCACCCAACTCTTCTCTCACCTACATCGCTTCTACCCTCTGTTATCATTTGATGCTTACCTCCCATATTTACTACTAAAATTAATCTACATTTTTTTCATCTGTTTATAATTGCTCTTTGTTTCAGTTGTCTGTTGGACTTTGTACTTTCTGTGAATACTCCATGTTTGTGACTCACTTCTGTTTTATTTTATTTCATTTTTTTTGTGAATGTCTTCACCTAGGTTATGCGTGCAAATGGTCTCCTGTGATCAGTTACTACCCAGGGTAAACAGTCTTAAATAAAATAACACTGCACACTTTTACCCAGGGTAAACAGTCTTAAATAAAATAATACTGCACACTTTTAGCAGCAATTACCCGCGGTGGTGGTGCTGCGGTAGCATTGTCACCTCACAGTAATACGCTGTCCAGTTCGATTCTCAGCTAGAGCGTCTTCTGTGTGGAGACATGCGTGAATGGGCGTACCTTCGTTGAAGGTTGTGCGTCAGGCCTGGCAAGCTGGTACGTAAAAATCAACTGCCAATCATTAGCGGACCAGAGTTTCGCTGTGGCGACCCCTAAACGGGAAAAACCAAAAGACACAAACAAACAAACACTTTTAGCAGCAATTGCACAGTGTTTTTCTGCAGTATGCTAGAATCTGAGTTTATTGGTACAGCTTGCAGGATAAAAATTATTTCTTTGAATAACACTGCTATTTGCTCAGAAAGACATGCATCATTTACCTACCATTACACACTTGATCAAAATCAGTCATGCTACAGTCCACAACATGACCGGCTGATTTTACTCCCTGAAAAAACACAGGGTAAAAGTTACACATTTTCTGTAGCACTGACAAATAGTCTAACATGAGGTTTGCTTGTTCTTTCCTCTGATAATAATGGCAATTGATTGGAGGGAAAGGTAACACTACTGATATGCCTGAAGCCAATAGGAACAACACTTGTGGTTCAATTGCAATTAAATATCATGTTTAAAGGGGCAAAATGTGCTTTTCTTTTCATACAAAACAGTGTTCTTAAGCATCTTTATGCCTGTGAACATTTTTTGTGTGTGAAAAGAAAAGTGTGCTTTGCCTTTAAAAAATGTTACATGTTAAAGATTGCTTCCTAATTCAGAACACTAAATGTAGTGAACCATGTTTAAAGTGTTAATGTCTACAGGAGGGCTCAGGGCCTTGGGCAATTATATTATTCTGGTCCAGCTCTAATTATGCTAGATTAATGTAGGGTAAGTAATTGTAAATTGGTTATGTTAATTAATTGACATTAACAGTTTGGCAATTACATAAATAATTTGCAATTACCTATCCACGCTAATGCAGCATAATTAGAGGTGGAACTCAGAGTGACCTAAGCACCCCCTGCCCTTCCCATGAATATTAATGCCATAAATACAGTTTACTACATTTAGTCTTCTGCGCTCTGTAGCAAAATTTCAAAAGTGTTTTTTTTTTCATATATGGATGTGAAGCAACATTTTGTTTTTGTATAAAAAGTGTTCTTTGGCATAAAGATGCATGTGAACACTTGTTTATACAAAAAAGGTTGTTTTGCACCTTTAAACATGATCTTTAAAATTAAGATTTACATTTCACTGATTGCCAAACATGTAAAAGCCTGAAAAAAGTACTGTGGACCAAAAATAAATTAAATTTCTTGACCGTTTGCTAGCTACATTGCAAAACTGTTCATTATATGAAATCCACCAGCATATTATAATAAAAGAAGGCACTTTTTAAATGTGAGTAGAATTTCATTAACAGATCTGTCTCCATGTGCACAAACAAGACATAAAAGCAATTGAAGAGACTGTTCTTTCATTTAGAAAGACTGTCAACCTTGAAAATCAGCTCTTTGAGCTCAGCAGAGTTAATTGAAAACATCCCCTTCTGCCTGTTGTTAATTTTAAAGTTATTTTGTATTAAGTCAAAAGAGCAACACTACAATACCCACTTTTATTATGCAATGTAATACCTGCCTGAAGTGTGTTATCTGTCATTTTAAAAATGATACCCAACTGTGCCTATTGTCAGTATGTCAGAAGAGTAACAGAGAAACACAAAGCAACATGTAAAATACTGTTTAATAACCTAAAAGTCAGCTGATACTCTGTGATCAATGTGAGCAGAAGTCTGTAAATGCTGTCGTTAGAATGCTCACCAGCAAAGAAAAGAAAAAGAAGAATTAAATGGCAGTTTTTACTGTGAATCTATGTAATTTTCAACAATGTTCTGGAGTGCTGATGTGCTCCCTCAGAATCAGCTATGTTCAGTTTGTTAGAGTGAATGTCAGTTAATGTTTACATTACCAAACTCTGCTGAACTTTGGCATCTTTTAATTTATTCATCTAAGTAGGTCAGAAAACTGGACACTGCAGACTGTTTTCAACCATGACCTATGCTACAAAGGCAAGGGTAAATGCAGAATACACTTGACAGTTTAAAGTAGCCTAGCAATCAGCATGTTTTGGGGAGGTGGTAAGAAAATGGAACCCCTATTTATTTAATTTATTTACATTTGTTTACCGAAGATGTCTGATTGGGTGGAAGGCCCATTTTCAGCTGAGGCCTGGGGAGAAAAGCTCCATAGAATAATGCAATACACAGAGAGAAGTTAAAGACAAAAAATATGCAATAATATACACTATTTAGTACATAGTACAGTAAAAGTATACAATACTTAACAATAAGTACAGAGATTAATGATTTGGCAGTACAGTTTTGAGGTTAGCAATCCCATGCTGAAATGTAAGAGCAGAGCATGCAAACTCCACATAGTGGGTTTGTGACGGAGAGTTTTTGACTACTAAGCCACCATGTTGCCAAACAAAGGCATTTTTAAGTTTGGAGTGAAAGAGTCATGTTCAGTGTATTTGCTTGAGCCAGTGATACAGCAGAAATAAATGAGCAAAACCGTATTACTCTACTGAGAAAAGCAGTTTCATCAAAAGTGGTAAACTTGCAGTAAGCCACCTTGCATCTCCTTCTATGCATGTAACTTACCTTACTTAACTTAATTTACCATATTATTTACCTTACTTAACTCCACTATCACACAACCACAAAAAATGGCCAACACCATTTTCAATGAAAGTCAGCTATTCTGCACTGTTTTCAAGTACGCATCATAAAACACATCACTAAAAGAATTGACAGATGTCCTAAGTTATATCAAATGCAAAACACAAAAATCACAAGATTTAAAATGCAATATCAGTGAAATCAATGATGCTTTGAAACAACTCCATCAGTGAAATCAAATTGCTTCTACCAACAAAAACATAGTGAAAATAATCTATTTGTTCAAAGTGTTGTTTGATTTTACAAACTCTACAAAAACTCTTTCAAAACAAGTATCACTACAGACTACAGGCTCCCAGGTGAAATTAACATTTGAGTGAGGACCTCACCACAGCAGCTGCTCATGGAGGGGAACCACTGCTGCAGTCATACTCCATGAGACAGGATCTGTTATGGTCAAAATTCTGACAACCCCTCCTCCAATGCCACATTACCTACTATATTACCTACTATATCCAATATGAAACAGATAAATATCTGACAGCCCAATGTTCATGGCTCTTTTGGTACAGCATCTGAGCTACCTCCGTACATCCATGTATGTAGAAAACGTTCAGCCTTTGTTTTGACGATTATGCCAAAAAACAAAAAGTGCCTTCCAAGAAACTTCAGGTTGGTTGAACTAGCTGGTTCCAAAGGTTATATGGTTCAAATCTTAGTCCACATGAATGGGTTTATTTGGGTGAAGGGGTGAAGTGGAATGTGCCCCCGGAAGAACAGCTTTAAAGCAGAAATGGCACAGACTGGACAGTCTTGGGTAAGATGGGGCTGAAAAAAGCAGATGTAAATAAAAAGACTACACCCTTAAAGAACATCTTTGAGAGGCAGTACAGAATCACTAGAAAGTCAGCCGAGCCAGGGTCCACTAATGGCAGCCTTAATAGACTGAGAAACTTTTCTACTTTGCCAAAGGATGATTTTCTAGTGTTTCACAGCTTCATGAAGAACAGAAGCCACCTGTCAAAATAATACATGCCAACAGGCCATCAGCATGACATTCACCAAAGTGATCTGATGTTGGGGTATATATTAGGGTCCCTGTCTGCTAAGTTGAGAGGCTCACCACCAAAGGACCATGATTCCTCCCATGCTATGTGCAGTAGCTGGGAAAACCAAACCTGTCTTGACCACAAAGAGCTATGAGCATGAGTTCTGCTTTGTCCCCCTCTGTCTTGGCTAGGACAAACGGAAGTAGAAAAAATAGGCAGGAAGGCAAAGAAAAGGCCTCAATTGCAGCTTTACAGTAAAGGTGCTGATCACCACGGCTTCCCTGTACTGCTGTTATAAAACACACTTGAGGAAGTTGCTGACTTTTTTTCTGAACTGCAAACAGCTCTAGTATTGGAGTTCCCCACTTTTTTGCTGTTTTAAGGAACACCTTTCATTCTAATTTCCATTCATGCTGTGCCATCAGGTTTCTGCCCAGGTGGCCTGAGAGGATATTATGACTGCTTGAAATGCATATACTGCCAAACTATCTTCAGGCTGATGACTGCATCCCAGACCCTCATGGCAAAGTTGCACAGGTGATAAGAAGGAGTGCCCCCTTGCTTAATGATATACTACATTATTGTGGCACTGTCTGTTATTGTCATATGCACTGTATGGCAAACATCTGTGCTGCACACCTTCCCTTAAGAGCACACAGAGATCACAGTCAGTATGGGGCCAATTTCTCCCTTTCTCTCCAGGTCCCCAATAAGACTCTCCACTGGCAGAGCTATAGGGTCCAGATCTCAGCCTAGTGGGCAAGCTAAAACCTCCAGCACCCTCTCTGTCCAGCCAGTGCTTCGTGTCCCTGCCTAAGTAGCTCACACACACACACACACACACACACACACACACACACACACACACACACACACACACACACACACACACACACACACACTTTGAGATAGCAGTTTATACAACCACACAGACACCCCTGGGGAAGGCTGGCACAGGATCTCCACTGTGACCTTTTTCTGCCCAGTCTAAAATGTAGTACCAGCTGCCACCACCCACTAATATTTATAAGCTACTCAAAGGCCCTTAAAAGGGTGTCCAATTATTACTGTGCAATATTATTATCCAAATGGTAAGTGTGACTGAACAGTCAAGACTTATTAGAGTGACTTGGTACAGTATCACTATATACATGCAATGTACTCTAGAGCTTAAATTAACTCTACATAAAACAGCCACAGTTGAAATATTTAAAAATATTTAATAATACATAATAAAAACACAAGACAATACTTCTTACTACACAGTGCCAGTCAAGAGTTCAGAGATCACAGAGAAATACTTAAAATAATACGGCAGAAAAGTTCTGACGTCACAGAAAACAAATTAGTCTAATCTTCCTATTTCCTAGCTATAGCCAAGAGAAAACACAGTCCTAAATAACTTGCATATAGAGCAAAGCAGTGCTGGTGATGTTGGATGCTCTCAAGACAAAATGCTCAGAGCTCTCTGATTCTTTCTCTTTAAATTGATAACACAGAGCTGCTTCACATGACATCATTCTTCAAACTTCTCTGGTGTTCCCAGGCTAACAGAAACTACATTTACGTTCTTTACATCTGATCAGAAACCAGAGCAATAAAGGACATTTATACATGCAAATTCTAGCCATTAACTCTTGTCTTAAAACAATAGGCAGGATGCCTCCATCTAGACATATCGGCTCCGAATTATGACATCAAAGAATTGAATTATCAGCTTGGTTACAGCAGAGTGCACTGTTGTTACACTTTTACAGTTCAGTATGCAATGCAGTCTTTTCACATTTAAGAGAACAAGCCTGTGGCTTACATTAATATTTACAAATTCTATCTGGCTAGGCTGGCAGCCTTCACCTATCTTCAGAACTGCCATCATCATTTTTATGTTTATGTGACTTGCTTTTTATGGCTCCTGGCCAGGTTTCCTGAACTTTGGCATGCCTCATATGCAGCTCCCAGGCCAGGACTGAGAAATCACTGGTTGGGCTCTAGGGTTACAAGGGGTAGACTGGGCGAATAGTGATCTGAGCTATCAATCACAGAATTCCTTTTTTACAGACAATCTGCAGAGGTTCTCTGCAAAGCTGCCAGGCTGTCCACTGAAATATGTTTATAACTGAATAAAAGGGTAGCATAGGCCAAGGACATCTACCCACAGGACACTAAAGGAGTAGATATCCTAATATGTGCAACAGGAGTGAAGGCCACATGAAACAATATCAAGAGTCACAGAACTGATTATCTGAAAACAGTTAATTAAAATAATTTGAACAGAAACTTCAGATGTCAGGAACAAAGGATCCATAACGGATCCATAACATAAGAGGTAGAAGGAACTGCATGAGGAATTAGGCCATCAAAAGCAGGCATCTGGAAACTAACATTAGGAAGTGATGCAGATATTAATTCACAGGAGGGCTTACTGAAGACATAAGCTTCTGAAATTAAATTAAGGTGCAAGTCTGCAAGTGAATAAACAGAGCCTCACTAGACCCTATAACTGCAGATCTCTGCAGGACTGGCAGTGTTCCTGTGGTCTTGTGTGCCACACCCACTTCCTTCACCTGAGCAGCATTTCCTTAACCTTATGGTCTTTTCTTATATGACAGAACACTGGATGCTTGACCAGAAGTCTGCTGACACCCAAAGATATTCCTGCAAGGGCTACCAGACACCAAGTATATAAACATGCTTTAATATGTTTACCCATGCTAAGCAGTTTAAGTTTTACAATGTTCAGAGTTTAGCAAGTAATGAAACTCTCAAGCAAAATGTACAACTGAGAAATTTGTGCCCTGTAGGCATATTTGTTGGTGACTTTACAGTAAGAAAAGTCAAAGGTACTTACTGATTATTGTTCTGATGGTATTCTAGGCTTGGAACCAACTAATGAACTCATCTGACAAAAAGAACAAAATTTCATAACTGCGCTCTCCAGCAGTAAAAACAAAAATGAAGTGAAGTTGGGGTAGGGTTATGCTATCTCCTTCAAAAGAGTTATGATGGAACTCTAGAGTTTGGTGCTAACTTGCTGCTGGGGGACAGGTTGTCCATACTGCACTGAAATTCTAGCTGAAACAGAATTCCACCAGTAATACAAATATCACTGTGTAGAACTGACGGCAGCAGTAATCCCTATGGAGAATATCCATATCATTCAAATTAAGAGTTCCAAAGCAGTGTCAGTAGGGATTGGTTTAATAATACTTTTTTAGAACTGCATAATGAAGGCTCAAAATTCCTTATTCCATGGTTTTCATTAGATGGCTTTGTCTAAAACTTTTCATATATCAGGGATTTTGTTGATTGTTGTGTGGATATGAACTATAGCCTGGGGATTCAGAAAGAACCTCAATGCTGGCAGTAAGAACTGTGGTCCAAAGGGGCTGTTTACACAATGCAAGAAACTGCAAGTCAGAGGCATGTGCAGAAAAACATAATACTGGCTAATTTGCATGTCTCTGAATCACTCTTAACTGACTGACAACCACACACACACACTCTTACCCAATCATACTCACAAACACTCTCACCTATTCACACACACACATACCCTACACCTCTCATACCTCTACATATATTCACATATGCAGCCACACATCTACACACACCTCACAAAATTACCTCTCTGTTAAACACGAGTTTTTGGCCATGTTGAGTAACACAGTCAGCAAAGGTAATATACACATCTGAGCAAATTTTTAAAATCGCTCCCTTACATAAATTCATTACCAGAAGGATTTTTGGGGGGCAGTACAGAGCCAATTAGCATAGAGCAATCCAATTAGCATAGAGCATTCCCCTAAAATGCCTCATTAGCATTTGTGGTAGGCCACAGACACAGCTCACTGCAGAGCTGCACCATGAAGTGGTGCAGCATAGTGATAGGGCTGTCTCTAAACTGGAGATTACTACTGTGAGGGGTACACAAGGCTTACACCTCATGGTAACCTTTCTAAATGTGAGCCACCACATCTGCACTGTTTCCCCTCAAGTAGTTTTTATCATGCAATTACAGTGGGCAAAGCACAGTTTATCTCAAACTCTCAGAAGTTTCCAGGTCTATTTTAAATAAACTGCAGTTTTGATTTTCCAATTATTATTTTATTTATTTTTTTAATCCAGGTCTTTTTTTTTTTTTACTTGATACACTTTGGCACTGAAACAAAATGAGTCAAAGATGACCAAATGCTATCTAGCCTAAAATGTGATAACATATACTGTATTGTATTATTTCACTTTGGCACATTGCCTTATTTTACAACTTAGAATTCAAGTGTTGAAATTATTAATAGTGATAAAACCGATTTTTCATCGGTATGATGAACTTTTAATATTTTTATTAGTGCATGTTATAAAAGATAAGAATTAATACTTCACCTTGAACCATGAACTAAGTACTCTACTTTGCTGAAGTTGTTGCACACAATCATTGGAAAATAATTATAGCTGGTAATCTATACACTTTAACCTTACAAAAAAGATCTAATACTTATCAGCAAATTGCAGTTCTTTAGACTGTTTCCGACAGGGGTTTCTCACACTTCTGAAGGTCCTCCACCCCTATCAAAACAGAAAACGCCCCCAGGATTACCTTAAAAAATAATTAAACACATGGTATTCCCAAGAACCAGTCACCACATGGAATTACCAGAACCAATGACGGGTTAGCCAAGATCTGTCACTTCTGAACTAAATTATCTAAGATACAAAAATGTTACCCAGTCAAAATAGTAAACAGATAGCCAGGTCTGGTCGCACGGAGGTTTAAAAGCCTCTAATACAACTTAGATGACCAGAGATCTATTAGTGGCACAGACACCTGCTGGACCTCGCACAAGGAAAGTGTGGTAGTCAGCAGCAGTCTCATGCAAATACCTTCTGGAAGAGGGGCTGCAATGCTTGAGGTGGTCTAAGCTGAGAACAGTGGTCTTTAGTGATAGGTGCACATGCAAATGGAAACATTTTTACCCCTATGATGACACTGGTTGCAAGGCTCCTGCCCAAGTGGAGGGTTAAAGGCCTTAACACTGAAAAAACTCATGTCTACTTGTTCAGCAGATGCACCATGGTCTGCTCTCACTCTAACTGACAGAGAACAAACAGTCACTGGCTTAATGGTTGGCAGGCACAGATAAGAGCGATTAAAAACATCATATGATCTGGGGGTGAATCAGCTATAAAGTAGGAACAATGCTATATGAGTCTGATAAGCAATACTGCACTTGGCAGTCTCATGAAAATGAGCAGAACCCCAGGTTGAGCACCCTACAAATGCATTGCTAATGAAAACTGGGTCTGTAAAGTATAGACACAAAATAATTTCAGACCTTATCTGGTATTTATCACAGAAATTTGGCTTAATGCCATCTTCTGTCCCACTTGGCTGCTGTCATGTCCATACATTTTCTGCTTTGAAACACTGCATGAGACAATGCTATATTAGTGATGAGATGGATATAAACTGTTTCACAACAATGTATGCAGTGATGCACGCCACAGTCCTACCAGCTTTTGAGAATATGCTATGATGGTAAAAGCAAACATTTCTCCTATTCGTGAGTTGGTCCAGCATTGCAAATAATGCCATGTGATGGCACTACATCAGCTTACTGGAATCAGCTTAACAGAACTTGTTAAGCATAAGAACTTTTGGAGTCCTACAACAGGGTTATGTGAGATGGTCAGGATACTTACTGATCATTTTCAAATCTGTTCAAATATAACCAAAATGCAGATGTGATCAGGAAAGTCATGGAAATCTATAGGAGTACTTGGCACCAGATGGAGAACAAACTCAGACTGGAAACACAATGCAGGCTTACTATTCAGGCATCAATTATTAGAAGGAATATACAGCCTGTAACATTTCATCTGTGGAAAATCAATACACTGAGCCCTTCAGAACTGCAGACCAACTAGCCTATTTTCAAATGCATGAAGTTTTTATTCCAGATATGAAAAAACAGCTCAGTTTTTCACATATAAGGTGTGCCTCATACCTCAAATGGGCAACTCTCACTTGAAGCATCTGCTGCACTTTGTGATACAGTACAACCAAAGTCCTTCAGTCTACATAATCCAAGTTATAGCCAACTGGATAAGATGAGGTCATTAAGGTGGGCTCTTATTTGTATTCAACTTACTGTAGTCTGACTGCAAGAACATGCTGAGTGATAACTGCCATCCAAACATATAGGTTGTACTATATCCCAATGTCAATACCTTACTTCCCAGTGGGATACATTAAGGGTTCATTTTTTAGGAATTCTGCCTTTCACTGTATACAAGTCGCTTTATAAGCTCAGTTTGTCTACTACCCTGAAACCTTACAGATGTGTTTAAATGTTATTCCTGTCTGGCACTTCCATGCACAATGGTCCATATGTAGTCCTCTGAAGAATGAGGTCCTCACAGTTCAGAGAACACTGAGGTGCTCACTGATTCTTCACATTTTTCAAATCTTAACACACTGATGGAGAGTGTTAGACACCAGATCTAAAGTTTGAAATCTGGATGTGATCCTAGGTTTAACTGAAGGCCCAGGCGGCACTGGAAAAATATTTTTAGTACCTGCATTAAACAATCTATTCAAACAAGTAATCTTCTAGCTCCAGGTCAAGCACCCTCTTCTAGACAGGGCTACAACAAAGTCCTTTGCATAGGTCTTCATCAAGCGCATCTGCAGGGTACAAGAACAAGCCAGCCAGGGAGATCAGACTGGATAATAAGGACCATCATACCCATTCCGGAAGAAAAGGGGGACGGAGGCTGAACATCTACCATCTGGAGAAAGCAAGGTAGTGAAGCATCAGCACAACAGCCAAGACAGACTGCCATGGCTGCAGCTGGATTTTGGAGCATGTTGTGCCACAGGGCTGATAAGATAAGCTTCAATGTGATGCTTCATCAGTAGATCATCAGAGAAGGACTTTGCGGGGGGGATAATCCCCATCAGATGACAGCCATAATCCAGGACTCCCACTTCTTGCTACTAACCTTTTCAGAGACTGAGAAGAAGGCAGTATGAATGGGCCAGGGGGGTGCAAGGGAATACCACAGTTGGGAAAATACAAAAAAGCCCTAGAGGAAAAAATGGCAATACATTTTTTGTATTTTCTCTACACAGTCATTGTCCTGCATATCTAAGTGAGCTATTTCATTCTTACAGCTTCGCTAGGCTTCCATGCTCAGTTGGCAAGGGACTACTGGAGACTTGTATCCTTGTCACAGTTTAAATCTATCTTATGTTCAATTTTTGTTAATATTTCTGTTACCTTAACTTTATTATTATAACAGCCTAACAAGTTACTTTAACATATTTATTTATTGCATGCATTTCCTAGTACCTAAACAAATACTTGACTTAACTTGCAGAATGCACAGTTTAGCAGTGTGTATATATATATATGTGTGTATATATATATATATATATATATATATATATATATATACACACACACATATATATATATATATATATATATATATATATATATATACACATACATACACACACACACACACACAAAAACACACACACATACATACATAACACAGTTAAAGGAAAACATTCACAAAGGCAAGGTAATAGCTTACTTACTAAAGCTACTGGATCAAACAAGCTGTTAAAATGTGTAGTTTCTTTTAAGATTCTTCCATAAAATACTCAAGAATGAAGCGCATGTAGAGGGTAAAAGTGTAAAATACTTAAGAATGTAGCGTACGTACAGGGTGAAAGTGTTCATCTGATATATGGAATAAAAAGTGGTTGCTGAATGACAGAGTCCACAAGTAATCTTTGGAAGAATCTTGCCTGACTGCTGACAATGCTCCAAGGCATAATATGGAGAAGACAACAGGAGACCCCATGAAGGAGGAGAAGCCCTTTTCCATCTGAGTTCTTACTTACTTAATGCATTACAAAGACTTAAGAGTTCATCTACTATGTTCTTCTGAATGCATTGTTATTACACTAGTGATATTGCACTGTTGTCCTCTGCTGCTGCTCCATGTGTAATACTGGTAATATCTAAGGCAAGACTGCATTGCTGCTAACACTGTTTCAGATCACTCTGCACTGTTGCCATTTATTCACACTACTTAGAAATCAAATTACTTTAGCATCTCATTTACTGATTGCACTTTCTGATCATTCCTGCTGCAACATTATGACATTTAAAGCCATTGCTCTGCAATATGCATTACAGAGTATTGTATTATATGGACATACTTTTGTAGCTTGATCTGACTGGTCTACTGTTACTGTGTCACAACTATTTGCTTTACAGTTACTGCACTTGGAACTATTCATTTAGACTTATCTGTAGCTACTGCTCTACAGTTAGTCTAAGTGAATGGATTCAGGTAAAGTATTTGATGCTCATTGCTTAAGCAAGTTAGGTAGAGGCAAATTAATATATTATTTGTAGCTACTGCTCTACAGTTAGTCTAACTGAATGGATTCAGGTAAAGTATTTGATGCTCATTGCTTAAGCAAGTTAAGTAGAGGCAAATTAATATATTATTTTGGCTACTGATTTTACTCAATCTCACTTTTAATCAGTCGTTGCTGCACTGTTGCTTGTACTGACTGTTCCACTCTTATGGAAACTGAAGCTACTGCACTAAGTTACTGCACTTGGAACTACTAAATAAGACTGTCAGATTTACATTTGCTGCTGGTTTCTGATTACGTTATTGTTGCTACACACTTACATCTGTTTGCACTTATGAATTCGAACTTACTGTGTGCAGCACTTATTAATCGTTATATCCAGGGTCTGCAGCAGTCACATCTCTTACTCTGGTATCCTTTACCATACACCAGAGCACAATTTTCTAGTCAAATCTATTATACTATTCTGTCTTATACTAAGAACAGGTTATTAAACTATTCTGTTTTCTCATAACCCTTCAACTGCACTGGCCATTATGGAATCTCAGTAAACACTTGTCCTTTCTATAGCCAACTTGACACCACTACACATTTTAAGGCACTGAGGAACTGTCACAAGCTTACCATTTGCTACCTCTTAATGATGCCATGTATGAGAGGTGTATTTATTGAACTTGGAGGCTACCTTCTCACCACAAAACACTTTCAGTAAGCACAATACACATACCTTCAGAAGTCAGCACCTCCGCTACACTAACTCACATTAAACACTGTTTATACCTAACAGAATAATGCGTAAGAAACCTCAGCCATTACTTCACACAAGAACACACCCATCTTCACCCTACACACCCACAGTCTGTATATATACATTTGGTGGGAGGTTGGCGTAATTGTTAAGGCATTTACCTTATAGACACAAGGTGCAGGGTTTGATCCTCACATGGTGTAACTGGTTAGGCTTAAAATGGACCAAATGGGCAGTTAGCCTAGTACTAATTTATGCACCTATGAACCTAAGAGTGACTAGTGTGCAGATTCCACGCCTTTAAGGTCCACTGATGCTCTGTCCTCCGACAGTAATGTTTTAGTACGACTCTACTGTCAGGCATATAGATACCACCTTCCCCAGCCTGGAGAAGAGGAGTGTGATAGCTATCTTTCTACTGAGGATGCTGGATGTAACAAGGGCTTTTAGAACCCTTCTTCCTGATAACTATGATTATGGCCAGATATCCATATGGGAGTAATGGCCTCGGATGCTTCACCCAGAGGGTATGCAGAAGGATACATGTGATCGTGCTATCCATATGCTCAATGCAGGAAAGATATTAGTCTTAGGATCAGAGGAATAACTTTTAAGAGGTATTTTGCCATCGCCCAAAATTATGCCAAGATTCAAAGACAATGTAATTGGTTTAAAAAATGGCTTTGTAGCTACTATCAATCCATGGGGATCCAGTAGGTGCCAGTTGTGGAAAAAATGGCTGTGAAACTTTCCTTTTTTATTCAAACAAAGAAAAGTCAAATTCAGAACAGATTAAGACAGCTCTACTCAGTGCTAGGAGTCTTATAAAAAAATGCCTGAACTTGAGACCCACCTCCAACTTAAACATATAATGCCTGAACTTGAGACCCACCTCCAACTTAAACATATTCATACATATGTAGTCGCAGAGACATAGTTTCAAAGCAATGAAAGCAATCCCCCATTCCTGAGTTTAGCACCTATCATGTCTTCAGACCTACTGGCAATCACAAGGGAGTATTGCTATATTACAAGGATATCATCACCTCACAATTGATTTCTTGGAATCACAAATTAGAACGCCTAGATTTCCAAATCACCCGAAATACAATTACTAATTCATAGTTATAAAATACCCTTCTGCATCCTAAACTAACCACCGTAGCTCTTTCAATGTCTTAACCAAAATCCACATTAATCCCAATACTTTATTTAGGGGGGGGGTATTTAACTTGCCATCAATAAACTGGCTGACCTACACTGCCAATGATCGTCATATGCCATACCGCCTTAACATTATAAATGAGAACTCCCTCATACAAATAGTTAACATCTTGGTAGGACCCAACTATCCTTCATCATGTCTTCACAAACTTGGTACCTTCTTTTCTTGCACATCTCTTTATGTATTATCTTCTCTCATTAAATCAGACTTTAAAATTGTTGGTACATTTCCTGCAAATACCTCTGTGTTTAAGGGTTTCTCAAAAACAACCTTCCCAATTACTTGATAACAAATACATTTTGCTTTGATCCTCCAACATGAGACCCCACTACTAAAGGTGCCACAAATGTCTCTAACTTCTGCTCCCACTTAAACAGTTGCATAGAAAAAACAGTTGCTACCTGCTACCAAATATAATGGGAACATTAAAATTATACAACAGCTCATTGCGATTCAAAAAACGTGCACGCTGATTGGATCAGCATGCCTGTTGCAAACTGAGCATACACAAACAGAAAAAATAAGGTCACTAAAGTATCGAGTGGTCAGACTTTTCTTTTGTAATATGCTACAGAAGGCAGAATAAAACACAAGAACAACCAGTTACATTCTGTAAAAAAGAACAGAAATGTACCCAATTTTCTTTGTATTTCTGCACTGTCCCTCCTTAAATCTCAGCAGACAAGTCTCATACCTCTCAACTGTTCATTTCTTCGCAGAATGTCCAAATTTTTGCCTCAGTTTTGGTCTTTTCCTCACTGAAGAAAAAATAGTTTTCTGGCAAACAACTGGGAATGGAAGTCATTAAATAATGACAGAAAACTGAGGATTAGGCTTCTTATCCTTCAGATAATGCACACTAACACAAAACCTGTTGTTAGAGTAACTTTCTAAGTTTATAAGAGTTTGTGAAGCAAAACCACGCAGATGAAATTGCCAGTATATTTGACCAAAACCAACTTAGAAAAGCAATTCACTGGGTCCACACCATAAGTTCCATACCTCCACTGAAATAATAGGACCAAAGTTCTTATGGACACACTTTACTCCAAACACAAAGAAAGTTAAGCACTTTTGTCTCCCTCATCAAAACAGAGATTTCTTCAGAACTAAGTTATTATTCCCATAAGCGCCTCTTATATAATAGGTGTCATTTACATTCTAGTTAATTAATTAGACAATCTGCAAATTAAAAATTCTATAATTAAACTGATCCACACTGCTCCATAAACTGATAACTTAAAACATTTATGTTAAAAGTATAAAATGTTGAAGCTTTGAGAAAAATACTATATTACATACAATTTTAATTTGTAAATTGTCTAATTAATTAACTTTTTGCATTAAACCATTTGTTTAATCATCTGGGTGCCTTTGGATATATTTTTGCTACTTTTATATATGCCTGACCTTGGTTAGCTAACCATGCTGTTACATTTGTGTTAAATGTTATCCTCCCAAACGTACATGCTGTATGCTTTGTGTGCTATTTTGTGCAGCATTTTCCTAACTAAGTTTTATTCGTGAATTATTGTAATTCCTTCTGTTTTGATGTTCAGAATGATGCAAATGAAATGCAGATGTCTGTGTTGAATACTGCGTACCTTGTCTCACAGCTGCTTTTTTATCTAGAGACTTGAAGCATGCTCCAGGCACTGAACATTCAGCTTGTCTCAAGCTGTACCAGAATATATGTATGCTAGCAAACAGAAATACATGTATTTAACTAACTATATTATTTCTACATATACTAAAGCAACAGATGTGTATATGCATCTAACTAGCAAAGATGTGCACGTGCATTTATACATTTTTAAACATATTTATCACTCTATACATTTCCTCTGTTTTATTTTAAATAAAATAAATACAAAACTGTCTATATTAGTTATATTGCTATTAACTAGAAAGACATTGGGAAACAAAACCTTTAGTTTTCTTTTAATACAGCAAGTTAACACCAACACAATGATGACAACCATTTCTATTAGAACTGGATGAATCTGAATAGGACTCTATACAGTGTTGTTCTATACAGTAATTTATTGACAATGCTTGAGGATTTTATTGCAAAGGCATTGCAGTCTTATTTTAAAAAAAAAACATGTCAAGCTTTGACTTGTTACTCTATTTACATAGATAAACCATTTACTATATACTGTACAGAATACACTTGCTTGTACAGATTGTTTTTGCATTTGTATATACATGGCTGTAATGTACACTCAGTCTAGTTTACAAACTTAGCATTAAACTGAAGCCTGCTAATTACATTAATTGAAAAATTAAGATGTATTATTACTACCTTGCACTTTTATTTGAGTCCCTTTTGCAGTACTGTTTAGAGTTAGTGTAAAACTGAAAGTATGCCCTTCCCCTGCAGTATACATCATTTTACTGCAGTATTGCTTATTTGCTTTATGCTGTGAGAATTGAATGTATGCTTGCCCTTTTGGGTTTTACCTAGACTGTGACACTTTGATCTTACACATTTGCTTTTTGATTTGATATAAAGCTTTTACTGTTGCCTATACTGCCAAAGTTGTAATAGGAATCTGTTTTACTCATTTTGAAAAGACGTTTAGTGTTACTACTAGCTATTCGTACCCTCCCATTTTGTAAAGGGACCTGCATAATTTTACTATAGCCCATGTACTGACTGTACTCTTTACTTGCAAACAGATTATTAATGACATGTATGCTCTTATTACAATTACCAAACAGGAGTTTTGTAGTCTTTTGTGCTTTTTGCTTAATGCTGTACGTGAATACTTAACAATAATGTTTTAGAAAAATGTAAGCCGTTTGGCCTGGTGACCGGTCTTGTTTCCTTGTCCTTATAAATGTTAGTACCAGTAACATTTTATCTTATACAACATTTCTTGTAACTACTCATTCCAGCCTGGAAACATTTGGGCTCACATTACTTTCTTTTTTCTTTCTGCGCATTCCAGACGCTTAACCATAACTCCTTTAGCACTTACTCGTACCTTCAGTCTTTCGTTAATATACTTGCAACTTGACATTAGAATGCAGTTGTAATAAACATTAACTTGCTTAACTATGCATAATATTGCTTCTGAATACTGTTTTTGCTTGAGTCTGTGCTATTTTTTATGCTATTATACAATTACAAAATACTGTAAGAAACAAAAGAGTTGACTTAACACATGCTTAAAACAAATATATTTACATTTGCTGTTGTCTGCCTTTTGCTGCACTTTAGGTGAAAAAAATACATGCATATCAGTCTTGTGACGTCATGTCTTTACTCCGTTTAACTACTTTCATTTGATTTCTATGCCCTAAAACTGTTTTGTTATATGAGATGGTTTTAAAATCATCATTTAAGTGCCTTGCTTTAACTGAATGAAAGTTTGTGCTGTGTACGCTTAACCATTTTCTAAATGTAGAACAGTACATCGTAAATTATTTTCTATTAGCGTAGTTAACTGCTGTTGCTTTAACTCTTTGCTAACCAGATTATATTTGTCAGTATTCTGTTCTGCTGACTTTAAAGCTCTTATGCACTTCTGAAAAAGTGTCTGCATATGTTGTCTGAACTTCTGAACTCACTCTGACTGTGTCTTAGAAGTTTATTAAATCTTTTTGTCAGTTCACCATGAACCTCATCTCTGTTCTTATGTGTTTTGTAATGTGCAGTGGTTTTATGCCACTTTTGTCTAGCAGGATGTACAGAAGATTTTCTAAATAACTGACTAGACTGATATTGTAACTCTGAAATTAACATTTTACATGTGGTGACAGGACATTTATGACATTGCACACAGAAAGCAGTTTCATATAACTTGCACAATAAACGTTTGCTGTCATACAAATATGTTGCTGTTTAAGATACCAGTCAAACGTAATGCATTTATATAAAGCATTGACATTAACTTTACCTAGTAAAGTACTACATGTGCTACAGTTATGTTTATACCAATCATTAAATTCTGACTATACATGTGCTGGACTATTATTGCTGTCTACCTGAAAGGTAGTCTTACACTTTACAGTTGATTTGTCTATGGCTTCCATGCAGTAAAATGAGAAACAAAAAGAAAATTACCAGTTTATGTGCGGAAGGTGGCCAAGTCTTCCATCGAGAAAGCGTGGAAAGTCCCTGGTTGATTATCTCAAAAGGTGGTCAAACACAGCTGGCAGATTCAACTGTGTGAATGTACAGGACCTGTGGAACTTGCAGACATGCACTGTTCTGCTACTAGATACTGTGCATAAGAAGGAGCAGGCAAACGTTTGCACTGGGATTGAACGTACTAACTGAATAAAATAAAAAAGAAGCTGTAGTTGTCTAAATAAGAAACCATTTGATCAGTCAAATGTGGCTTGCCATTCAAGAATTATATGACGTCTTCTGTTGGATTCTTGCTGTTACTTGCATTTACATGCAAGCATATTGTGACCAACTAGTCTAATTACTGTATTGTGCTAAGTACAATAAATACGGACAACTGCTTCAGTTAATACGCTTTACTGTTACATTCTCCTTTCGGATCTACACGCATGCAACACAGATGCTGTCAGCTCTCTATGTCAAATTCCCAAAGCTTGTTTATACACACTCATATTTATACCAAAAAATCTGATATTTATTTTCAAAGTCTGATGTATAACAGTTCTTTCTTTGTACAACAGTTTTCCTTTGTTCCCTTGTCCTTGGTTCTTTGTAGTTTGATGGAAACCCAGTCTTGCATTATCTGAAACGTGGTGTTCTAGCACTATCTGAAACTTGATGTTACATCTCTTTACATCATTGATGTCCTTCCATCTGCCATCTGAGCAGTTATTTTTACAGACTTTGTTTCTCAATAACATACTCCTTTACATGGATGCCAAAATCTAATTAAGCTATGCCAGCACACTTAATACTTTCTATTTTTAAGCATTTTATACTATTCCTAAATTAACCCTTTATATTTTATATCATTCTTGCAGCTTTTTATTCAAGCTAATATTCATACTAACAACAGTTACTATTATTCTTTCAATCCTAGCTGACAAATTTAGTACAAATTCTCCACTCACAATTATAATTACTCCCCAGTCTCAGACACCCCACAGAAAGTACAGTTGTGTACACTTACCATAAATGTAGATGTTGGAGTGTATTCACTGTTGCAGTCATCACATTTGGGGTTATCTGCTTGCAGTAGCCCTCAGTTGGCCTGATTATTAAGGTCTTGGGTCCTGCGTCAGTTGCTGTCTCATCTTCCATGACATCAGGTAGTCAGGGGTATAAAGCATGCAGCCAATGCCATTACATCAGTTTTTCTTGTCCCAGATGTCAGGTGCCTGCATAATGGGAAGCAATTATATATACAAGGTTATACCTCCAACAAAAAAAGCAAATACACCAAAAAGCTTTAAACATAGTAAGCAAGAATAGAGGTATAGCCAATAGAAGTCAGGGGGCTGGAAGGAGGGTAACTAGGACTGCAACAGTGAATACACTTGAACATCTACATTTATGATAAGTGTACACAACTGTACTATGTTCTTCGTGTTTCACTGTTGCAGTCATCACATTTGGATAGATTCCCCAAGCTAAGGATGGGAGGAGGAAATTAAATAGCATTAGGACCAGCTATAAGGTCCTGCAAGACTGCAGTGGCAAAGCTAGCTCTGGATTTAGAGAAAATTGACAAATGGTAATGCTTGGTGAAAGTATGTACAGAACTCCAGGTAGCAGCTTCTAGGATGTCCCTGGTAGGGACACTTCTGAGAAAGGCTGTAGAGGTAGATGCAGCCCTGGTTAAATGTGGTCTTATCCCCTGTGGGATAGATTTTCCATGGTGCTTATAGCAGAAAAGAATGCAATGGCCTATCCATTTAGAAATGGTTTGCTTTAGCAGCAAATGTCACCAGCAGATTTTCTGAGGTTTAGTCCTGTCCAAGTAAAATCTAAGTTGTCTGTGCACATCTAAGGAGTGCAGTGTATATGTTCCCCTTTGTTCTGTGGATTAGAAAAGAAGGTTGGCAAATGAATGGACTGATTAAGAGCCACACTGGATACTACCTTGGGCACGAAGGAGGGATTGGTCCTGAAGGACACCCTGTCCGCATGAAAGATGATGAAAGGCTCCACTGCCATAAGGGCCTGTAATTCAGACACCTGTCTTGCTGAAGTGATGGCTAAAAGGAAGGCTGTTCCAAGAAAGGAATTTCAATTCTGCACTTGCAGCTGGCTCAAAAGGAGGCAGAGTGAGTTTTTCCAATACAAAGTTAAGGTCCCAGGCTGGAGTTGGGGCTCTCCTGGGTGGTCTTAAGTTTTTGGCCCCTCTGAGGAACGGCTTGAGCAGTGGATGAGAGAAGAGGGGTGGTTCTGTGTTGTAATGAGCTGAAATGGCTGGGGCATGAATTTTGATGGAGGAAGCGATTCCAAGATGGCCGCCGGCTAGTCTAGTCCTTACTCTCTGAGCTCCTCACAGCTATTTAACTTTTGTTTTTTTTTACAACTTTACATCCACCTTTTTCCTCAAATTTTTATACTAAAAGATTTTATAAATCTTTTTCTACGCATTTGGATTATTTTTTCTTCTGGAATTATTATCCTGGGATTTATTTTACCTCATAACATTCTTGGTCTCTCTGCTGCTGGGACTCCTACTGCTCCAGTCTGTTCCTGGTTCCTGGTATCCTGTTAACTGCATTCCATTTCTGGGCATGGCTACAAAATCTGATTCCATGGAGACTCAGCCTACAAAGGCCAAATATACTTCAATGCTCTCTCCTGAAAAAGATTCAGGTTCAAAAAGACTGAAATCATCTAGACAACCTACAGAAACTTTTAATGTAAGTAATAAAGATTTAAATGGCTCAAATTTCCTTTTAGAAGAACTAAAAATAGCATTAAAACCAATCCAAAGTGCTATACAAAACTTTTCAGAACAGTTTGCAGACTTTAGTAAATCTTTAAAGCAAATAAACGATAGTATTGTTACTATTGAAAATAAAATCTTAGCTTTGGAGGTTAAAACAGACTTATTGGAAAGTGACTTTAAATCTAGAGATAAAACTGTTTCAGATTTACAAGCTAAAATATTAGATCTGGAAGCCAGGAGTCAAGAAATAACATCATTATTCGTGGTTTACCTGAATCTTATGACAATAAAAACTTGTTATCTGTGACTAAAAATATCTTTGAAACACTGTTAAATTGTGAAGCTTCTTCAAAATCTATAATTGTAGAGAGAGCACACAGAGCACTGCATAAAGCAAGATTCTTCCACACCAAGGTTAATTTATACTAAGTTACTAAACTTTCAAGACACTTTCCAGATCCTAGAAACTGCTAAAACAAAGAAACAATTCATATGGAAGTCTCACAAACTATCATTTTCCCAAGATCTTCCTGCACAGATCAAATTAAATAGACAAAAACTAGCCCCTATTGTGCTGACTTGATAAAAAGAGGGATTAGATTTCGAATGGCATATCCTAATACCTTGTCTTTCACAGCTAATGACAAAAGATTTGTATGTTCAGATCCTAAAGATGCAAAAGACATTTTTCTTAAAACATTTAAAAAGCTTCCTGACACTGTATCTTAATATTCTACTGTTAAAGAACTACAATAAGGTTTGATCTTTTCTTTTCTTTAATCTGACAGTATTTGTGTTACATGATTTGTAATTCTGGTGTGACATAATTATATTACCTTAAGAACTTGTCATGTAATTTACACATGATGGATTTGGTGTGACAGTGTGCAGTGACAGGATATATGCTTGTTAGATTTGTGTGGATTAATAGAAGCATTTAAATTCCTGTATTTACTTTTTCTCTTTCTCTCACATATGCTTGCTGTGTAAATAGATAATATGTTAATTTTACTACAAGCTTTGGAGTTACAGCCTTCTGTGTAAGCTAAATGATTTTTGGAGGAAAACATTCCATCTCAACATTCTAGCAAGAAAATCTTCCCTCAGAGTTCCAGCTGATGCTCTGCATGAACATGCACACTACAGTCTCTCTGAGATGGATGGTGATGTCATCATTTGTTAGGAAAGAAGGACAGTTTCAAATACACAAGTCTGCTTGTTTTCAACAAGTATTCAATAGCACTAACTTTTTAATAGATCTGGCTATTATTTAAAGTGTTTTCTCTTCATAAATGAAGGTTGCTTTTAAATTTAAACAGATTCATGTCACATAATATATTCAGTGACTTTTAGTGTGTCTGCATGACTTCAAAGCAAGCTGCTACTTTCATAAAGCAGAGTGAAAATGTTTCTGGAAACAAATGAACAGGTTAGTTTTATATATTAAAATTCTAAAGGATGTGTAAAGAAATGAACATATTTTCCTATTCAGAATATTTTTTCATACAATATTTTATATTATACTGAAGTGTTTAATTTGACAAATGTTACAAAGTATACCTGTTCATATGAAAGTTTCATGTTCTTTCTATTCTCTGCTCTCTCTCTTCTCAGAGGCTGGATGTGATATTTATGATTAGTAGTTTATGTTTAAGAAAGCCTTTACTTATTTGAAAGGTTTGAAATAACTATCTTTAATATGATTAGCTGAATCTACATGTATATATTTAAGCCCTTAGATTTACTGCATTTAGCTTGCTTGTTTCTGTTTTAATTAGATGTTCAAAATGTTTACTTTAAAAGCCTTGTCTTTTCATGCTGTTTTGCTATGTTACATCTATAGCTTAGAAGAATAGTATGGCTACATAACCTAACAGAGTCATTAGTAAAATATTCAAAAGTAGATTTAAAATTATATGTATGCACATTGTTGTACATTCAGTCCAATATATATGATGCTGTTTAAGTTACTATTTAATAATATAATTATACTTTATTCATGTATATTAACTAGGGTTAAAACCTTACAGCTTATAATATTTCATTTTGAATAGTTCCTGTACTATTATTATCTAGTTAATAGATGCATCTCCAGACTGAATTGTTTTTCATTTTGAGATATGGTTGCTTGGCAGTTGTTTTTTGCTTTATTTGAACTATAACTAAATACTCATTCTACAGGTATTAGTGCTTTTATCATACTAATGGTCATGTTGATTAATGAAATTATCACTAAAGTACTAAAGAAGGTTCAGTAGATAGTGCATGACTATTATCTTTAGTTCAGTAATGCTATGCTTATTTACTTATATTATAATGTTACCAGTTGGTTTTGTTATACTTATATATGTTATCTTACATATCTTTCAGTTTTAATTGTATTACTTCTTATGATAAGAGTGTTCTAGTTAAGCAGAGTGTGATTTATTTATT
This sequence comes from Protopterus annectens, assembly GCF_019279795.1. Lineage (NCBI taxonomy): Eukaryota > Metazoa > Chordata > Ceratodontiformes > Protopteridae > Protopterus > Protopterus annectens. Next base: position 884,904,416 of record NC_056745.1, read on the forward strand.
ATCTACTTGTTTCTCTTTCTCTTGAAATACTTGAGGAAATACATTTAATCACTATAAATTTCAATTTAAGGATAGTAGCTTTAGATTAGTATTAGAAGTAGGGATTAAGCATGTTGGATGTCTTGAAATTAGTTAATTTTGTATATATTTTTAGTAGTATTACTCGGACTTTATGTTATGTTAGGCTTCCTTTGAGTAATTTGTATTCTAACTTGAGGTTATTATTATCTATAATTACAATGTTTTTTTCATGTTCTTCTGCTCTTCGTTTATCACAGGGGGATTGGTGGGTAGGCACTAGGGTTAGGATAAAGGTTATTATTATACATTTCATGGTTCTTAAAAAACTTTTTCTTTTTTTTCAACAAATGTTATTTGATGACTTGCTTGAATACTTAAAGACTGTTTTTTCTTTAATTTTTTTCTTCTTCTTTTTAATGTTGTGTTGGATTTGCACCTTGAGTTCACTTTTAGAGCATCAATAATGATTATACTTGTAGAATATGCCTGTTGACATAATTTTAGATTCTTGGAATGTTAGAGGGATTCAAGATAAAGCGAAAAAGTCACTATTATTTCATATGATCTTTAAATCACAGGCTAACATTTGTTTTATTCAAGAGACCCATATTTCACGTATTGATTGGAATAAAGAGTTAAAAAAAATGGATCAAAAAGATTATAGCTTCAGGTGACTCATCTAACTCCAGAGGTGTAGCTATAATCATTAAACAAAAATTCATTGGGAATATTATTGTTGAGAAATTTGATGATGAGGGGAGGTGGTGCTTATTTACCGCTTCTATTGCTGGTTTGGACAAACCCTTATTAATTTTAAATCTATATGGCCCATGTAATTCACAACATTTGTTCATTTTAAAAATTTACAATATTCTTGCATCCTATAAGGATCATCATATTATAGTGGGTGGTGACTGGAATGCAGTTATAAACCCTGTAATTGATCGCTCCCGCTCCACTGTCACCTATAATCTTCAATCTACTCTGGCTATAAATGATTTGATGACAGAAAATAATTTAATAGACCCGCTCCGGACTGTTAAAAATATAAACAAGAATGATATATATACTTATTATTCTAAGTGCTATCATTCGTGGTCCAGATTAGACTTCTTTCTAATTTCAGATTATATTTCAAAATATATTGTGGACTTTACTACAGAACCCAGATTCTTTTCAGATCACTCAAGAATTTCACTAAAATTGAACATAAAACCCAATATCAAAAATAAAACTATGTTTAATAAGTGGACCTTAAATAATAACTTATTGTCAAATGAAGATATTTGCAAACAAGCTTCAGAAATCCTAAATGAAATGGTGAATAGTCTTGAATCATCAGACATTCCTTATGACATACAATGGGCTGCATGTAAAGCAAGATTAAGAGGTTTATTTATTAGTAAAGCTGCTTTTTGAAAAGACAATACTTTAAGAAAGAGGAATTCTTAAAATCAAGAATTTCTTCGTTGGAAAATCATCTTAGTCTTAACTATAATGCTACTTTAGAAAAACAAATTTTGATTGTCAGAAAGATTTAATTCTGCTTCACCAAAATAACCTCTCCTTAGCTGAACAAAAGCTACTTGCTTCATATTCAGAGTGGGCCCAGGTTCCATCTAAATTGTTAGCGAGAATTATTAAAATTAACTTCAGAAATCCAAATATTACATCTTTATCTTATAATAACAGATTATATAATACTGATGAAGAGATTATTCAACTTTTCACCTCTCTTTACACTGAGTTATATTCAGGTTCTTCTAATTCTGTTAAAGATAATCACTCAAAACTCTTTTTAGACTCTTTGCAGTTCCCTAAACTTAATGATAATCAGCAAAAACTACTTTCTACCCCTATATCGGTACAAGAAATCTCGGATTCAATAGATAATCTTAAATTGGGTAAATCTCCGGGACCTGATGGTTTTACTCCAGAATTTTTCAAAACTTTCAAATTGGTAGTTCTTCCCTTTCTATTTAAAGTTTACAATCATATAAGAGTTAATGATATCTCAGATATTCATTGGAACACATCCAAAACCATTCTAATTCTAAAAATAATAAAGATAAATCTGACCCAGTAAATTATAGACCCATTTCTTTAATTAACGTGGATATTAAGATTCTGTCATCTATTCTGGCTAACAGATTGAAACGGATTTTACCCTCAATTATCTCGTCAGATCAATCAGGTTTTATGTCTCAGAGACATGCTTGGGATAATACTCTATCTTTAGAGACTATACTTCATCTCATTAAGAAAAATCCAAACCCTATATATGCTTTGATTATAGATGCATCAAATGCCTTTGACAGAGTATGTTGGAACTTTCTATTTCAAACTATGTTATGTTTTAATATTCCCTTATTCTTTATAAATTTTTAAAAGTTTTATACAAGAATATGTTTACTAGACTATACATTAATGGTCAATTTTCTGCTCGATAAAGATCACTAAAGGAACACGACAGGGTTGTCCATTGTCCCCTTTTCTTTTCAACATTTACTTAGAACCTTTGCTATTGTTTATTACTCAAAATACTTTTCATAACATCCCTAGAATTCTTAATACTAATATTCGTTTCTCTGCTTTTATGGATGATTTAGTAATCTACTTTCAAACTCCATTATCTGATTACAGAAAGATAATGAATTCTATTGATTATTTTTCTTTGGTTTCCAACTATCTTTTAAATTCTACAAAACTCATATTTTTCCCTTAAATCACTTACCACACAAATCTTTTCCGTCTCCACACGATCATTTTCAGTTTACTTATAATATAAAATACTTAGGAATCAATTTAGAACACAATAATAAATCTTCCTTTCAAAATAATATTAATAAATTATGGAACTCTATATTGTCTGATATGGACAGATGGAAGCATCTAAACCTTTCATTTCTTTCAAGGGTGGCCATTATTAAAATGAATATTCTGCCTAAATTTCTTTACCAATTCTCATCATCTGATCAGATAATTTCAAAAAATTTTTTGAGTCTGTAAATAAAGCTTTGGCAAAATTCATATGGTTCCCTAAATCTGTTAGAATTTCCTATTCTAGATTGGCATTTTCAAGGACAAGGGAGGTTTGGGTTTACCTAATCTTTATCTCTATTATTTGATTGTCTCATCCAATAAACTTCTTACTATCTCTAAATTCAATAACACTTCTTATCCAAATCACTCTTTATGGATAAAATTATGGTATAATTATGTCATTTCTAATAATTTAAATCCTGAAGCTATTCCCTTTATCTCTCTGGATAGTTTATTTATTAAAAATATATCTACAGTATTTAAACAAAAGATTAGAGATTTCCAAACCTTACTCAAAATGTGTAAACTAGAAAAGATCTCGCACCATGTTCAGCCAATTCATCTAAACCCAAATATATTATTGGACAATAAACTTTTGAACTTAGCAAACTATCCTTTAATTAAAAATCTAAAAGTAGGAGATGTTTTGAAATATCTTGACTTGTCTTTATCTGACTGGCGTAAGTTATTGAAAGTAAACTGGAATTACTCACCAATTCTTACACAACTAAGAGCAATAATTAAAAACAAATTTGTATCTCTGGTCCCCATAGACTCACAATTGAAAACCTTAACACGATTATCAAAATACTTTCATCATCTGATAAAATGCTCTCAAACTCATATAAATTAATTAATTCTTTAATGATGGACCACAACTGTCTTTTATCTAATGTTTGGTTGAATTATAATTCCCAATTGTCAGAATCTCAGAAAGTCCTGGCTATTAGACACACTAAGGAATTTATCCCTTTTAAAAAATTAGCATATACACAATTAATGATTAATAATGATGCCTACTTTACCCCAATCAAATTAAACAAATTTAACCCAAATAAGTCCCCTTCGTGTTCATGCTGTTCTCATCCCCAAGCAGACCTCCTTCATATTCTATGGTATTGTCATTTTTCTCACAGATTGTGGACATCTTTGAAAGTCAGACTGCAGAAAATGGGATATCAAAAATCCACGTTGACGGGAATTTGCTATTCTACATATTCCATTGATTCATCTTTCAAAAGTTGATATTCATGTTATCATTTTATTTGCTCATTACTAAAACTTTATATAATACAAAATTGGATTGATCGTTCTAAATTAAAATGGGTTACTTTCCAGAAAATGGCTTTTAAATTTATTGATGCTCAAAGATACTTAGGTGGAAGTCCAAAAAAAAAAGCTATTAGAAAGGTTGTGTTAGAAAAGGTTCTAAACATATTAAATAGTTAATGTTAAATATTTTTTTTTTTTTTTCTCTCTCAGGTTGCCTAACTTGTATATAGTGTACATATGGTGTATGTTTTATTTCTAAATAACTTATCAAAATCTCATGAAGGTTGTTATCACTAGATGAATTGTTATATGTTCATTTATGCCTTCTTGTTATGTATAATCTTTTAATTGTCTTGCTATTCATATAATTAATAAAAAAATTTTTGAGAAAAAAAAATGAATTTTGATGGAGGAAAAGGAAAGGCCCCTGTGAAGCATCTCAGATAAGTATTGAAGAATTAGAGGTAAATTGGGTGCTGCTGTGCCCATCTCCTGAATTTGGTTCCAGGAACAGAATCTTTTCCATTTTTCAGCATAAGATTTTCTAGTACTAGGCCTCCTTGCCTCCAGAATGACATCCAACACTTGTTTACTGAGGGATGGTAATGGAGAGATCAGGTAATAAGCCAGGCTGTCAAGTTCAGGGTTTGAAGCTGAGGGTGCAGAATCTGGCCCTCCTGCTGGGAAAGCAGGGTAGGGGTCTGAGGCAGGTGCCATGGTGCCAGCAGTAACACACTGCGCAAGAGGGGGTACTAGTGTTGGTGTGGCCAGTATTGTGCAATCAGTATCGTCCTTAGTTTGTCCTGTTTGATCTTTAGTAGTACCTTGGAGAGGAGAGGCAGAGGAGGAAAGGCATAAAGTGATAGATTTTTCCAGGTGAAGGACAGGGCATCCACTTTCCAAGCTTGTTTGTGGGGAGTCCTTGTGCAGAAATTGTCCAATTGGTAGTTCTGGGGGGAGGCAAACAGGTCTATATCTGGGCTTCCCCATTTGTTTTTCAACATGTTGAATATCTTTGTTTCCAGTTTCCACTCGTGTGGGTCCATGAGATTTCTGCTTAGTTCGTCTGCCAGTATATTTAGCTTTCCTGGCAGGAATTGAGCCTGTAGGTGCACTTGGTAGCTCAAGGCAGTGTTCCACAGTGCCATGGCTAGTCTGCAGAGAGGGCATGAGTGGGTTCCCCTCTGCTTGTTTATGTACCACATAACAGTGGTGTTGTCTGTCTTTACCATTAATTGTCCTGGAAGAATGTGGTCCTTGAAAGCTGTCAGAGCATTCTGTACAGCTAACATTTCTTTTTGATTGATATGCAGGTGCATTTGACTTGGGTTCCATTTGCCATGAATGCGCTTCCCTGCCAAGTGAGCCCCCCATGCATAGTCTGATGCGTCTGTTGTTAGGGTTTGGGCGGCAGGGGGTAGAGTGAATGGCAGTCCCTTGTTTTGGTGGCAGGCCTCTGCCCACCAAAAGAACTCTTAACTGTAGGCAAGGTATGATAGGAATCATTGCTTCTAGATCCTGAGAATGTTGACACCACAGGCTTTTTAGATACCATTGTAGTTTCCTCATAAGCAGTCTAGCATATGGAATTAGGAGAATGCAGGAGGCCATGAACCCCAGGGCTTGCCGTATTTGTTTTGCAGATAGCAGGGTATTTGTGGGCATTAGTTTGAAGTAAGCTGTCAAATGAACTTGTTTCTCTCGTGTGAGGAAAGCCATCTGGGAAGTTGTGTTCAAGCTTGCTCCCAGGAATACAATTTGTTGGCAGGGTGCAAGATGTGATTGCTTTTCATTTATGGTGTACCCCAGAGAAGTTAGCACCTTTTGTACAAACGCCAGATGATTCAAAAGTATGTCCTGGCTTTCTGCCTGAATTAGACAATCGTCCAGGTATGGGTATATTTGAATATTTCTTTGCCTGCAAAATGCAATGACTGGAGCTAGGCATTTTGTGAATACCCTGGGTGCAGTAGATAAGCCAAAGGGCAGTGCAGAGAAATGATAGTGCATGTAGTCTGCTTTGAAGCGTAGGTATCTTCTGTAAGATTCCCTGATTGGGATGTGCAGGTAGGCTTCCTTTAAATCCAGCGTTGCCAACCAGGCATCCTTGCCTAGCATAGGAAGCAGCTGGTGAAGAGTTAGCATCTTGAATTTTGGGGTCACCAAAAAAGTGTTTAGGACAGAGAGATCCAGGATAGGATGCCATGAGTTGTCTTTTCTGGGCACCAGGAAAAGTCTTGAGTAGAAAACTTGTCCCCTTTCCTCTTCTGGGACAGTCTGAATAGCCCTTATACTTAAGAGAGATAGAACTTGCTTTTGAGCCTCTGCCCACTGATTTGGGGGTAGATCTGGCCAACCGTTTGGGATTGATAATGTGTGGAAGTGAAATCTGTATCTTTGGGAAAATATATTTAAAACCCATTTGTCCTGGGTAATGAGTTCTCAGTTTTTTGCCTACAAAGCAATCTTTACCCCTAAAGGAGCAGTCAGTTGAGAAGGGCTTGGAAGTTTTAAAGTTAAGTCATTGAGACAGTTTACCATAGGGGGGAGTCTTATTACTCCCTGCTTTGAAAGTGGGAGCCCCCGCTGCTTAGTCCTGTGCGTACCTTGGGACTGAAGCCTGGGTGTTCTGCTGGTTCTGGGTTTGGACTGAGAAGGCCTGGAAGAGGCAGGAGGACCAATTCTTAGAGGGCCAATGCCTACTAAATCTTGGAGGCTGTACTTGCAAGAAATCTTTAACAGTTTGCATAGATTTAGCTTTTCTTCCCTCCATCTTTTTAAGTACTTCTTCTGCTTTGTTGCCAAAAAGACGGTCCTAGTTTAAGGGAGCATCCAGCAATTTAGTTTTAACATGATCTGGCAAAGATTGCTCCTTAAGCCAAGCATGCCTTCTAAGTACAGACCCAGTGACAGCAGCCCTGCAAGATGCCTCTAGTGAATCAAAACCACATTGCAAAGTATGTTTTCCAACTTGTTCAGCAGAATGCATTAAATCCTGTAAATCCTTATTTTCAGCAGAGTCAGGAATCAACATCATTTTCTGTTTAAGCAATCCAATAATATGCTGCTGATACTTTAACATATGAAACTGGCAGTTTAAGGCCCTAATGGCCAAGGTTGCAGAAGTGCATACCTTCTTATCCCATCTATCCATCGCCCTGGAATCTCTATCAGAGGGGGTAGGATTTTTGGCAGTAGTAGCCTTAATGCCCTTGGGTCCCTGTGAAATGGTCTCAGGATCCGCAATAGGATTTTTAAAGAGGAACGTGTGAGAGTCAGAAACCCTGTAATATCTATCTGGTTTTCTGGGAGCAGGAGGCAAGGAGTCAGGGGCCAAGCTAGATTCCGAAAAGGCAACATCAACAATGTCCAGTACAGTGGGGATAGCTAAAGGCCTAATTTGGGGCAGGAGTAACAAATCCCTAAGCCTCTTTTTAGAATTAGAGTAATCCTGTCTTTCACAGTGAAAATGTTCCCTAAGATGCAAGATTTCACCAAAAGAGAAATCCTCTGAAGGGGAAGCAGAGGGAATAGAGTCCTCTGTATCAGAATCCTCATAGGTAGATAAGGGTAAAGCCTGGTCATCAGAGGAAACAGTAGTTTCAGAATCCTGATCAGAAGAATCATAAGAAAATTCAGTCCTAGGTCTCTTAGAGGGGGAAGGTTGTCTTCCCCTGATTAAAGTAATAAGGTCTTCAACCATTCTTATAATTTGTTTTTAGGCATACAGGCCTGACCATGCAGTCTGGGCATCGGTTTTTCTAGGCATGGATCGAGTTTTAGGCCTTGAAGAAGAAGATGGCATCAGTTTAATATGTAAGCCAGTAGGCCTGAATACACGCTCAGAAGCCGGTGCCTGCACAGCGGCTCCAGACCCATCCAAGGTAGAGACATCCGCAGGTTCACAGTTGAAGCATCTCGTGGCATACTGGACTTCGAATGGGTCTGAGTAGAGGCCTGCGAATCTGAAGTAGTGGGTATCAGGGGCTGCGAAAGCGCCTCACTGAGTACTGGTGAACTGGCAACTAGTTTAGGAGAAGCACTGTCGGCAGCTTTGGACCTAGGTGGCCAGTCTCTGTCTTTATCTTTGCATTTTTTCAGAATGTCGGTAGTCGGGTGGCTTACCAAAGCCATATCTGGGTAACTGAACTGAGTACCAAAATATTTAGAAGCATAAATATACCACCGACAAATAGTTTGTGGTTTAAATAAGGCACAAAACCAAGAGCAAGGGACGTCGTGGTCAGGGCCTAGGCAAGGAATACAGTACGAATGAAAATCTTTATGAGGTATTTGCTTTCCACAAGAAATACAATTGAGTTTTACTGACATCGGTTTAGAGCAAGAAAAAGTTTCCCCAACGTGGTACTTAGATTTAGTTGAAGACTCCGGTTCTGAAACTCAAAAACAAAAATTTCAGGAGTCGGCCGACCGGCACTTGCGAACTGCTTCTGCTTTGGGCACGGTAAAAAAGATTGATGTAATGGCATCGGCTGCATGCTTTATACTCCTGACTACCTGACGTCATAGAAGATGAGACAGCAACTGACTCAGGACCCAAGACTTTGATAATCAGACCGACTGAGGGCTATTGCAAGCAGATAACCCAAAATGTGATGACTGCAACAGTGAAACATGACAAACATCTACTATAGAAAAAGTCATCATATCCCTTTCAAAAATATATCATTCATAGTCTCTGACAGCATACCAGGTTGACTGATTATCAGTGCCAACTATGGCCTATCAAACCCCTGGTTACCCTCTTTATCTAAACCTCTCCACTGGTTACACAAGGATAGCCCAACCACAGACCCTAGTAACTATAGATCCATTAGTCTTACTAGCCTCATATGTAAAGTTATATACCACATTATCTTACACCTTATTAACCAGGATATGGAAAATCTCTTAACCCTGGACCCTCATCAATTTGGCTTTGTCAAAAGCAGGTCTTGCCTCTTTATTCCTTTAAGCTTCCTGGACAAATTCTCAGAAATAGCTCACAGTAGCAGACAGCAGTTATGCAGTACATAAAGCATATCTGGACAAGGCCAAGGCTTTTAACATTATTCCCCACGCAGACATATCTTAAAGACAAAATTCTGAATATAAATCCCTCTGTTGTGTGACTGATAACTAAATGGATGTCCCTCAGAAACCATGTGGCTGCAGTCATGGGTACCACTCCAAGAAGCAAAACGTTTCCAGTGGCGAACGTCACGGCTCACTGTTGGATCCTCTCCTATTTATCATACATTTCTCAGATCTTCAAAGCAACACATCTGGCCTAAGGTTATCTAAGTTTGCAAATAACTGTGAATTTTTTGTTTCTCTACCAATTCACAATTGCTCTAGCATGGGTTAGATTACATTAACTGGTGCAAGAACATGGGTCTTAAACTAAATATGAATAAAATGTAGCATAGTATAGTTCATTTTGGTTAAAAAAATGCAGCATACCATGCAAGTGACACACCTCTCTAATCAGACACTGTCCTAAGGAATCTAGGTACTCTTTTTCTAATTTCTTATTTTATGACTATACATTCCCAGTAGCAATTCAGAAATCTTTCAATCTGGCTCATCTGATTTCAAAAAGTATATCCAACACAGTCTTAATTCCCTTTAATTTCTTATCAGCCCCATTACTGAATATAAGATCCTTTCTGTGTTAGCATGGGTTTCCTCCAGGTGATCCGGTTTCCTCCTACATTCCAAAGACATGCTGTAGGTGGATTGGACTCTCTGAATTGGCTACAAGTGAGAGTGTGAGTGTATGGTGTGGAAGAACCACTTGTGGCAGGGCTTGCCACCTGGCAGTGTAAATCTTGACTCTAGATGGATTGTCACTGTGAAGGATGGATTGTCACTGTGAAGTGACACCCCGATCCTATGTGCAAAAATGGGAAAAGGGGGTTACGGATGAATGGCTGGATGGACTGAATATAATGCACTTGTTAGCATGTACTTGTCTAAACATCTCACTCAATGTAAGAGATCCCAGAAATTCCTAACCAACAAGATCAAAGGCCTCAAAACTATCAGTTACCCAGACAGAAGAGCAGCCCTCTCCCTATAGTCAGTCTCAAACTCCTCTGCAGTATTCTTTTAGTCTTTTGAGTCTTTGCAGATCCAGCCCTCTTTGACTCCTGCTCCCCTGAAGAGAAAATGGTTCCTTGCGTGCCAAGCTAAAGGACCTATCTTTCATTAACAAACAAGACATGTTGGCATGACAGTTTCATAACGCAACATATCTCCCACCTATGGAAGAAATTTCCATTACATGTCAAGCAGAGTAATAGCCTTATCACCTTCAAGGTAAACCTATGAAATTGGAGGAGCAGATTCATGTTGTCCACCAGTTTACCTTGTACTGCTCTCTTTGACAATGAAGGGAACTTTTTAATACAGTTGACTGGCTAGACTTGTAATGGTCTTCCTAGTACTTGCCTATGATCCTAGCAGCCTATGAACACAGCTGCATTAATAAGTAACATTGCTAGACATTTAGATAATATATAAAGTTATCAGTTAAAATGACAGCAGAGTGGATACATTTTTGTTAAACTAGTAACACAAGTTATTTTCTCTTTTTTCCCCATACTCCTCCGTGTTTCATTAAATCTTCTATTGCTATCCTGCTGCCATCTTTTGTCTATGCTAATTTCATTACTCCAGAACTGCTGTCTAATGTCTTTTCTACCTTGATCCCCTTCAGTCTTAACTTCTTTTTGATTCTGAACCCAAGGTCTGTTAATGTCCTTCATTTCAATCTTCCTCAGTTCTTCCACATTGTTGTACTACAGCCTGAAAACAGTACTCTTTCTTGCTCTTATCTTAATTCATGATCTAGTATACATACAAAGTCAGACTATCTCCTGCCTAGAACGTGCTTTCACCAGAGAGCTTATGACTACCCACCTGGCATGAACAATAAGACACTGCGGTTTCTTTATGTACTTTTGCAATGATTCTAATACACTTCTAGTCAGTCAATGTCTCACCAGGTAATACTAACTTTTAAATGCCAACCATAATTTACATAGGTTTCACAATGCTTTTTTATTGCCTCCTCAAACAAGGAACTACTGATACTATGCCACAGGCAACAGACATGCTATGGTAACAATTCCCTAGGCCTCACTTACTTAGAGTCACCCTAAAAGTCTGTAGCTTCATTAGCTTTATTTTCTAAACAAATCTTTATTAAATTTAACTAAATGACACTGGGGTCCAGAGAGGGGAACAGAGTCCTAGTCCGGGTTAATAACCTGGCTGGCAGCCCATAATTAAAGCAGAAAAAAAGGGTACATATCAACAGAAGCAGCTAATATCTTAGCTAACTAACTCAGTGCCAGTTCTACTCCAGCCACAGTTATAACTATTTAGAATATTTATTAATATTACACTGTCTCAGAAAACTCAAGAATTATTATGGAATAAATCACCTTAGCCCTTTCAAAAGTTAAGAGCATATCATTCATGGGCCCGGACGGCATACTAGGGTGACTAATTATTAGTAGAAAATACTACCTAACCAACCCTCTTTATCAAAGTTTTGCATTAGAAAACAGCTATTGTATTGCTGTTACACAAGGGTGGACAAACCACAGTCCCTGATAATGACAGACCCCAAAAAATCAATGTAAAGCTATAGAACATATTATCTGATACCTTATTAATCAGAATATGGAAAATCTCTTAACCATGGCCCCTGATCAATTTGGTGTTGTCAAATACAGGTCCTGCCTCTTTAATCCCATTAATTTCTTGGAAAAAAATCACAAGCGCAGTAGATGGCAGTACACAGCAGTTATGCAGCACACACAATATACATGGACAAGGCTAGGGCTTTTGATATTATCTCCATGCAGACATTATTAACAGACATGTACATCTGAATACAAATCCCTCTGTTGTGTGGATGATAGCTAAATGTATGTAGTTACAGCTAAATGGACAAAGTTACAGTCCGTATAATCAGCTATCTTTTGGAATGCATTTCATCTTATTTTGCCAAAGCTTGAACTGGCTTTCAGCTTCCAAAATGATAGCACAAGGTCAATCTAATACTTTTGACCTAAATACATGAGCTTTACTATTCCACCCTTCTAATTTCATTTTAGTCATTTAATCCTCATATTTTGTCAGAATGCACCCTACCAATATAATCCAAAAAGCTCATCAGGTTCTCTAAAAATTTCCCAGAGCTAGCATGAAAACCACCTTGAGTCTCCATCCCCACCCACTTGAAAAGAGGTCACTAGCCTAGTGGGACTAACAGCAGAAAAATAAAATAATAATAATGACACTATCAAGGTAAAGCTAGAAACTTTCCCTCTTGGCTTGAATTGTGAATCCAGCAATCAATGACTAAGACCACGTGGGCATCTGATCTGTTGCCCTGTGTCTCAAAGGTGGAGAATCTCTAAGATGGAGAAATGTACCAATGTGTTAATCATTCAAGCCATAGCACAAATCTTCAATAACCATAATGCCAGCATGTGCAACTTACTAGCAACCCATGCAACGTCAAATCAATCAACTGAATGGTCCTAAGGAATGACTTTGTCATTCGATCAGTACTTGTTAACTTTTTACTAAAACATGGCCCAAATCAAATAGTATTTCTTACCACGATGTTACCTTGGGGTAATGTGTATTGTGTCCATGTATTTTAATGGGGTACTTTGGGCATGAGTGGTGGTGCACCAGTTAAAGTCTACAGACACAATGCACTTTTATTATAACACTGACACCACTAAAATAGTTTACTGCTTTCCTCAATGACATCAGTGTATGATAAACAGTGTATGATAAACAGTGTTTCCCCCAAAGTAAAACAAAACAAAACAAAAAAAATGTTCCCTAATGGTCAGAGGTGCTGTTTGGCAGTTTTGCACCACATGCTGTGGTGCAAATATGAGCTTAAACACTGGAAAATCACATTAAGCAATTACAAAAATTTTGAAACAGGACAACACTGTAAAGGAAAGGCCAAGAAAACCTGTTAAGGGCTTGTTTGACATCAAATGCAAAACTATCAAGAGTAGTTGCCTTAGGTTAGCTGCCTCCATAATGCCCATGACTTTCTGGACACAATCCCTAGTCTGCCTGACAGAGATGAAATTCCCATAATCAGGAAGGACATTGTCCGACTGGATGGAACTTTACCCAAGTTCAGTACCACAGAAACTAAATCCCTTCCAAGACAGAGGGGGTACAAACCCCAATTTTTTTTTCTCCCAGTAATGGCATACCTTTCAAAGGGCGGCCACGGTGGTGCAGCGGTTAGCATTGTTGCCTCACAGCAAGAGGTTCTCTGGTTCGATCCTCGGCTGGGGTGCTTTCTGTGCGGAGTCTGCATATCCTCCCTGTGGTCACGTGGGTTTCCTCCGGGTGCTCCGATTTCCTCCCACATCCCAAAGACATGCTGTAGGTGGATTGGACACTCCAAATTGGCCCTAGGTGTGAGTGTGTGGGTGTGTGTGCCTTCTGTGGAAGGTTGGGCGCTGGGCTGGCAACTCGACACCGTAAAAACTCCACTGCCAATCATGAGCGGACAGGTGATCTGCTGTGGTGACCCCTAACTGGGAAAAGCTGAAAGAAGAAGAAGAATGGCATACCTTTCAAAATAGACTCAAACTGAAGGGGAGAACTTAACATAACTCTAAAAGGAATCCATCAAGTCCTGATGGTTTATTCTATTTCAAGGCTTTTAACAGACCAAAAACTCAAGCTAAAAAAACTGAAGAAGATTGGGGCCCTCGGTCTCATATAGAAAGACAGTCAGGTGTCAAAGGCCAGTCTCCTTCACAGCTCGGTTCTAGAATGAGGGATCTGCAGCCAACCTAAAGAGCTGTCACACACAAAAAAAGGATAAAATGCTAATACTCTAGCTCTCTGGTCCTGCACCACAACTTTGACCACCACAACAACAACTTCAGTCTTTGTGTTGTGCTATAATGTATAACACGCATCATCTTTTCAGCCATGCGCTTACATTTTTACTCCAAAAGTTCTTGGGCCCAGTTTTAAAGAAAAAGTGACAATGTTAACTTCTGAGTAATATTTATTTTATTTATTGTGTATGTTTACCAGAACTGTCAGACTGGGCCATGTAAAGACCCGTTTATAACAGAGGCCCAGGGAGAAAAACTCTGCAGACAAAAACAGTTACCATTGTCAAAAAACGAAACAAAATTGTACAATAATGAATGTTGTTTGTCTTTTCGGCTTTTCCCGGTTAGGGGTCGCCACAGCGGAACTCCGGTCCGCTAATGACTGGCAGTAGATTTTTATGGTGCCTAGTTGCCAGCCCGACGCCCAACCTTCAGCGAAGGCACGTCCATTCACGCATGTCTTTCAGAGGCCACTCGACCACGGGGAGGACATGCAGACTCCATACAGAAGGCACTCCAGCCGAGAATCGAACAGGAGAACCTCTGATAGTAAAAAATATGACATTCAGAATTATTAGAATTATTTGGTGATGTGTGCAAAGATATTACAATTATGCAGTGATATGTACTAAGATATCACATGCATTTTCATAGTCTGTGGCTCATTTCCATTTCAGCACAAGACTGAACTTCAAAACGTTGCATTTAAGACACAGATTTAGACCATTACCACAGCATACCACTGGGACTCCTAGCAGTTTAAACTCTTAAAAAATAGAAGCAGTGTAAAGAACCTCATCAGTCTACAGGGCACATTAGCTATTCCCCTCCCATATTGCTCAAGTGACATACCTTCACTTTTCCAAGATCGTTGAAATTTGTTGTAAACATGTGATGTTAAGTGGCAAACATGCAGCAGCCTGATCAGAACTAACAAAACATGAGTAAGTACAACATGTATGGAAAACACTAGTAGCTGGCACAACTTCTGTCCTTCTACAAGAAAGGATATCAATTATTACCAGGTTCTTCAATTCATTATTCAAGGACCATCCCAATGAGGTGAGACCACTTTACTTACTACCAATGGCATCTAAAACAAAGGACATCGCATTAAAATTTCCCATCCAAATCAAATATTTCCCTGCATGTTATTAAAACCTAAACAAACACGGAATCCAGAGTAAGTGCAGCAAGACTAATTTTAAAGACACGGCATCTGCCATGCCACAAAAGAACGGGTACACCACAGGCTCTTCACTGAGCTCCACAGGTGCTTCTCCACAGTTTATGCTTCCTATAACTGAAGAGTAGTTCCATATTTCAAACTAATGCAGACAAAATTTCAGACGCTCACCTGTACTTAAGTGTATTGACTGGCACAACAATGTATCTCACGCCTAATCTTAATATGTTGGAATAGTCTGTCTTGCTTTAGTGAGTTACAGGACCCACTGATATTCCAGAAAACAAAAGAAATAACTAGATAAATCAAAACTATCTAGAAAAATATTGTTAAGACTTGCTTTCTTCAGAGATTTCCTGCCATTAACTTGGCTCCAATATTTGGTCCAAAATAATCTAACCAAATCAACTACCTATCCACCCCAAAAACATAACCAACAAACTATTTTCAAGAGTTTGACCTTCTAAGATCTTTTAGCATAACTTTGCTTAAATGTTGGAATCTCTAGCCTACAGAAGAAAACAGGAACGGGAAGGTAAGAAGCTACATCCAACTACAGCATTATCATACTTTTCTCTACTGCATCCTCTTAGTCAGTCATTAAAACAAGACTTCCAACCCCTTTAAGTACGCACTACCCTAGTAGCACCCTAATACTCGCATATCAAGCTTTCCAACAGTCTCCCACACACTATCCATTCCACTGAATTTTATTATTAACATAGATGTTATAGTGTCATATAACGTTGCAACAAGCCGAACAATCTAATTTAACAGATACTATGATGGTTGAGGAAACACTGGTGAGGGCCAGTATTCATCCCACTGACTTTTGATCCCACTCAAGTTCTATACTACCCACATAAGGCATTAGCCTCCCTAACACAACTCAGAGACAGCTCTCAAATAAAAACATAAAGAAAGAAAGAAAAATGTAGAGAAGGGAAAAGGATGCAGAAGAAGAGTCTGTACTTTAATAATTAACCAGGTACCAGCCAGTCTCAAGTCCTACTTATGAAAAATAGTTAGTCCCTGCCAACCAATCAGAGAAGGCAGGTTTGGGAACAATACCAACACTTCCTGGTCGGGAGTATCAGGGCTAAGCTGCTGGCAACAATTACACTATTATTACCATCTAGTTTGCAAAATATAGCAGTTGCCTGATATATTTACCATTAGGTACCCTGCACTAAACAGGGATAAGGATGACAGTGTTATACTAAATGCAGTAAATACAACAACTAACAGCCTACTAACATAGTGTGTACTGACCATTTCCATGCTGGAGGAAAAAATCCAGATATGCATTGATCAATATTGACCAATTTCAGGCTCAAACTTAAAACAAGATGGGAGATAAGAAAAATGTGCAAGTGATAAATAAAGACTGAATTCACCAGCAGATCTAAAGTAAGTAGCCAACTATGGTCTTTGCCCTTGAAAACTGTGGCCACAAAGGAAGATCTGAATGCGAAGAAATGTCCAGTTTTGTAAGTTCTGGCAAAGGTGCTCAGTGAGGACTAAGGGCGGCTTCACAGATGTCATCCAAATATGTCCTACAGGGAAAAAAAGCTGGTGAAATAGCAACAGTTCTTACTGAATGAGCCTTCTTAAGTTCACCTGGTAATGCCTTCTAATGCCTGTGATAAATAAAGGAGATACACCTAAAAAAAATTTAACCGAATACAGTTTAGTGACATTTTGCCCTAGTTTCTATGAACCAAAGAAAACAAATAGCTGACTATCCTTGAGGAAAGTCTTGGTAACATCCATATTACACCTTAGTTGCCTGTAGACATCTATATAATGTAACACATACCATCTTTGGTTAGAATAACCTCTACAGACACTGGTGGTTCAACAGACTGATTAAGGTTAGGCATATGAGGAACCTTTGACATAAATGAGGGTTTGGTCTTTAAAGAAACTCTTTCTCTAGAAAATAAATAAATACAATTCTTTCAACTCAGATATTCTTCTGGCTGAAGTCACAGCTATTAAGAAAAGGGTCTTGCATGTTAAAATCTACCTCACTCATGCCCTGGCCAAAACTGGCCAACATCTCTAAGACAGCACAGACTCTAAGTGGTATGACCTTAAATGTTTCTTCAGTGTCCTCAGTGAAGGTATTAGGAATGGTCAGGACTGCTAGTGAAAAGCTACATCAGATCTTACTGCTCTTGCAGTTCCACCAGGGTGTTAAACTCTACTTGAGCCAATAGGTTGCTGACCATAGAACATGAGGAAGCCTGATTACTGAGCTTCTCCTTTATAGATCCATTAGGTAGTTACTTGGGGGTATGTAATATTTTACCTGAAATGTATTTATATCTGTGTGATGTACCTGCATCATCCATAATATCTCAATGGGAGTTGAAACATCCACTCCTCTAGGCTTTCCAACGTTCTGGACTCCATATCAGGGAGATGGAAAGAATGACACTGAAGAGTGAATTTTTTCCTCAGGGCAACCACAGAAACAGTCACATCCAGCTCAGGTTGTTGCTACCCATACAGCACAGTCTGGTAGGATGTTTCAGATAATTGTTTGAGTTTCCTGAACATGGGGCCACAGGGTCTGGGGTACCCTAAGTTGCTTTCATTGCATCACCACAAATATCAACAAAGGAAGGAACCACTATGAATGATACTGGCAATATTAGCCTGAAGTTTCTTCTACAGACAGTAAAGCTCCCAGGAAGGCCAATTATCTCTCTCTCTCTCCTTCATCATCTGTAAAAAAAAAAAAAAGTTACTAAACATAAGGTTCTCAGAGGGTGAACGCATGGAAAGGGGCCAGTCACCATTACCTCCCTTATAAAGTCAATGTAGACAGCCTTTCTAGTCCTCTTCTACAGAATGTTTAGAGAATCTTCCAAATCAAAAGACAAAAGGCTCATCTGCAAATGACGCAAGGGGACTAATTTTTGAGAAGCCTGCAAAGCAGCAGGATTGAAGCTCAGTTCTGGAGCCCCAGATGCCGCTATTCAATGTCAAGACAGCAAATGTTGCCAATACTTTAGCCCATGGTGGAGGCAACAGAGGATCAGAGGGGTATATCTGCACTGGAGGGGGCAATACCAGTCTCCTAAAGGCAGCACATAAGCCAAAATAGGACGGATGCTGAGGAACACCTCTCTTAGCCCACCTGCTACCACTAGAAGAGCCTGTGCTGGGGAATGAGAACTCATAGGATGGCTTTCTGGCACTTGAAGTGGAGAAGCTATTGAATCACCAGCAAAAGAAGAAAAATTAATCTTCATATCTGATTCATTCCCATGCCTGTCAAAGGGCTGAGAAAGGGAAGGGATGAAAACGGTCTGTGCTGAAACTCCAAAATGGCTTTGTCATGCCCTGCATAATTGCTGACAGGAAAAGTCTGGACTGGAAGGGGACAGCAGAAGTGCCTTCAATCGGTGGCATGACAGACAATTCATGAGAGGCGGGTTCTGATGGACAAGTAGCAGCAGATGGCCTCCATCTCTGCAGCCTGAACACCTGTACCTGCAGAAGAAGGCACAGCTTTGATCATAATCAGTTTAGCTTTATAGCCTTAATGCTGGACTGTTTATACAGTTGACCAGTTTAACAAAGAATGGTTTCTTAGAAGAGACAAGAGTCCAAGAAAGGCAAGGATTCACTGGGAACTACAAGGAAAAACAGGTTGAGGAGAAGCTGGAGACCTACCTCTGCCTGTCCAGAAACATCACAGAACCAAAGTAAGCTGCTGAGACCCTTCTTTAGCCTGGTGTTCTAACAAAAATGGACAAATATGGTTTCTTCATCTCCTTAACCTTAGCCTAAGAGCAACCTTATTAAACACAGCACAAATATCAAAGGACTTAAGACAAGTGTTGAGGACATAAAAACATATATTATTTGCCATGACTGCCAACAGGAGTTATTTGCTTGATACAGTCGCACTTATTTCAGTAATAAGGCATTTAGTCTAAAAGGTCTAAAGTTCTGTGACAGAGCAAAGAAGAAAAAAAGCCCCAGCAAAATTTAAAGTGGCAATGCTTTAATAGCAAGTTACATTACTTGACTAAAAAAAAAAAAAAAAGAAACCCAAAGCAGAATGAATAATGCTGATGACATGTACTCATGAAAATCAAAGCGTATAGTGGAAATAAAAGTTATTTTTTTCCAAAAGGTGGCATGGGATTACTTGGAAACGCAAATGCATTTAGCAGCAGAAAGACACTAGAAAAGGAGGAAAGAGAGGCACAGAGTATCACAGTAAGGGGAAGCAGTGCAAGAATAGCCTGGAAAAGCTGTATCCATCCATGGGTAGTGAGGTTAAACATGGAGTGAATCTGTTTAGCAGATACAGAGATTATTTAAATTGTAAAACTCAATAAAATTAACATATTAAAGATGAACTAGAACATCAGCTGCTACTTAAGTGACTCCATTAAGTGACTAACTTACCTAGTTACCTAGTATATGAACATTAAAGATGCATATAAGCAAGTAAATGAATAAAACATAGCCCCAAATCACTGCCACATTAAGTTCACAGCACACAATATTAAGCAAGTCTTTAGTGAAGCAAGACACACATCAACAGAAAGCTGCTATATCTACTTCAGAATGAAAGGCCAACACCAACTCTGTGGCTGAAATGGTGCTAGGATGACAGCTACTATCTTTTCCAACATAACCTACATCGCTTTCAGTACTCATCTGTAGCACATACCACAACTACTCCATCCAAACACAGTCAGCAAGCCTGGAGGGGAATGCAGTCATAAAAAAGTGCAGGCCTAAGAAATGGTTTCATTTACTGAAACAACAACTGATCTAAGTCCAAAGTCAGGTATGGGAGTATTGCACAAATCAAAGGCAATTTAATATCAAACAGTATATCCAGAATATTCAGACATAATTTACAATGATAAAGACTCTGCTTCAAATCCAAATCTCCTGTTGGACTTGCTGACAGAATCACTGTGATTTTGACTTTGCACTGAATGATTACAGGGGCGGAGATGAACAGCATACTGCAATAATACATGTTGTGGGCTACAAGCTACATATAATTCTATATTCCATGCTGTCTGCACTGAAAGGACCAAGGCCCTTACCTTTTTGTGACACAGCACTGGACAAAACCGATACCACGAATATAGGGACATCTGCATGAGAAAAAGGCATGTGGCAATTATGTTTTAGCAGGACTTTCACTTACAGAGGATCTAAATTACGTCTTACTCTAAATATTATGTGTGACAGTGCAGTCTGTAAATATGACGGATACATAATTACTAGGTTTTATGATGTCCGCACTTTAGCAATTTCAGTACAAACACAGATAAGGAAAAAAACTCCACTTGCTCATTCTAAAAGCAAGTAGAAAAGCAGGTTTCCTTTAGTTTCAAACTGTTGAAGAAGTACTTCCTCAGCTTCCACAGTGACAAGATGTCTAACTGCAGGCAAGTGACTCACTAATTAAAAGAATGACCTTGTTTGAGATCACTATTCTCTTTACAGACAGCTTGGAAAATATTACAAGACTTGTCGTAGTTGCCAGTAGCTCGGAAATAGCAAAGTAATGTCTCAGTTTCCACTGTGTTTCACTAGATTCATGTGTAGCATCTCCCACACAAAAAACTTCAAGTAAAGGATGCCGCCCACCACCTCTACTGTGCATCAGTGACAAACAGGTTAGATGACTGAGGAATGCAAAATTCTGATGATCCTTGTAGGAAAGTGTTGGAGATTATAAAACTAGACATAAAGGTGAAGAAATATATTACAGACTGACAACATCAAACTTTAAACTCAAGAAATCAATATTCTGCACATGTTTTGCAATGTTTTCACCGTCACTGTATAAGCTCTGACCTTTGACCACAGACTTCCACGGATTACTATAAATATGTAACATGTGCAAGTCCTCACTGTGTCAAAAGGCAGAGTAACAGAAGTACTATAAACACTTTGGGGCTGGTTAGACAGCCAACATGATTTCCTAATCTATACCTTATACAGACAGAGAGACAACTAGAGACATATCAGCAGTTAAAGAGATTTGTCTAGAAGTTTAAAGAGTTGGATGTGGGTTATGTGGAATATATCAGAATTCAGCAATTAGTCCTGACTTTTACTGATAACATTGTGTAAGCTCACTAATTATCTGGTTGTCTCAAACAACAGAACAAGATTCAAGCAAAATATAAACTGAAGAAAAATCCAGACTTTGCCTATAAGCCAACAATATAGAAAGACCGGAACTGGGCACAGCATTAAACACAAATGTTGAGCTTATAGACGGATTACAGCACCATTTATATCCTCTCTATCTCTCTCTGTTTTATGCATAACATTTGCCAGTAAACTATAACCTTAATTTAAAATCCCACAATCACTCGCTTTCCTGGCTGATTATAAACTAATTAAACATAACATTGTATAAAGTAAATACATTTCAAAACATTATTTTGTTTATTTGAGCATTGACTTCATTGCATTAGTGAGCAGAAATAACCTTACGATAAACTGCCACAGGGAGTTTATCTTCCTTTAAACTGTCCAAAGTGCCTGACCAATAGTACACCATAACAACGATCAGTGAACATGTGCTTCAGTTATCTGGGGATCAGAACCCGGTCTGAGAGTTGCAGCAAATACCGTCTCGTTATCTCCTAGCATTCCATCAGGTGTGCCCCCTGGGTCCTTGTACAACTCCCCTTCACACTGTCAATGGCAATGTGCTCACTGCAAGCTCATCCAATATAACTGAGACTCAGCAGCATTGTGTACTGCACTGAATCATAGCTTCTTAATCATAAAGAATGGGTAACTAAATCTGGTCTGCACCAAAATGCTTATAAAACATCTCCTCAAAAACTGATGAAATGCAGATCAGATTTCATAATTGTAACCTTATGGAAGAAGTGAGCACTGAAAAATAATCTGGTTAAATTTAAAGTTCTATCTGTTGTAATACCTTTCTCCCATATTATGTAAAACTTCTTGAGAGTACAGTTGTGTAAAATCTTACCATAACAGTAGATGTCCTTCTCTTCACTGTTGCAGTATACAAAACCGAAGGAAGGGATCTCCTTCTCAGGGAAGCTGGACACAAGGCCAGTATACAAAAGTTGTTGGCTGATAATAATAAAAGAGAGTGAATGATTGTATGTGTGCTCTTACACTGACATCATTGGTGTGGAGAGGTCAAGAGAGGGCATGTGACCGTGTGCTTTATAATAAAGGAGGAAGCAAGGGTTGTTCCCCTCTTCCATTTTTAACCAGATTGATTGCCTTCACGTGTGTCTATTTTCCTCTGTAAATGTATGTTTAGCCCGACATTCTTGCCCTTAAGATGATACCGCCAACAGGTTATGGGCCCAGGAGGGAAGTAGGAAGCCGATGGCATAGACTATGTTTTGACGGAGATGAAAAGAATTAAGAGTTGTGGGAGACAACGTTTCTGGGACACCTGCGCTTGCAAGGGCAGAAAGACGCCATTTTACAAAATGTGCAGCAGGACGCAGAGGATGACGAGAATGAGGAAGAAGGCAATGAGAAAAACGAGGAGGCATATGCAGAACTAATACAGTTCTTAGACGACAAATGTTTGTCCCTCGTCATGAGAGAAGCTGCAGACGATGGTAGAGAAGTGCTTCAGATCCTGAGAGAGCATTATGCCGGGAAAGGGAAGCCATGGGTAATTAGTCTATACACTGAATTAACAAGCCTCCAGAAGGCTGCCAATGAAAGTGTCACGGACTATATTATTAGGGCTAAAACAGCCATTACGGCACTTAGAAATGTTGGGGAGAAGCTCAGTGATGGATTACTAATTGCAATGATTCTGAAAGGACTGCCTGAAACTTTTAAACCATTTGCAGTTCACATCATGCAAGATGATGAGAAGTTGAGCTTTGGCGAGTTCAAAACAAGGTTGAGAAGCTATGAACATACCGAGAAATTTAATGCCAATGTAAGTAATGATAACGTGATGAAAGCGAGTTGCCTTGGGGAAAGAGTAAGGGCAGAGATTATATGCTATAACTGTGGCCAAAAGGGACACAAGGCACGAGAATGCTGGAGAGAATATAAAGGCCAGAGACAGTGGTGTTTTGTGCAAAAAACACAGGGACAGTAAATGTAGATGAAGGAAGAAAGATAATGTGAAACAAGCAACTGACATGGATGATCACACATTTATCTTCAGAATAAATGAGCATCAAATTCGGGAATTAAAACAGAAGGGATTAATGGTGGACACTGGCACATTATGTCACACATAATTAATCTGAAAAAAATTAAACACTTTGATGCAACTTTCCAACTGGAGGAGCACATTGTGGAATTAGCTGACGGGACTAGAACCTGTGGGATCACACAGAAGAGAGGTAATGTGAAGGTAAGGCTGCTAAACACAGAGGGGTGCAAAGTAAAGGTGATGATGACTCGGGCGCTGTATATCCCGATGTATCCACAAAGCATTTTTTCTGTTAAGGCAGCAATGTCCAAAGGGGCCTCGATCAACTTTAAACAAGGAAATGACCAACTCATCTATAAAAATGGCACCAGGTTTTACATAATTGAATCTGATAGACTCTATTATTTAGACACATATGATGAAGACAACGAAGATGAGATACATTATGATGCATCTCAGAGCTGTTATGACATTCAAGCATGGCATAAAATGCTTGGTCAGATACATTATGATGCATCTCAGAGCTGTTATGACATTCAAGCATGGCATAAAATGCTTGGCACTGTAATTTTGAAGATGTGTCAAAATTAGAGAAAGTGGTAAAAGGAATGAAAACTAAAGGTAAAGTTGAGAGACTTAACCTAGATTGTGAAACCTGTATGCAAGTGAAATTTGCCCAGAGGAGAAATAGAGAACCAGATGCAAGAGCAATAGCTGTGTTTGAACTAGTCCATACTGATTTGGCCGGCCCAATTGAGCCAGCAGCAAAGGATGGATTTAAGTACACTTTGGCATTTACTGATGACTACTCAGGTGTAATATTTGTCTATTTTCTGAAAGCCAAGAGTGATACAGTCAAGGTGACTGAAAGGTTTATTACAGATTCAGCCCCTTATGGGAGGACAAAAGTGTATCAGATCAGATAATGGCACTGAGTTCATGTCAAAAGACTTCCAGTTATTACTGAGTAAATATGTTATAAGACATGAAGCATCAGCACATTACTCACCCCATCAGAATGGGACAGCAGAGAGAAACTGGAGAACACTGTTTGAAATGGCAAGGTGTATGCTGACAGAGAGTGACTTACCTAAAGAATTGTGGACATATGCAGTAATGACTGCTGCTTTTATTCGCAACAGATGTTACAACAGGCGTGTGGGGCAGACCCCATTCTTTATGCTAACAGGAAAGAAACCTGATCTTTCAAGGATGAGAGAATTTGGATCAGTGTGCTATGCATACAGACAAGATAAAAAGAAGTTAGACCCAAGATGTGATAAGGGATTTTTGTCGGATATGATAAAAACAGCCCATCATATCTGGTCTATTATCCTGACACAGGAAGGGTCCTTAAACACAGGTTAGTCAAGTTCATTACTAAGAATGTAACTGAATGCCAGATTCAGACAGACCCAGAAGTGATGAATGAAGATTTTAATACCAGAAGAAGTGTGCATGTTAAGTCAGAATCAAAAGCCGACAGTCAAATCACAAAAGAAATACAAGTGAATATCACTGAATCTATAACAAATTATGGAGACACAAAAAAAAGACAGGAAGAAGAAAGACAGGATACGCACTACTCTAAAAGAGAGAGAAAACCACCTGCATACGTGAAGGACTATGAGTGTAAAGCTGAAAACGACAATTATGTGATAGTTAATGTTGACTACTGTTAAAGACTAATATGCAACACACCGCAGAGCTTTAAAGAAGCCATGACTTCATCTAACTCGGAGAAGTGGGTCAAAGCTATGAAGGAGGAACTTAAGTCTTTAAAGGAAAACAACACATTTACACTCACCACACTGCCAGAAGATAAAAATGCAGTGGGGGTTTGGTGGGTTTTCACTGTAAAAGACAATGCAGATAGTACTGAGACTTACAAAGCCAGATATGTGGCTAAAGGCTACAGTCAAGTTGCTGGTATAGACTATAATGAAACATTTGCACCAACTGCAAGTATGACATCTGTACGAAGTCTAATGCAGATGGCAGCTCAGTATGATTTAGAATTGCACCAGAAGGATGTAGAAACGGCCTATTTACATGCTCCTATTGACTGTGAGATGTATATGGAGCAACCTGAAGGTTTTGAAAAGAAATCAAATAATGATGAAAAATTGGTTTGTAAACTGAATAAGTCATTGTATGGATTGAAACAATCAGGGTGTAACTGGAACAAACTGCTGCACGATTATCTTTGTGAAAATAGTTTTATCCAAAACCCCGCAGACCACTGTGTATACACTAAACAAGCTGAAAATGAGAAAACAGTCCTAATTATATGGGTTGATGATCTCATTATAGCAGCTAGTGACAATGAATCACTGAACGATGTAAAAGAAATGCTCAAAGCTAAATTTAAAATGAAAGATTTAGGAAAGCTAAGACATTTTCTAGGCATTGACTTTACCCAGAATAGTGGTGAAGTAAAGATGAACCAAAAGAGGTGCATCACAAATATTCTTGAGAAATTTGGTATGTCTAATTGTAAAGTAAGAAGTATCCCTTCTGAACAAAAAACAAACTTTGAATGTGGCAGTGAATCTACCGATCCAAGAAAATATCGTGAGCTTGTGGGTAGTTTGATATATGTTATGACAAGCACGAGACCTGATCTTGGCTGGATTGTAAGTAAACTTTCACAATATTTGTCACAACCGAGTGAATCTCATTTAACACTAGACAAATGTGTTAAGATACTTAAAAGGTACATTGGACAGAGAGCTGTGTTACAGAAGAAGTGAAAAGAAACTTCAGCTTGTAGCATACAGTGATGCAGATTGGACAAAAGATCTAAATGATAGGCATAGTACAACAGGTTATTGCTTTAGCCTTAACAAAGACAGGCCTATTATTTCATGGAAATCAAAGAAACAACAAATGGTGGCTTTATCTACATGTGAGGCAGAGTATATGGCATTAGCAGTAACAACGCAGGAGAGTTTTGTACCTTGTGCAGCTGTTGAGTGAAATGGACGATGAGTGCAAGTGTGTGCCTGTAATAATATTTGAGGACAATCAAGGAGCAATTGCTTTGTCGAAGAATCCAGTAAGCCGACAGAGATGTAAACATGTTGACATTAAGTATCATTTTGTTAGATCAGCACTTAATGATGACAAAATAAGCATTGAATATTGCCCGACAATGGACATGGTTGCAGATATCTTTACTAAACCTACTACAAAATCAAAGATTGAAAAGTTTACGTATTATGTATTTGGAATGTGAAGAAAAGTTATCCAAAATATGTTCTTAAAATGTACTTGTATACAGCATAAGAGCAAGTGGGGGTTTTGGCTGATAATAATAAAAGAGGGTGAATGATCGTATGTGTGCTCTTACACTGACGTCATTGGTGTGGAGAGGTCATGTGACCATGTGCTTTATAATAAAGGAGGAAGTGAGGGTTGTTCTCCTCTTCCCTTTTTAACCAGATTGATTGCCTTCACGTGTGTTTATTTTCCTCTGTAAATGTATGTTTGTATGACTTTCTTGCCCTTAAGATGATACCGTCAACAAAAGTCTAATGATCTTGTACGTGCATGCATCACATTTATGCTCCCCGCACAGAACATAGGCCATAAAAGGGATGTACGGAAGCAACCACCCAGAACTGAATTGTCCCAAAAGGCAACAGTCTCCAAAGGACAGAGGAGTCCATGTACATTCAGAAGGAAAAAATGCACAAGAAGCAAGAAGAGAATCTAAAACAAAAAAATGGAACAAACAAGAAAGGGCTGGAGGGAGGAAGCGGCTACTGCAAGAGAAGGACATCTAGTCTTACAGTAAGATTTTACACAGATGTGCTATGTCCTTCTATATCACCATTGCAGTATCCAAAACAAAAGGGAGAGAAAAAAAATCAAGAAACAGAATGGCAGGTGGAAGGCTGAGAACAGTCCTCAACAAACCCACACAAAATGGTTTCAGCAAAATCTACTCCTGCCCTAGAAACCATGTCCAAATTACAATACTAAGTAAAGGTATGCACTGAAGACTAAATAACAACTTCAAGGATGGAATCGGTGTCCAACCCCTTGAAGAAGGTTCCAGAAGAGGCAACAGCCCTAATGGAATGAGCTCTAACAGAAGTAGATGGAGATTTGTCATGAAAAGAAAAAAAAAGGCCTTAGATATCAAGGAAGAGATTAATTGTTTAGAACCAGCCAAACTATGTCCTGAGATGAAAGGAAACAAAAAGCTGATCAGACTTACGAATTATCCAAATAGTACCTGAACTGTCTATGCAAATCCAAAGTATGCAGGACCCTCTCACTAGCAGACTTAGAAGAAGGGAAAAGGGAAGGGAGTTGTACTGACTGATTCAAAAACAGCTCATTTACTATCTTGGGCATAAAAAGAAGGATTCATATGAAGGGACAGCCTGTCCCTGTGAAAAAACAAAAACCCTGTCCGTGTGAAAAAAACAAAAAAGAAGGAATAGCCATAACAGCCTGCAGCTCAGAAACCCTCTGAGCAGAACCAGTGAGGTAACTTGTGGTGACAGCCCATGATGAGGTGCATTAAGAGGGGGAACCAATGCTGTCTTGGCCAAAAAGGAATCACAAGCAAAATTTTCAGGCAGTCCAGCTGAATCATCTGCAAGACTCTTGGAAGTAGAAGAGGAAAAGCATAAGCAAGTGAGGCAGCAACAAAGCACACTTCCAGATACAAAGATGCAAAGAAGCAGAATCTGCAGGCTCAAAAGGGACCCGAGTCAATTTTTCCAAAACATAATTAAGGTCCCAAGGATGAGGAATAGGTTTCCTTGGAGGTCTAATATGCAGAATGCCTTTAAAAAATTGTTTGACCTCAAAACAAGAAGTTAAAGAAGGATTCAAGGGCAGACAAGCAGAAATGGCAAATGGGCCTTCACAGAAGAATAGGTCAGACTGGAAAAGCTCACACAAATACAAGAGGACCAGAGGGACCCCTACTGAAAAAGGGTCCTGGCTTTGAGCATGACACCAGACAGAAAATCTTTTCCATTTGGACATACAAGATATCCTGGTTGAGGGTTTCCTTGCTTCTTGTAAAACTCTGAGCATGTCCTCAGAAAAGGGGTGCCTGAAAGGTATCAAAACCCTATCACTCACAGTGTCAGTTGAAGAAAAGACAAGTGAGGATGGATGAGAGACCCCTTGCCCTGTGTGAAAAGATCCAACTAGTGAGGTAACTTGTGGTGATTGCCCATGATGAGGTGCATTTAGAGGAGGAACCAGTGCTGTCTTGGTCAAAACGGAATCACAAGCAAAATTTCAGGGAGTCCAGCTGAATCATCTGCAAGACTCTTGGAAGTAGAATAGGAAAAGCATAAAGAAACATCCTCTTCCAAGGGGAAAGAAAGGACATTCTTCTTCCACACCAGATGGCATGGCAATGGAACAAAGAGAGGAAGCTATCTGTTTAAGAGTGGAGGCAAAAAGATCTACCTCAGTGATATCCCACTGATGGGGAATGTCCAGAAATATATCTTCATCAGCACCTGCTCAGAAAATCTGCCGCTAGATTGTGCTCTGAAGGGATGTATACTGCTTGAAGAGTTAACTGATAACTGAAAGCCACCTCCCATGCCTGAAGAGCCATCCTACATAGGAGGTAAGATTTTGTGTCTCCATGATTGCTTACATACCACATCACTGTACTGTTGTCTGTGTACACCTTCAAGGGGCCTGGAGAGAACATGTGGTGAAAATCTTAAAGGGCCAGAATCAGAGCTCTCATCTATTTGATGTTGATATGGTCTGACTGCTAATGGGGAGGCCAGAGATCTTGAAGACCCCAGCCCCATATATGATGCATCGATGAACAGTTTTTGAGAAGGTACTGGAGGCTGAATGGGTCGGACTGGGTTGACAGCACACTGTTGAACCCACCACTCAAATTCCTTATTTAGACAGGGAGGGAAAGGTACACTGAAATTCAGAGGATGACAATGTTGCAGCCAAACCAGCTTGCGGTACCACTGAAACGTCGATATGTACAGTCTGACAACAGGAAGCACTGGGATAGGAGAGGCCATGAATCCCAGGGTCTGAAGAAACTCCCTGGCTGGCATGGCAGTCAGAGGAAGAAGAGACTGAAAGAAAGCTGTCAACGACAAAAACTTTTGGAGCTGGAAGAGAGGCCAACATTGGCACTGCCTCAATCCTGGTTGGTGAATAGGGATATGAAGTTAAGCATCTTTCAAATCCAAGGACACCAGAAAAACCTGGGGTAATAAAAGAGTAAACAGGCTTTGAAGAGTAAGCATACATGATCCTGAGAGGGAGGCATGATGGACTTTTGGAAGTTGATAGTAAATCCTAGACTTTAAAGAAGAGAGATGGTGAACTCCAGATCCCATAACAGGTGACTGGGAGAAGGCACCTGAAGCAACAGGTCATCTAGATAAGGAAAAATCTGAATGTCTTGCAGCCTGCAGAAAGCAATCACAGGAGCTAGGCATTTTGTGAAAATCCTTGGGGCAGTAGAGAGGCCAAAGGGCAAAGCAGAGAACTGAAAATGAAAGGAAAACATGAATAAATGTAAAAACGTCCTGAAAAGAAGGTGAATAGGGATGAAATAAGAAGTTAAGCATCTTTCAAATCCAAGGACACCAGAAAAACCTCAGGTAATAAAAGAGGAAACAGGGTTTAAAGAGTAAGCATATGAAAAGAAGGGACCATTAGAAAGGTATTGAGCCATGAGAGATCCAGAATAGGTCTCCAAGTCCCCTTCTTTTGAGGAAGCAGGACCATTCTGGAATAAAAACCCCTCCCCACTTGGGAAAGGGGGGGCAGGTTGTATGGTTCCTTGGTTCACCAGGGACCCTAGAAACTCCAGAAAATGAGGAAATTGCTCTAGAGGTTGAATCCCTGAAAAAGGAATGGAGAGACTTCCATACCATGAAGTAACGGATGCTAGAAAGAATCCAAAAGTCTGAAGTAATGAAACACCAAGTTGGAAGATAACGGGAAAGCTGAAGGGTCAAAGAAACTTGGTCTAAAAGAAGGGGAGAGCAAATTTTCTAAGAGAAGCAGGATTACCAGATAAAGGAGGCTTCTGGGCCACAGAAATTTAAGGAGCCCACCTCAAACTCTTCCTGCCCTTGCAGACCTGGCAGGGTTGCCTGCGAACAAAAGCAGATCTAGAAGGATAATTCCTCTGGAACTTAGGAAGAGGTGAGAGCAAAATATCTTTAAGGTCCTGCAAGGCAGCAGCAATCCCAAAGAGATGTTTATTATCTAAAGGAATATCCAACAACTTGCTCATAATGTCCTCAGGCAGAGACTGAAGATGAAGCCAAGAATAATGCCTCATGACAGACTCAAAATCCACAGCCCTGGAAGGGGCATTAGCAGCATCACAGCTACATTTGATAGAGAGGCAAGCCACTTGAAAAGCAGAACCTAAAATGATAAGGCAGAAGATTTGCCTTCAGAATCAGGGAGGGCAGAGATAACCTGACAAGCCTGAGCAATCAAGGCCAGAGCATACTTGGTCATGTGAGTCTGGTAATTAACAGTCCTAAAGGTCAAAGTAGAAGCAATGTAAACTTTCTTAACAATCCTCCCCACTGCCATACTATCCTTAAAGGGCAAAAGTCTTTAAGACGGCAAAAGCTTAGATGGTTTGTCAGAAGAGACTTACACCACAGCAGGATCAGCAGAAGGACATTTAAATAAAAAATGAAAATCCTCAGGAACCTTACAAAACCTGTTAGTTTTCTCAGATGCAGGAGGCTTTGAATCAGGAAACTTGGAAGCAGCAATGAAAGTTATTAACAAGACAGCCAACACAGGAGTAATGGCGGATGTTTAGGAGTATCCACTTGAAGCAACTCATAATTTCTTCTCTGAATATCAGACACTGGAGGAGAATCCCATTTCAAGTATTCCATCATCCTAGCAATTGTGTCCCTAAAAGACAATTCCTCAAAAGTAGACTTGGGGCTAACAGACTCCTCTTCATAAGAACCAAAGGCATCAGTGAAGAATAAGACAAAGAACCCTCATTAGATGCTGAATCCTCATTTCAGCAATCCGGTTCCCTAAGCTATTTAGAAGGGGTAGAGGCCCAAGGAGCAAGTACCAAAACCCCTTGAAGAGGCTTTAGGGCTATCAAGGCAGAAACCAAGCCCTGAGTAAACCCCTGTCATTCCCTTTGAGGATCCTTAGGATGGTCTAAAACATGCTTCAGTTTTTAGCTTTTATTGGAAGGGACATCAGCCCTAACAAATACTAGAGGTTCCGATCCTTGGCAAGATTCAATAAGAGAATCCAGAACCTCCTCCCTGACCAAAATCTGTGGAATCCCTCTAGGACCCTCCGAGATAATCAACTGTGGTTCCTCCTCATTGTCCGGAGCAGACACCTGAAAAGTCTCCGAGAACATGCAAAAGGATGGATCCATGCCAGCCTCAGAAGGGGTCTTAGCAGATGAATCTGAAGAAGATGCTGAACGACCTACAGAGCTATTACCTGCTTCTAGAGGGAATTCTGGTGGAGGCTGGCCAACTGAGCAATCCATGCAAGACTTCTTGGCCTTCTTCTTACCTAACAGGAGCATCTCAGGGTTAATGGATTCTAACATGTTACCCTGGCATAACTGTTTAACCTGTTGGTTTTCAAGATACATGACCAGGAAGAAACTGCTTCTGAGTGTCTTGGACACATATGCCTTACGGATACAATGTCAGGTATGGTCGTGGGAAGCACCCAAACAAAAAATACACTGTTTGTGATGATCCTTATGGGGAGTCTTCCTCCCACACTGACATTTTCCCTTCTTGAATGACATGAACTCTAGGTAGTAACATAAAGTACAAAACCAAGAAAATTAAACAACCCAATGGGGCACTTATCTGGTGGCCAAGTATTCAGTACAGCAACAAGTCATTCAGACCAACTATAAAAAATAGCGTTCAAACTGGCAGGAAAGACGCTCTGAGTAGTTGAATTTGTATGTCCCTTGTATGCCCTATGTTCTGTGCGGGGAGCGTAAATGTGATGTATGGTGCACAGAATATCATTAGGCTTTTGTATAATGGCCGAGCTTTGGGTTGCCCTGGGCAGGATATCCCTTCTGTTTTGGATACTGCAACAGTAAAATAGAAGGACATCTACTTACACTCACCTCTACAGT
Organism: Protopterus annectens; assembly: GCF_019279795.1. NCBI lineage: Eukaryota > Metazoa > Chordata > Ceratodontiformes > Protopteridae > Protopterus > Protopterus annectens. Next base: position 884,936,935 of record NC_056745.1, read on the forward strand.
TACAGCTACAGCATATCTGTTTCTTAGTGTCTTCTACAACTTCTCCATCTTTGTCAGTCTGAGCTCCTTCAAGACCAGTACCTTACTGCTAAAAAATAACAGAATGGGCACATTTGCCACTCAGAGTCTAGACAAAAGTGGCATTAAATTTCAATTCATAAATAATTCCATGAGTGAAACACTTGTTAAGCAAAATGACACAAGACACTGTGGCTAGTTTCCTACAGATCGTGACAGGGGTTACCACTAGTGTCGCAATGCAAAGAACTCAACATAATTACTTCAGTAAAAGATACTGAAGTTTTCTAAGGTAATCTACAGTATTAAAAAAAAAACTGTTAGTGTAGTAATCACTAACTGCACTGTAAGTAAATGTACCATCATGAGACTTGCCAGAAGACACAAGTTATGCCTAAAGACCAAGTCCACAAATCAAAAAAAAAAAAAAAGGAAATCATTATGGAAGATAGGGGTAATGACAGACAATTTAAACTTTGACCAATGTGTACCTGCTACACTCAGGAACACACTGTGTTGCACATCTTATTCTAAAGGACATGTCTAGTCACTCCAGAGAGAGAGCACTGTACCTCTTTATACCTTACTGATCCAATCCATTACCTCTATACAGTACAGCACTGCAATTTGTAGATTTTGAACAAGCTACCTGAAAGAATTAATCGCATTCAAATTACATATTAGAAAAATCATAAGACTGAGAAACTTACAACTCAGAAGGGCTTCAGTAGCAGTCACATCTTGCTTTTTACAGCTTATTTAGGTATGACCTCTGCCTGATCTGTAACGCAACATTTAATTCACTTTTGAAAGTTTATGCTGGGAATGCACTGCTACATGACTTCATTTCCGAAATGAAACATTCTGTACTTGTTCCAAAAACACTAGGAAATTATCTGTTCAAATGTCAGTTTTATTTCGACCACAGAAAAAAACTGTAAGCACATCATATGGGATAATAATAATAATATCGTAAGACAGTGCTGCATTATCAATATATAAAAATGCACCCCACTCCTCAGTAGTTCTTCAAAGGCTTTATCCTTGGAGAAAATCCCAGGGAATGCAACAGAAAATATAGTATAAAGCACTGCAAATCAGTATGTGTGTGTGGGAGCATACAGGGTTTGATGGGACTGGCTTACAGCATTCATGTTAGCCCAAAACCGGAATCTGTTTGACAAGCTCAGATTACGTAGACAGGAGCACTGACCATTACTAGCACTGTTTCTGGGTTACATCTGAGATGATCAAGTCACCAGAAATTACAGTTGTGTACACTTACCATAAATGTAGATGTTCGAGTGCATTCACTGTTGCAGTCATCACATTTGGGTTATCTGCTTGCAGTAGCCCTCAGTCGGCCTGATTATCAAAGTCTTGGGTCCTGCATCGGTTGCTGTCTCATCTTCCATAACGTCAGGTAGTCAGGGGTATAAAGCATGCAGCCGAGGCCATTACTTCAGTTTTTCCTTGCCCCAGATGTCAGGTGCCCCCCCTTAATGGGAAGCAATTTTATGTATATATATATATATATATATATATATATATATATATATATATATATATATATATATACACACACAAGGTTATACCTCCAACAAAAAAGCAAATACACCAAAAAGCTTTTAAATATAGTAGAGGAGAATAGAGGTATAGCCAAAAGAAGTCAGGGGGCTGGAGGGAGGGTAACCAGGACTGCAACAGTGAATACACTCAAACATCTGCATTTATGGTAAGTGTACACAACTGTACTATGTTCTTCATGTTTTACTGTTGCAGTCATCACATTTGGGTAGATTCCCAAACCTAATGATGGGAGGAGGAATTTAGATAGCATTAGGACCAGCTATAAGGCCCTGCAAGACTGCAATGGCAAAGCCAGCTCTGGATTTAGATTTGGTGAAAGTATGTACAGAACTCCAGGTAGCAGCTTCTAGGATGTCTCTGGTAGGAACACCTCTGAGAAAGGCTGTAGTGGTAGATGCAGCCCTGGTTGAATGGGATCTAATCCCCTGTGGGACAGGTTTTCCATGGTGCTTATAGCAGAAATGAATGCAATGGCCTATCCATTTAGAAATGGTTTGCTTTGAAATAGCCTTCCCCTCTGTCCCTGCAGCAAATGCCACCAGTTGTTCAGATTTCCTTTGAGGTTTAGTCCTGTCCAAGTAAAATCTAAGTTGTCTGTGTGCATCTAAGGAGTGTAGTATCTGTTCCCCTTTGTTCTGTGGATTAGAAAAGAAGGTGGGAAAATAAATGGACTGATTAAGAGCCACAGTGGATACCACCTTGGGCATGAAAGAGGGATTGGTCCTGAGGGACACACCCTGTCCGCGTGAAAGATGATGAAAGGCTCCACTGCCATAAGGGCCTGTAATTCAGATACCCTTCTTGATGAAGTAATGGCTAAAAGGAAAGCTGTTTTCCAAGAAAGGAATTTTAACTCTGCACTTGCAGCTGGCTCAAAAGGAGGAAGAGTGAGTTTTTCCAATATAAAATAAGGTCCCAGGCTGGATTTGGGGCTCTCCTGGGTGGTCTTAAGTTTTTGGCCCCTCTGAGGAACTGCTTGAGCAGTGGCTGAGAAAAGATGAGTGGTTCTGTGTTGTAATGAGATGAAGTGGCTGAGGCGTGAATTTTGATGGAGGAAAAGGAAAGGCCCTTGTGAAGCATCTCAGTTAAGTATTGAAGAATCTGAGGTAAATTGCTGCGGCTATCCCTTGAGTTTGGTTCCAGGCACAGAATCTTTTCCATTTTTCAGCATACAATTTTCTAGTACTAGGCCTCCTTGCCTCCAAAATGACATCCAACACTTGGTTACTGAGGGATGGTAATGGAGAGATTATGTAATTAGCCAGGCTGCCAGGTTCAGGGTTTAAAGCTGGGGGTGCAGAATCTGGCTCTCCTGCTGAGACAGCAGGGTAGGAGTCTGAGGTAGGTGCCATGGGGCCAGCTGTGACATACTGCGCAAGAGGGGGTACCAGTGTTAGCGTGGCCAGTCTGGTGCAATCAGTATCATCCTTGGTTTGTCCTGTTTGATCTTTAGTAGTACTTTGGAGAGGAGAGGCAGAGGAGGAAAGGCATAAACTGATAAGATTTTTCCAGCTGAAGGACAGAGCATCCACTTTCCAAGCTTGTTTGTGGGAAATCCTTGTGCAGAATTTGTCCAATTGGTAGTTCTGGGGGAGGCAAACAGGTCTATATCTGGGATCCAGTTTCCACTCATGTGGGTCCATGAGATTTCTGCTTAGTTCATCTGCCAGTGTATTTAGTTTTCCTGGCAGGAATTGAGCCTGTAGATGCACTTGGTAACTCAAGGCTGTGTTCCACAGAGCCATGGCTAGTCTGCAGAGGTGGTAAGAATGGGTACCCCCCTCTTGTTTATGTACCACATAACAGTGGTGTTGTCCATCTTTACCATTAATTGTCCCGGAAGAATGTGGTCCTTGAAGGCTGTCAGAGCATTCTGTGCAGCTAACATTTCTTTTTGATTGATATGCAGGTGCATTTGACTTGGGTTCCATTTGCCCTGAATGCACTTCCCTGCCAGGTGAGCCTCCCATGTATAGTCTGATGTGTCTGTTGTTAGGGTTTGGGTGGCACAGGGTAGAGTGAATGGTAGTCCCTTGTTTTGGTGGCAGGCCTCTGCCCACCAAGAAATTCTAACCATAGGCAAGGTATGATAGGAATAATCGCTTCTAAATCTTGAGAATGTTGACACCATAGGCTTTTTAGATACCACTGTAGTTTCCTCATATGCAGTCTTGCATATGGAATTAGTAGAATGCAGGAGGCCATGAACCCCAAGGCTTGCAGTATTTGCCTTGCAGATAGTAGGGTTTTTGTGGCCACTAGTTTGAAGTAAGTTGTCAAATGAATTTGTTTCTCTGGCATGAGGAAAGCCATCTGGGAAATTGTGTTCAAGCTTGCTCCCAGGAATATAACTTGTTGACAGGGTACCAGATGTGATTTCTTTTCGTTTATGGTGTACCCCAGACAAGTTAGCACCTTTTGTACAAATGCCAGATGATTCAGAAGTATATCTTGGCTCTCTGCCTGAATTAGACAATTGTACAGTATGGGTATATTTGACTTTCTTTGCCTGCAAAATGCAATGACTGGAGCTAGGCACTTTGTGAATACCCTGGACGCAGGAGATAAGTCAAAGGGCAGTGCAGAGAACTGATAGTGCATGCAGCCTGTTTTGAAGTGTAGGTATTTTCTGCAAGATTCCCTGATTGGGATGTGCAGGTAGGCTTCCTTTAAATCCAGTGTTGCCAACCAGCCATCTTTGCCTATCATGGGAAGCAACTGATGAAGAGCTAGCATCTTGAATTTTGGAATCGCCAAAAAGGTGTTTAGGATAGACAGGTCCAGGATAGGACACCATGAGTTGTCTTTTCTGGGTACCAGGAAAAGTCTTGAGTAGAAACCTTGTCCCTTTTCCTCTTCTGGTACAGTCTGAATAGCCTTTAATCCTAAGAGAGAGAGAGCACTTGCTTTTGAGCCTCTGCCTACTGATTTGGGGGTTGATCTGGCCAACCATTTGAGGTTGGTAACACATGGAAGTGAAATCTGTATCCATGGGAAATTATGTTTAAAACCCATTTGTTCTGGGTAATGAGTTCCCAGTTTTTTCCTTGTAGAGCAATCTTTCTTCCTAAAGGAGCAGTCAGTTGAGAAATGCTTGGAAGTTTTAAAGTTAAGTCATTGAGACAGCTTACCATATGGGGGAGTCTTACTACTCCCTGATTTGGAAGCAGTTGCCCCCCACTGCTTAGCCCTGTGCGTACATTGGGACTGAAGCCTGGGTGTTCTTGCTGGTTCTGGGTTTGAACTGAAGGCCTGGAAGAGGCAGAAAAGGACCAGATTTTTGAGGGCCAATGTCTACTAAATCCAGGAGGCTGCACTTGTAAGAAATCTTTAACAGTTTGCATAGATTTAGCTTTTTCCTCCATCGTTTTAAGAACTTCTTCTGCTTTGTCGCCAAACAGGTGGTCCTGATTTAAGATAGCATCCAGCAATTTAGTTTTAACATGATCTGGCAAAGATTGCTCCTTAAGCCAAGCATGCCTTCTAAGTACAGCAGCCCTGTAAGATGCCTCTAGTGAATCAAAACCACATAGCAAAGTATGTTTTCCAACCTATTCAGCAGAATGCATTAAATCCTGTAAATCCTTATTTTCAGCACGATCATTTCTGTTTAAGCAATCCAATAATATGTAGCTAATACTTTAACATATGAAACTGGCGATTTAAGGCCTTGATGGCCAAGGTTTGCAGAGGTGCATACCTTCTTATCCCATATATCCAGGTCCCTGGAATCTCTATCAGAGGGGGTAGGATTTTTGGCAGTAACAGCCTTAATGCCCTTGGGTCCTTGTGAAATGGTCTCAGGATCCACAGTAGGATTTTTAAAAAGGAAGTAATATCTATCAGGTTTTCTGGGAGCAGGAGGTAAAGAGTCAGGGGCCAAGCTAGATTCCGAAAAGGTATGGTCAACAATGTCCAGCACAGAAGGGATAGCTAAAGGCCTGTGTTGGGGCAGGAGTAAAAAATCTCTAAGCCTCTTTTTAGAATGCTCCCTAACAGTATGCAGGGTTTCACCAAAAAAGAAATCCTCTGGGGGGGGGGGGGGGGGAGCAGAGGGAATAGAGTCCTCTTCCTCAGAATCCTCATAGGTAGATAAGGGTAAATCCTGGTCATCAGAGGAAACAGAAATTTCAGAATCCTGCTCAGAAGTATCATTAGCAAATTCAGTCCTAGGTCTCTTAGGGGGGAAGGTTGGCTTCTCCTGATTAAAGTAATACGGTCTTCAGCCATTCTTATCATTTGTTTTTTAAGCATAGAGGCCTGCGTCGGTTTCCTAGGCATGGTTCGAGTTTTAGGCCTAGAAGAAGAAGATGGCGTCGGTTTAATATGCAAGTCAGTAGGCCTGAATACACTCTCAGAAGCCAGTGTCTGCACAGTAGCTCCGGACACATCCAAAGTAGAGACATCCGCTGGTTCCACAGTTGAAGCACCTCGCTGCATGCCAGACTCTGAATGGGTCTCAGTAGAGGCCTGCGAATCTGAAGTAGTGGGTATCAGGGGCTACAAAAGCGCCTCACTGAGTACCGGCGAACTGGCGACTAGCTTAGGAGAAGCGCCGTCGGCAACTTTGGACTTAGGCGGCCTGTCTCTGTCTTTATCTTTGCGTTTTTTTAGAATGTCGGTAGTCGGGTGGCTTACCGAAGACATATCTGGATAATTGAACCGAGTACCAAAATATTTAGAAGCGAAAATTTACCGACGATGAATAGTTTGCGGTTTAAATAAGGCACAAAACCGACAGTGAAGCACGTCGTGGTCAGGGCCTAGGCAAGGAATACAGTACGAATGAAAATCTTTATGAGGTATTTGCTTTCCACAAGAAATACAATTATTGACTTTAACTGACATTGGTTTAGAGCAAGAAAAAGTTTCCCCAACGGGGTACTTAGCTTTAGTTGAAGACTTCCATTCTGAAACTCAAAAATGAAAATTGCAGGAGTTGGCTGACCGGCACTTACAAACTGCTTCTGCTTTGGGCACAGCACGGCAAGAAAGACTGATGTAATGGCATCGGCTGCATGCTTTATACTATTGCAAGCAGATAACCGAAATGTGATGACTGCAACAGTGAAAAACGAAGAACATTTGACTTTAGGTAAGACTGTGATACTCGACAGCATCAAAATGATAACACTTAGATGAACACTACGAACACTACTGTGATCCAAGGCTAATACATGCAGCAGGGACCATCACAGAACAACACTGTACTAGCTTACTCCTAATAGGCCAATAACCCCACTAAACTAACAGAATATTAATTTTAATTTCACTTCACAGACATAAAGACCTGATCCATTGACAACATTGTTTAATGTCTGTTTGATCTTTTTACATGCCACATAAGTACAGCATATACTGCCTAGCCCATATGTAAGGCATCCAGTATCATCACAAAAGTCATAAGTATATATGTATAAATCCATATCACATAAATGAAAAGGAAAAAAAAATCAGAAATACAGAATCTACTTACAAGCTGGTCAATTACTTAAGCAAATGTAACAGAATATTGCTAGTTTTATTTTCTTAATTTTGAGATAATGGATCCTACAGTTATGTCTTTAACAGTTTATATTCTGGAACAGAATGATGACCCATTTCATCATCACATACCTTCCTGAAGGAATGACCAAAGAAGTTTCAAATAGTCACATGCTGTAAAACAAGCTTGAGAAAGGAAAGGTTTCATAACTCTATGTAGATTTCACAAAGATAAAATAAAAGTACAGTTGTGTACACTTACCACAAATGTAGATGTTCGAGTGTATTCACTGTTGCAGTCATTACATTTGGGTTATCTGCATGCAGGTAGCCCTCAGTCGGCCCCAATACCAGAGTTTCCGGAGTATAAAACTGGCAGGCGACGCCATTACATCAGTTTTTCTTACCCCAAATGTCAGGGGCCCCCAAATAGGAAGCTAGTATATGGTGGGGAACACCACCAGTAAAAAGTAAATACCAATGCCATTAAGAATAGCCATAGAGAGGAGAAGCAGAAAGACAGAGAAAGCCAGGGGGCTGGAGGGAGGGAAACCAGGACTGCAACAGTGAATACACTCCTTATCTACATTTATGGTAAGTGTACACAATTGTAACTATGTTCTTCATGTTTCACTGTTGCAATCATCACACTTGGGTTGATTCCCAAAGCTGAGGAAGGGTGGAGGCAGTCAAGAAGTGTTAGGGCTGGCTAGTAGGCCTTGCACGAGTGCTGTAGCAAATCTAGCTCTGGATTTTAAGTGGTAATGCTTGGTGAAGGTGTGTACAGAACTCCAGATTGCAGCTTCCAGAATGTCCCTGGTAGGGACTCCCCTGAGAAATGCTGTAGAGGTGGAAGTAACCCTAGTGGAATGTGGTCTAATCCCCTGTGGGGTAGGTTTTCCATGGTGCTTGTAGCAGAAATGGATGCAGTGTGCTATCCATTTGGAAATAGTTTGCTTTGAAATGGCCTTACCCTCTGCCCCAGTAGCAAAGCTGACTAGCAGCTGGTCAGATTTTCTGAAAGGTTTAGCCCTGTCAAGGTAGAACCTGAGCTGTCTGTGCACATCCAAGGAGTGCAGGATCCTTTCCCCTTTATTCTGAGGGTTAGGGAAGAAGGTTGGCAAATGGATGGATTGGTTTAGAGCACGGGTTCCCAAACTATGCACCCCTTACAGGAGCACCGCGAAGCTTAGCGGCTGATTGTATGGGCCGTCAGGTAAGTGAATGCCTGTATGAGTGTGTGTGTGTCTGTCTGCGTGTGTGAGTGAATGCGTGCATGAAAACAAAAGAGAGTCTGTGTGTTTGTATTGAGATCGGGAAAGTGAGAGCGATGTGTGAGTGAATGCAGGAATGAATGAAGAAGTGTCTGTGTGTGTGTGTGTGTGTGTGTGTGTGTGTGTGTGTGTGTGTGTGTGTGTGTGTGTGTGTGTGTGTGTGTGTGTGTTTGTGAGAGAGAGAGATCGGGAGAGTGACAGCGATGTGTGAGTGAATGCAGGTATGAATGAGGAAGTGGCTGTGTGTGTATGTTTGAGGTCGGGAGAATGAGAGCAATGTGTGAATGAATGCAGGTATGAATGAGGAAGTGGCTGTGTGCGCGTATGTCTGAGATCGGGAGAGTGAGAGCAAAGTGTGAATGAATGCAGGTATGGATGAGGAAGTGACTGTGTGTGTATATGTGAGATCGAAGAGTGAGAGGGATGTATGAATGAATGCATAAGTGGGTGTATGGCATGTGGGTGTGAGCTCTGGAGAGTGAGAGTGATGTATTAATGAATGCGTAAGTGGGTGTGTGGGTGTGACAGTGAGAGCAATGTGTGAATGAATGCAGGTATGAATGAGGAAGTGACTGTGTGTGTGTTTGATCGGGAGAGAGTGAGAGCGATGTGTGAGTAAATGCAGGTATGAATGAGGAAGTGACTGTGTGTGTGTGTGTGTGTGTGTGTGTGTGTGTGTGTGTGTGTGTGTGTGTGTGTGTGTGATTGACTGTTCAGATTTTTGTCTCATATTTTTGGTGTGTTCCTCCTAAAATCTGTACTTTTCTGGCAAATAGCTGAGGATTGAAGTCATTAATTAATGACAAACATTTAAGTTTAAGACTCCACATCCTTCAGAGAATTCATGCTAATGGTGCCAAATAAGCAGTCCTTATTTAAAAGAGCATCTAGTAATTTGGATTTGACATGATCTGGCAAGGTTTGTTCCTTCAGCCAAGCATGCCTTCTCAGTACAGACCCAGTGACTGCAGCCCTGCAGGATGCTTCTAGGGTATCAAAGCCACACTGCAAAGTATGCTTACTAACTTGGTTTGCAGAATGCATTAGTTCTTGTAAATCTTTATTTTCTGCACAAGCTGGAAATAACACCATTTTTTGTTTAATTAGTTCCATAAGAAGCTGCTGGTACTTCAACATGTGAAACTGGCAATTCAATGCCCTGATGGTAAGAGTTGCAGAGGTATATACCTTCTTACCCCATCTGTCTAAAGCTCTGGAATCCCTGTCTGAAGGGATAGGGTTTTTGGCTATAGTAGCCTTAATAACTTTGGGTCCCTGGGAAGTGGTCTCTGGATCCACAGTAGGATTCTTGAAGAGAAATTTGTGGGAATCAGGTACGCTGTAGTACCTTTCAGGTTTCCTATGGGCCGGTGGTAAAGTGAGTGGATTCCATAAAAACATCCTCCACAACATCCAGGACAGGGGGTATAGCTAGAAGCCTGCGCTGAGGCAACTCTAAAAATTCTCTAAGTCTCTTTTTGGATTGAGGGTAGTCCTGGCATTCCCAGCGGAAATTCTTTCAAAGTATACAAGGTTTCACCAAAAGAAAAGTCCTCTGAAGGTGAGGCAGAGGGAATGGATTCCTCTGCATCAGAATCCTCATAGGTTGATAAGGGCATGTCCTGATAATCAGAAGGGTCAGGAGTCATCGGATTCCTGGTCTGTAGATTCGGAATGAAACTCAATTCTTTGTCTCTTAGCAGGGGAAGGCTGGCTTCCCCTAATTAGGGTAATAAGTTCTTCAGCCATTCTAAGCATTTGTTTTTGTGGCATGGGAGCTTGAGCATGTGCTTTGGTCATCAGTTTTCTAGGCGTAGTGCATACTCTGAGCCTCATAAACTTGGTAGTTTTAGCTAAAAAAGAAGTAGTCAGTTTAATGTGAACATCGGTAGGTCGGAATGCACCCTCAGAAGCCGGTGCCTATACAGTGGCTCTGGACCCATCCAAGGTAGAGACATCCGCAAGTTCCATAGTCAAAGAAGCATCTTGCTGCATACTGGACTCTGAATGGGTCTCAGCAGAGGCCTGTGAATCTGTAGAAGCAGGCATCAGGAGCTGCAAAGGCACCTCACTGAGTACCGGTGGACTCGCGACTAGCTTAACGGAAGCGTTGGCAGTTTTGGACCTATGCAGTCTGTCTTTATCTTTACGTTTTTTCGGAAGATCGGTAGTCGGATGGCTTATCAAAGCCATTTCGGAATACAGAGAATGAGAGCGCAAGAATTTAGCGACAAAGATAGCCCCGATGATGAATAGTTTGGGCGTTAAACAAGACACAAAACCAACAGCGAGGGACATTGTGGTCTGGGCCTAAACAGGTGACGCAGTAAGAATGAAAATCTCTGTGAGGTATTTGCTTTCCACAGGCAAGACAATTGTTAACTTTTTTCTGACATCAGTTAGAGCAAGAAAAAAGGATCCCCAATGGGGTACCTAGCTTTAGATGACTTCAGGATTACAAACTCAAAAATGGAAGTTTCAGGAAGCGGCCGAATGGCACTTGTGAACTGCTTCTGCTTCGGGCTCCTCCTCAGCAAGAAAGACTGATGTAATGGTGTTGGCTGCATGTTTTATACCCCTGACTACCTGACATCATGGAAGAAGCGACAGCATCCGACGCAGAAATCCCAAGACTCTGGTATTCAGGCCAACTGAGGGCTACCTGCAGGCAGATAACCCAAGTGTGATCACTGCAACAGTGAAACACGAAGGACATCTGAGATGTACAGTCCAATCTACCCTAAGCTATGCAATAAGCATTTATTTACCAGAATTTCCATGTATCTGTATGCAGTAGCACAATCTCAATAAATTCGAACAGACGTATGAGTTTTGGATACTCTTCACCAAACCTCTCTAGCATGAAACCTCATTTGTCTTTGCAAATTTACCAGTGACTAAACCACCTGAAGAACCTAGAACCCACAACATGGCTTTAAAACAGAAAATTCAGCTCATGTTCAAAAGTAGTATTTCAACAGTACATCATACATTTTTGTGGAAAGTATGCAATAACTTTATTATTTACCAGAATTAGAAATTCCTGAAGAAAGCGCATACACACCACAACAAGATAATCAAAAGTGAACAGACATTAGAAGAATATAAGAAGCCTCACTACTTCACAATGGCTCTGTAGCTTTGTCAGTCATAGTACTGTACTGGGATAAAGCCCTGCTATGGTCTAGGTTATCCAATTTTGATTAGTAGCTTGGGTGCTTCATGGCACTGGTGGAGAAAGATTGGTCATGTCCAACCTGGGGTAAGGGATAGGTGGAACAGGGACACAAACTGCCACTGGCCCTTGGAGGAGGGGAGGCATTGCAAAAGAACATCTTTGGGGATGGCACTTTGACACACCAATCCACCTTTTGGTGACATACTTCAGAAGCAAGTATACAAGAAGTGTAGTCATAACTAGGAAGGCATAGTGGGTCTCCATGGTGATGTAGTATCATCTACCTGCCCAGGAGGAGGTTAAGGATAGACACCATTTTAAATTACCAGGATCCCAATGAGGGTATAAGCAGCAATCGTGGCTGCCTGTACAATGGCTCCCCACAGACCACTCTCAGCCTACACCATAGTGGAGTACAGTTCCTCATACAAAGAATGATCAGTATCGCACTGGGATGGATGGATGGTCAGCATACACATAGCAAAAAATGACCTAGAAAAAAGTACAGTTTTGTACCTACCATAAATGTAGATGTTCGAGTGTTCACACTGCTGCAGTCAACACACTTGGGTTATCCTGCCATCAGGTGGTCCCGAGTCGGCCAGAGTTCTAAAGTCTTGGTCCGGCGTCGGTTGCTGTCGCTTCTTCCCTGACGTCAGTGTGCCAGGGGTATATAAGATGCATCCGATGCCATTTTCTTCAGTTTTTCTTGCCCCAGATGTCAGGTGCCCCCAATAGGTAGGCAATACATATTGCTAATAAAAATATACATATAAAAATAAAACAATACCTTCAGTTATAAGCAAATACACCACAAAGGTTGCATAGGATAGAAAGGTATAGATAAATCCAGCTAGTTCAGAGGGGATGGAGGGAGGGTAACCTGGACTGCAGCAGTGTGAACACTCGAACATCTACATTTGTGGTAGGTACAAAAAGTACAGTTTTGTACCTACCATAAATGTAGATGTTGGAGTGCTAATACAGCTGCAGTCGTAACAGATGGGTTCTCCTGCCGTCAGGCGGGTCCTCGGTCGGCCGAATTCCAAAGTCTAGGTCCGGCGTCGGTTGTCGTTGCTTCTTCCCTGACGTCAGTGCGACAGGGGTATAAAGGAACCAGCCGACGCCATTTTCTTCAGTCTTTCTTGCCCCAGATGTCAGGCGCCCCCAAAAGGAAGGCAATACATAAATTTGTGGAATAAAGCAATGCAATATAATCAAAATACAGTAGTTGCAAGCAAATACACCATAAATGAATACCCCAATCAAGTTGTATGAGGAGGTGTTAGCCCATAGGCCTGTCCCAAGAGGGGAAGGAGGGAGGGAAACCTGGACTGCAGCTGTATTAGCACTCAAACATCTACATTTATGGTAGGTACAAAACTGTACTATGTTCATCGTGCATAGAGCTGCAGTCATAACAGATGGGTAGAATCCCAAAGCTAAGAAAGGGGTGGTAGGCACTAGGTGGAACTAGGAGGAGCCAGGATGCCCTGCAAGTCTGCAGTGGCAAAGCCCGCTCTAGTTTTGGAGTATAATGGTAGGTGGTAGTGCTTGGAGAAGGTATGCACAGAACTCCAAGTGGCTGCTTCCAAAATATCTTTGGTAGGAACTCCTCTGAGGAAAGCTGCGGAGGTAGCTGTGACCCTTGCGGAGTGAGATCTGATGCCTGTAGGTACAGTTTTGCCATGAAAAGAATAGCAAAAGCGTATGCAGTGGGCTATCCATTTTGAGATTGTCTGTTTAGAAATTGGCTTTCCTTGAGCTCCTACAGCATAGGACACAAAGAGCCGTTCTGATTTTCTGAAAGGCTTTGTTCTGTCCAAATAAGAACGCAGTTGTCTGTGGATGTCCAAGGAATGTAGTAATCTCTCCCCTTTGTTTTGAGGATTAGGATAAAAGGTAGGTAAGTGTATGGCCTGATTCAAAGCTACCCTGGATACCACTTTAGGCATAAAGGACGGGTTGGTTCATAAGGAAACTCTGTCCTGATGGAAGATGATAAAAGGCTGCACAGCCATGAGAGCTTGTAGTTCTGAAACTCTATGAGCTGAGGTAATAGCCAGAAGGAAAGCTGTTTTCCAGGATAAATATTGCAAATCTGATGAGGCACCTGGCTCAAAGGGAGGCAAGGTCAGTTTTTCCAGAATGAAATTGAGATCCCAAGCAGGTATTGGTTGTTTCCTTGGGGGTCTTAGATTCTTAGCCCCTCTGAGGAACTGTCTTAAGAGAGGGTGAGAGAATAAGGGTGGATCAGTATTGTATTCTGCAGAAATGGCTGAGGCATGGATTTTGATGGAGGAGAATGAAAGTCCACTGCTTAGCAGCTCAGCTAGATACTGTAGTATTTGAGGTAAATTCAGTTTTCCAGGATCCTGACCCTTTTTCTCATTCCAGACACAAAACCGTTTCCATTTTGCGGAGTAAGCTTTTCTAGTTGACGGCCTTCTAGCCTCCAAAAGGACATCCTGCACCTCCTTGGAGAGTAGGGTCTGTTGTGATGCTAAGGAATCTTCCATGCGGCTAGATTGAGTGTTTTTAGCTGTCTGTGAAGAGTTTTGAAGCTGTGCTGAGTCAGGAGAAGAGGCATTAGAGGCAGGGTCCATGGTGGGGAATGCGTCAGGCTCCTCAGGAGTGGGTACCAGTGTTGTCTTGGCCAGTCTGGAGCAAGGAGAATCATCTTTGGTCTGTCTGCTCTGATTTTCAATAGAACTTTGGGCAGCAGAGGAAGAGGTGGGAAGGCATAAACTGTCATTGATGTCCAACTGAAAGAGAGAGCGTCCACTATCCAGGCCTTTGGATGGAAAATCCTTGAGCAGAATTTTGTCAATTGGAGATTTTTGTGGGAGGCAAAGAGATCTATGTCTGGCCTTCCCCATGCTTGGATTATTTCTGTAAAAACTTTTGGAATCTGTAGCCTCTGTTTATAATGTCCAGGATCCATTTGTCTTTTGTGACAATATGCCAATTTTTTGAAAATAATGCCAGTTTTCCTCCTAAGGGTGCTGCCATTTGAGTTTTGCTTGGCATGCAAAGGGGAAAGTCATTGGGCTTGCTTTCTGAATGATTGCGAGTTATCCTCACCACCTCTTTGTGTAGGAGCTTGCCATTGTCTGCCTCTAAACGATCCTTGGGATTGTCCTCGGCCCCTCGGGCGCCTGTATCTACCTCTTTGGGGTCTGTCCGTGGCTGGAAAGGACCAATTTTTGGAAGGCCAATTTCTACTGAAACGTGGGGGTTGTACCTGTAGAAAATCTTTCACAGTTTGCATTGATTTAGCCTTTTCCTCCATTTTCCTTAATACCTTCTCAGCATTAGCACCAAATAATACATCCTTTTGTAGAGGGGCATCTAGTAATTTAGCTTTGACATGATCAGGCAAGGTTTGTTCCTTGAGCTAGGCATGTCTACGTATGACTGATCCTGTAACAGCAGCTCTACATGAGGCCTCTAGAGCATCAAAACCACATTGTAAGGTATGCTTACCCACTTGTTCTGCACTATGCATCAAATCCTGCAACTCCTTCAAGTCTGGTTGTTCAGGTTGTGACATTTTACTTTTCAATTGTGATAACAAAAACTGTTGGTATTTTAGCATATGGAACTGACAGTTTAAGGCCCTCATGGTTAAGGTAGCCGAGGTATATACCTTTTTTCCCCACCTTTCTAAGGATCTGGAATCTCTCTCGGAAGGTAATGGATTTTTAGCAGTGGAGGCCTTAATTCCCTTGGGGCCCTGTGAGATGGTTTCTGGATCAGCAGCATGGCTTTTGTATAGAAATTGGTGAGAGTCAGGAACCCTGCAGTACCTGTCAGGCTTGACTGGGGCTGGAGGCAGAGAATCCGGGTTAAGGCAGGCCTCCGAGTAAACATCATCTAGGATGTCCAAGGAGGTATAGCCAGAGGCCTGTGCTGAGGTAGCAAGAGAAATTCCCTAAGCCTTTACTTGGAATCTTAATAATCTTGGCCTTCCCAGTGGAAGTGTTCCCTTAAGGTATGCAAAGTTTCCCCAAATGAATAATCCTCTGGGGGGGATACAGAAGGAATGGACTCCTCTGCATCAGAGTCTTGAAAAGGGGAGCAAGAATGTTCCTGATCATCAGAGTGCTCTGAAATAATGGAGCCCTGATCAGTGGAGGGGGATTCTTCCTCCACTCTGGGCCTTTTGCCCGGTGGGGGTTGAGAACCCTTGATAAGAGTAATTAAATCCTCAGCCATTTTAAGCATCTGTTTTTTAGGCATGGGGCCTGGAGATGGGCCCTGTGTGGCTTGTCTCTTAGAATGCATGGCTGCTTTAGACTTAGTGAAAGCCTTAATGAAAAAAGAAGAGGAAGGTCTGAAGAGACCTTGAGTGGAGGTAGACCTGTCCACATTTTGAGGTTCAATGCCAGGAGTGGCTTCGGTATCTGTAGTTGGGGTGTGGGCCGAGGAGCCTGCGACCTCGGGCACAGGAGACACCGCCAATGAAGTGTCGTCGGTAGTCAGGGGCTGCGTAGGCACCTCGCTGAGAACCGGACCATGTGTAGTCGGCTTTGGCGTGGTGTCGGTAGAGGCCGCGGACCTCGTGTGTCGGTCCTTATCTTTGCGTTTTTTAGACAAAACTGGAGTCGGAGTATCCGACGACATAACATAGTTAAATGTTTTTCCAAAATAATGCTGGGCGAACTCCGCCCGACGCTTAATGGTGTGTTTGTTGAATGTAGCACAAAAGCGACAGACCGAGACGTCGTGGTCTGGGCCTAAACAAGGTATACAGAGGGAATGGAAATCCTTATGCGGTATTTGCTTCCCACATGAAATACAATTATTAACTTTGTCTGACATCGGTCTGAGGCAAGAAAAGTTTCCCCAAATGGGTACTTAGCTTTCAAGAAGACTTCGGTTTCCAAATTTTCGTAATTTCAGGAGCTGGCCGACCGGCACTTGCAAACTGCTTCTGCTTCGGGCACCGTGCAGCAAGAAAGACTAAAGAAAATGGTGTCGGCTGGTTCCTTTATACCCCTGTCGCACTGACGTCAGGGAAGAAGCGACGACAACCGACGCCGGACCTAGACTTTGGAATTCGGCCGACCGAGGACCCGCCTGACTGCAGGAGAACCCATCTGTTATGACTGCAGCTGTATGCAAGATGAACATCTGTACTATGTTCATTGTGTTACACTGCTGCGGTCATCACACTTGGGTTGAATCCCAAAGCTAAGGATGGGTGGTGGAACTAAACAGGGTTTGGAGAGGCTAGTAGGCCCTGCAGAACTGCAGTGGAAAAGCCAGCTCTGGTTTTAGAGTATAGAGGTAAGTGTAGTGTTTGGTGAAGGTGTGCACTGAACTCCAGGTTGCAGCCTCCAAAACATCCTTGGTTGGTACCCCTCTGAGGAAGGCTGTTGATGTTGCTGTAGCCCTGGTGGAATGGGGCCTGATGTTACCAGGCACAGATTTCCCATGGTGTGTGTAGCAGAAACGGATACAATGTCCTATCCATTTTGAAATGGTCTGTTTTGAGATAGCTTTTCCTTGTGATCCTGCAGCATAGGATACAAAGAGCTGGTCAGATTTTCTGAAAGCCTTAGTTTTACCCAAGCAGTAACGTAATTGCCTGTGAATGTCCAAAGAGTGTAGGAGCCTTTCCCCTTTGTTCTGGGGGTTTGGATAAAAGGTGGGCAAATGAATGGCTTGGTTTAGGGCCACACTGGATACCACCTTTGGCATAAAGGAAGGGTTAGTTCGTGAAGCGACTCTGTCTTGATGAAAAATGATGAAAGGCTCCACTGCCATTAGGGCCTGTAGTTCTGAGACTATTCGTGCTGAAGTTATTGCGAGCAGCAGGCAGTTTTCCATGATAGAAACTGTAGATCAGCTGTGAAAGCTGGTTCAAAGGGCGGTAGTGTAAGTTTTTTCAAAACAAAGTTGAGATCCCAAGTTGGTGTTGGTGCTCTCCGGGGCGGTCTTATGTTCTTAGCCCCTCTGAGGAACTGTCTTAGTAATTGATGTGAAAATATAGGAGGATCCGTGTTGTATTGAGCTGAAATAGCTGAGGCGTGGATCTTAATAGATGAGAAGGAAAGTCCTTTGTGCAACATCTCAGTTAAATATTGAAGAATCTGAGGAGTATTTGGGACAAGGGGATTTTGGCCTTTAGCCTGGTTCCAGAATGGACTTTCCTGGTGCTGGGCGTCCTACCCTCCAGAATGACATCTATCACAGCTTTAGAGAGAAGTGTTGACTGGCTGTTTAGGCAATTTGCCATGCAGCCAGATTTAAAGTCTTGAGCTGGCTGTGTAGAATCTGATTGTTTTGCTGACTGAGCAGGTGAGGAATTGTAGGTAAAATCCATGGTGGGCCTTGAGCCAGGTTCCTTAGTATTGGATACCAGTGTTGGCGTGGCCAGTCTGGAGCAATGAGTATCATTTGTGGCCTCTCTAATCTGGCTTTCAGCAGCACCTTTGCCAGAAGAGGCAGTGGAGGAAAGGCATACACTGTCAATGTTTTCCAACTAAATGAGAATGCGTCCACTTTCCAAGCTAGTGTGTGGTATGTCCTTGTGCAGAATTTCCGTAGTGGGTAGTTTTGGGGAGAAGCAAACAGATCTATATCTGGGCTCCCCCATTTTTGAGTTATCAATGCGAATACTTGTGGATCTAGTTTCCACTCGTGAGGATCTATGATGTTTCTGCTTAGATCGTCTGCCAATGTGTTTTTCTTTCCTGGCAAGAATTGTGCTTGTAGTTGAACTTGGTAGGTCAGTGCTGTGTTCCACAAGGTCATTGCTTGTCTGCATAGGGGGTAGGAGTGTGTGCCCCCTTGCTTGTTTATGTACCACATCACTGTGGTGTTGTCCATCTTTATTGGGAGTTGTCCTGGATGTAGTAGGTCCTTGAAAGCTGTTAGGGCATTTTGTACAGCTAGCATCTCTTTTTGATTGATATGTAGATGCCTTTGTTCTGCAGACCATTTGCCCTGAATACACTGTCCTGCCATGTGCACTCCCCGGGCATAATCCGATGCATATGTTGTTATAGTTTGCCTGGCTGTGGGCAAGGTAAAAGGCTGACCCTTGTTGAGGTGACATGCCTGAGCCCACCATAGAAACTCCTGTTGAAGGCAGGGTATGAGTGGAATTATTGTTTCCAAGCTGTGGCTGTGTTGAGTCCATACGCTTTTCAGATACCATTGTAATTTCCTCATATGCGGTTTTGCAAATGGTATTATTAGTAGTATGCAAGATGCCATGAATCCCAAGGCCTGCAGAATTTTTCTTGCGGGGAGTTGGGTCTTTGTTCCCATCATTTTGAAGTATTGAGTCAGTTGTCCTTGCTTGTCTGGCATGAGATAAGCCATCTGGGCCATTGTATTTAAGCTGGCACCCAGGAATATTATGTCTTGTGAGGGCACTAGTTTTGACTTCTTTTCGTTTACTGTGTACCCTAGGCAACTTAGTAGGTTTTTGACAAACGCCAGATGTTTTAATAGAATGTCCTTGCTTTCTGCTTGAATAAGGCAGTCGTCCAGGTATGGATATATTTGAATCCCTCTTTGTCTGCAGTATGCAATTACTGGTGCCAGGCATTTTGTGAAGACCCTGGGCGCAGTAGACAAGCCAAAGGGCAGTGCAGAGAATTGGTAATGTGTTGAACCTGCTATAAATCGGAGGTATCTTCTGCAATTTTGTCTGATAGGGACATGCAGGTATGCCTCCTTGAGGTCCAACGTTACTAGCCAAGCCTTCTTGCCCAGCATGGAAAGAAGTTGCTGTAGTGTTAGCATCTTGAATTTGGGTACTTCCAGGTATGTGTTTAGAATTGAGAGGTCCAGAATGGGTCTCCAGGCTTTGTCCTTTTGGGGAACTAGAAACAGGCTTGAGTAAAATCCTTGTCCTTGCTCCTGTGTAGGAACCTGCTGAATGGCTCTCATGTCCATGAGAGCTGAAATTTGTTTTTCAGACTCTGCCCATTGATTTGGTGGCAGGTTTGGCATTCCTTTTATCCTTGGCAAAGTGTGAAAGTGGAATCTGTATCCTTGAGATACAATATTTAGAACCCATTTGTCTTTTGTGATGATGTGCCAGTTGTCTGCAAAAAGTGCCAGTTTTCCCCCCAAGGGAGCTGCCAAGAGGGTTCTGCTTGGTAGTCTGAGGGACAAGTCATTGTGTTTGTCTTCTGGTAGTTTGAGACCTGTCTTCTCCTCCTTTTTGGGTTGTGGCACCCCATTGTTGAGGCTGGTAAGAGCCTTGTGACTGGCCTCTGCCCCTTGGGCGTCTGTATCTGCCCCTCTGTGGTCTGGCAGAAGCTGGAAAGGACCAGTTTTTGGTTGGCCAATTTCTGCTGAAACGAGGGGGTTGAACCTGTAAGAAATCCTTGACCGTCTGCATAGATTTTGCCTTATCCTCCATTTTCTTTAAAACTTCTTCTGCTTTTACACCAAATAAAACATCCTGTTGTAAAGGTGCATCCAATAACTTTGCTTTAACATGATCAGGTAAAGTATGTTCTTTTAACCAAGCATGCCTACGTATGACAGACCCTGTCACTGCTGCTCTACAAGAAGCTTCCAATGAATCAAATCCACATTGCAAAGTATGTTTTCTCACTTGTTCAGCTGCATGCAACAAATCTTGCATTTCCTTGTAACCAGACTGTTCTGTATGTGTGAGCATTTTTTGTTTTGAGACATCAAATATTGTTGATATTTCAGCATGTGAAACTGACAATTTAAGGCCCTCATAGCTAGAGTAGCTGAGGTATACACTTGCTTTCCCCATCTGTCTAGTGCTCTAGAATCCCTTTCAGAGGGCACAGGATTTTTAGCAATAGAGGCCTTAACCCCTTTGGGACCCTGGGAAATGGTTTCTGGGTCAGCAACAGGGCTTTTATACAGGAATTTGTGTGAGTCAGGGATTCTGTAGTATCTGTCTGGTTTGGCTGGCGCAGGAGGTAGTGAATCTGGGTTAAGGCTAGATTCTGAATAAACATCATCCACAATGTCTAACACAGGTGGAATAGCAAGTGGTCTGTGCTGGGGTAGTAAAAGGAACTCTCGGAGCCTTTTCTTAGAATCAGAGTAATCCTGGCCTTCCCAGTGGAAATGTTCCCTCATGGTATGTAAGGTTTCCCCAAAAGAGTAGTCTTCTGGGGGAGATGCAGAAGGGATAGACTCTTCAGCATCAGAGTCTTCATAAGGGGGAAAGGAATATTCCTGTTCCTCGGAAGAGTCTGAGGAAACTGAAACTAGGTCAGAGGAAGCGTAGTCCTCCTCCTGTCTTGGCCTTTTATCAGGAGGGGGATGGGAACCCCTGATTAGGGTAATTAAGTCTTTAGCCATCTTAAGCATCTGTTTCTTAGGCATGGGACCTTGTACTGGAGACTGCTGTACAGTCTTTTTTGTATATAAAGGAGTTTTCAGCTTTGCATAGGATTTAATAGTGAGTGTAGTCAGTCTGAAGACACCTTCTGCAACTGAAGGCGTTTCAACTGCACCGGAATCTCCTTCAGGCAGGGAGTCAGAAGGGCCTAAAGGTAAAGGTTGTGGAGGCCTAGCAATCTCCGCTTGTGAATCGGATGTTGCCTGGGGTTCTAAATCAGCGGTCGTCAGGGGCTGCGTAGGTGCCTCACTGAAACCCGGAGAACCGGCGACTGGCCTAGCAGAGGTCTCGGAGTCTGGTTTGGGTCTCGGCTGCCTGTCCTTATCTTTGCATTTTTTATGCATTCTGGTCATCGGTTGCTCCAATGGCATGGTATAATTACATTTCCTACCAAAATAATGTCGGGCGAAATCAAACTGACGTTTAATAGTTTGTTTATTAAACCTAGCACAAAACCGACAACCTGTGACGTCGTGGTCTGGGCCTAGGCAAGGAATACAATAAGAATGAAAGTCCTTATGAGGTATTTGCTTCCCACAAGAAATACAATTGTTAACTTTTTCTGACATCGGACTGAGGCAAGAGAAGGTTCCCCAATGGGGTACTTAGCTTTATTGAAGACTTCGGTCTGAAATTCGATTTGAAAATCTCAGGAGTCGGCCGACCGGCACTTGCAAACTGCTTCTGCTTCGGGCACCGCGCGGCAAGAAAGACAGAAGAAAATGGCATTGGATGCATCTTGTATACCCCTGGCACACTGACGTCAGGGAAGAAGCGACAGCAACCGACGCCGGACCAAGACGTTGGAACTCTAGCCGACTGTGGGACCACCTGACGACAGGATAGCCCAAGTGTGATGACTGCAGCAGTGTAACACGATGAACATCATGATTTTGTAACTGGCTAAAAAGCTCAACTTGTAGCAAATTAAATGTGTGATCCCTCTAAAATTGGTGGTGCATCTTTACAAAACTGAGAGGAATGTTTATTCCAGACGACTGCAGTACATTTAATTTATAACTCCCACAAAATAAAACTATTCTTTGCTATGTTAACTTAGTCCAGAGATTTTCACCTAATAATTTTTTCACTCCAAGTTTCCTAGCAAAATAATAAAAGCCATTTTCTAACAGTGTAGAAATGATGATACCTTACTTTTGTGCATCTACTGTCACTTGCTCATCTCTAATACAAATAATGAGAAGGCCTGGGGTTTTGTTCTGATGCTCTAATTCATACAAACACACAAGGATGGATAGCAGCATCATTAAATACAAACAAACTAACTAACAAACAGAGCTTACAAACATACATCCTTACATCTCAACAACTAACTACAAAATGGCAGTCAGGCTTGCACGTCCTCTGTATTTATACTCTAGTGCAAGCCCTTAGATAGCTTCTTAAGGGTATATACACTCTCATTGATCTACATCCTTCCTCTTAAAAAGATTGCCCTTTTATAGAAAACAATATTAGAGCTAGGCATGCATTACTATATACATTGGAAAGAAAACAGAATGTTCATGTCCAAGTTGCTTCATATCTGCTACAGGGTTTAGAGTTTCAACCATATCTCATAGCATAACAGAAGGGACCAAATTAACAGGGACAGTCTGCGGTGGACAACTTGTATCAGGAACATCTGGATTTGTCACAGGAGCAGGAATGCCCTCTGGAATTGGAACACTGGACAACTTACTCTGAGATAAAGAGTCTTTCTCACGGGCTATGTGCTGTGGCATAGGCTCAGACACCGGTAGTAAAAGCTTCAGATTCAGCCTAAATGTTGCTCCCTTCTGATTCCAGAATACACAATCTCGGTTCTGGACCAATGTTGTTCATGACACCAATTTGATCATAACCTTTGGATGTTTGCATCCTTACCACTTCTCCCTCTCGTAATGGATTGAGCAGTTTGCTGGTCTTATCATAGTAAGACATCTGAGATAGGCACTTCTTCAACAGATTAGCTTTCACTTATCTGTTGCTCTTAACACATAGAACCAGCAATTGACTACTGATTGGTAATGTGGTTCTGGTTTATCTCGACAGAAGGCTCTGAGCAGGTGAACCAAGATGTTTAACATGAGGAATATTTCTGAGATTCAATAGATTCAGGAAAACATCACTGTTGTCTCATTTTGATTTCTCTAGTAACTGTTTTGCACTTTGAACTGTGTGTTCTGCCAAACCATTTGACTGTGGGTGCTCTGGACTACTTGTGACATGAGTAAAGTCTCATTCTTCAGCAAATCTTTTGATGTATTGGCTTGTGACATGCGTGCTATTGTCAGAAATAACTTTGTGTGGACTACCATGTACAGTAAAATGACACCATCTTACTAGTGACTGTACTGGATGATAGGTTAGGAAGTAGGTCAATCTCAAACCAACTGGAGTAAGAGTCTACTAACACCAAATAATGTTGACCATTCCACTCGAAAATAGCAATGGCTACTGTTGACCAAGGCAGTTCCGGAATCTGGTTAAGCTGAACTCGTTCTTTCTGCTGATGAGGCTTTCTACTATTACATACTGTACAAGAAGAAAGTTCTTTCTCAATGTCTTGTGACATAGAAGGCTGACGTGCATGTCCTCTTGCCCTTCTTTTCATAGATTTGGTTCCTGGGTGACCATAATGCAAGATAGTAATGTACTCAGGTTGCAAGGACTTTGAAACAATTACATTCGGACCTTTCATTATGATACCTTTGTCAGACAAAATCTCATCTCTGTACGGAAAATAAGGTTGCACTTCTTGAGGTAAATTAGATTGCTTTGATGGCCATCCTTGATTGATAAAGTGGTTGAGCCTCTGTAAAACTGGATCTGTGGCAGTGTGATCTCTCAACTCATCAAGATGTGGGGAAGAAAAATGTCTCACTTCCATGACTTCAAAATCATCAGTCGAATGTGAACCTTGATTATCAGTCTGTTCAGTAGTATTACTGGGTGACCTGCATAATGTATCAGCAAGATAAAGATGTTTGCCTTTCTTGTAGACAAGACTGAAATTATACTTTTGCAATCTCAGTATCATACATTGCAGTCATGCTGGAGTTGAATGCATTGGCTTTCTCAAGATAGTGACTAATGGTTGGTGGTCTGTTTCGCTTTGGATAGGTCTACCATAAACATAATCATGGAACTTCGAACATGTAAACACAATTGCCAAAATCTCTTTCTCAATTTGGATGTACTGCTACTCAATATGGAGTTCTCGATGCAAAGGCAACAGGTTTATCCTCTTGTAGACTGACTGCATCAAGACCAAATTTTGAAGCATCACAGGAAAGTGTAACTGGTTTGTGAACATCATAGTATCTGAGCATTGGGGGGCTAGCAATTCTCTGTTTCAGGATATCAAATGCTCTTTGGTGTTGCTCTAACCAAGACCAGAATATATCTTTATGTGTCAGCTCTCTGAGTGGCGCTGAAAGTTGTTTCAAGTCTGGAATGAACTTGCCTAGGTAGCTGACCATGCCAAGGAAACATTGCAGGGCTTGAACATTGTCTGGAGCGGACATTTTGAGAATGGCTGTTTGCTTTGAAGGGTCTGGTCATAAGCCTGTACTCATAAATAAGTGACCAACATAAGGAACATCTTGTAGCCTGAACTTGCATTTGTGGGTTGTGCTTAAGATTCAATTGACGTGCCCTTTCTAGAACTTTTCTGAGATTTCTGTCATGTTCTGCCTCATCGCAACCTCCTACCAGTATGTCATCTACTATAATAGCAGAAGGATACCGAGAAAAAATTTGCTCCATTGCAAGTTGAAAGACCTCACTTGCAGAATTTATCCCAAATGGCATTCTCAAAAATCTGTACCTGCCAAATAGATGTAGTGAGCAATGAGTTCTCATCAAGCTGAATTTGCGAACTCTTTGCATCCAAGACTGAGGAGGTCTTTTTAGTGCTTTGTTCAAATCTCATGGCTCAATACATATTCTGATGTCATCTAAGCTTTTCTTATGAGCTACCACCATGAACTATACCCTTTCATATTCAGTTGGTGTTTCCACTGGACAAATTACACCTTGTCGCACCATTTTATCTAGTTCTGCTTTGGCTCTGGCCTGTGTGGCTATTGGAACTTTGCATGCTGGCCTGATAACTGGACTGACCTCTGGGTCTAACTTCATGGAGTACACAACTGGAAGTTTGCCTAGTTTGTCTTGGAAAAGATCAGCATAGGTAGAAATAATGTGCTGGGCAAAATTAGAGTAGTGGTCTTTTAAGCTAACATGGTGGACTTCCTTGTTCAATGAAAGCAGTCCCATTTTCAAACTGTCTATGAGGTCTAATAGCAACTGGACATGCCTCTTGACCATATAAAATAACAAGTTGTAGCTTCTTCCAGCAGAATAACATGAAAGCACTACTGAGCCTTCGGTGTGAATTTCTTCACCTCCATAACTACAAGTTTCGCACATCTTCCCAAATCAAGCCTTTCACCTTTACATACTCTAGCAAATGTTTCTGCAGCCATAACATTGCATTTAGAACCTGTATCAACTTTGAGCTCTGTGGGTTTGCCATTTATCCAAACAGTGCAAAATACTTCATTCTTTGCCCTTAAATCTACTTGACCGTTTCATGAAGCACTGACCACCATCAACATAAACTCTCACTGATCAACTTGTTTCTTAAAATGTTCTCTTTTAATGAAAGAGTGCCCACATTCTTTTGATTTACAAAATCTTTTAATTTATTCTATTTATTACATTTGTGGCATTGTTACCAAAATCTAAACACGTTTCCCTTTTAGGTTCATGATTACCACCACAATTACAAAAGCTGGCAATGAAACTAGGTTGGGGCCCATGCTTTCACTTTGCTGATTCACTCTTATGCTTCAATGAGAGGGCCTATTTCTTTTAACCATGTGCTGCATACTATCAACATGAGCTTTATCACTGTGCCTTCTAGGGCTACTCTCATTTGTAAGCATATCCGTGTGTTTTCTGTGAGCTCATACATCTGACAAATCACTGGCCTTATTCAAAGTTAAATCACTGTCACGAAGCAAAATCTTTCTCACAGCACCATCTTTTGTGCCACACACAAGTGCTCATCCCTTAAATCACCAAATCTGCACGTTTTAGCCTTGTTTCTCAGGTCAGTTATAAACACTGCAAAAGGTTCACCAGGCTTTTGATCTCTTGTGCAAAATAAGTGCCTTTTCATTGTAATATTTGTCTGGGGGTTACACAGTTCTCTAAATTTACATTGTATTTACATTGTAAGCACTCTGGGTCCTCCCTTGACTCAGCCAGTACAACAATATGACGGTTTTCCCCCTCTCCTGTATAGATTGCAGGTGCATATACAAATAAGCTGTCCCTTTCTATGGCTTCTGACCTAGCTAAATTAAGTAGAATAAATGCCTTTCTACAGTCATCTTTATCAGAAAATGCAGCCGGTATAAAAATGTACTCTAGCTCAAATACTTGCCAGTTCTCAGTAATATTACTGTCAAACACAAGTGCACTGGGTTTTCAAAATCCATCTGCCATACCCACAAAGTATATACAAGCACTATGAAAATAAAGTCCTTGTAATATGCACGAACAAACAGTGCTATGAGCTTGTAACAACACTGAAATGCACAGTAAACTCTTCAAAATACTTTACTTTGAGAAATATGCCTTACAATGGCTGTACTTTGTGAAATACGTCCTGTAATGGCTGTACTTTGTGAAATATGCCTTGTAATGGCTGCAGTCTACAAAATAGCTGTACTGTAACACTGCCACCACCATGCGAACACTTTATACACTTCTGAGAACGCGGATATTTTTGCTTGATATGAAAATACACATGCTTTATGAAAATGCGATCATTTCTCTTTATTTCATTCATTTTATGCAATTCAGAATTTATTTTAAACATTTCTGTAGTAATTCGAATATTTTCATCAATATCTTGCATATCTGCTTATGGGAAATTATTTAGAATGTTCTGTATGCCCCGTTTCATATCTTGTAAAAAGAAATAGTGCTGAGCAAGTTTTAATATCTAAAATTAGTTTCTGATCTGTTTTGCAAAGTATACAGATTTTGGAAATGATCCACTCCTTTATATTCTACCAGCACCTAAATAAGTGCCTTAACTCATTTTACCCAAGCCATTTCTAACATCATGCCCCTTCGTTGTGCCAGTTCTGACTTCAGGCCCTCTTAGATATGCTGGTTCTGGTACCATGTCGCTCATTCATCTCTAATACAAATAATGAGAAGGCTTGGGGTTTCATTCTGATGCTTTAATACATACAAACACATCGCGATGGACAACAGCATCATTAAATATGAACAAACTAGATAACAAACAGAGCTTACATACATACATGCTTACATCTCAACAGTTAACTACAAAATGGCAGTCAGGCTTGCATGTGCTCAGTATTTATACTCTAGTGCAAGCCCTTGGATAGCTTCTTAAGGGTATATACACTCTCATTGATCTATACCTACCAAATGCACTCTACCCTTTCTCATACAGTTGTCTAGTTTTTTTTTTTTCTTACTTAAATATGTAAAAGGCTGACATCGCTGTTAACATGTTATTAGTTTTTTTTTTTCAGATTGACACATTTGTTCAACCTCAGTTTGGTTAATTTAGCAATCTATGCTGTGTTCTTATTTACCTGGCAGCATCTAACACAGATTATTAAAGTGATTAACCCAGTAGTGAAAGTGCTGAAACTGGTTTGACTTTACACTAATACAAAATGGAAGCTGCATGCTTTATTTCATTACCCAAGTTCAATTAACTCTACTTTTTTTACTACAATGTTTTGCATCTCTGTCCTCTTTACTGATGTTATAACCCAAGTACGACTAGAAAAACGTTTAAATATAGCATCATATTAAAATAAAGGTGTATTTAATATTAAGACTAATCAAAACTTTCAATCACCTCAAAGCATAAACAGGTAAAAACACACACAAGATCCCTTATACAAAATCTAAAGGCCTCACAATGGAGTCAAAATGACAAAAATAAACATACGTGTCTGATGATCTGTCATTCCACCATGTTATTATTACCACTGTGACAATCTGATTTCAAATGTAGCTTTGCTGCGCTGTTCACTTTAATATATTTTTCACACTTATAAAAAAGTCACTTGTACTCTTCTATATCGTGCGCACTCTTTTACATTATTATTTTGTTACTGCAGCTTTTCTCCCTTAGTGTCCACTGAAAAGGGGTAGGTTTCCTACCCAGTCGGACAATCCCAGTAAACAAAAGCAATAAATAAATTTAGTAAATGAGCCATTTCTGCCTCATTCTAATTTATTCTCACTCAAGACTCACCAGGGAAAAAAAGCAGTACAAAACTAAGCATATGACACCACGCAGCTCATCTAAAGAAATCACACCCCAAGAGAGACATCCACATTAATCATCATCATATCATCCAGACACTGAAATATATTAATAGACATTCCAGTGATCAAAACTGATCAAGACTGTGTGAATTCAGATCAACAATTCTGCATGATGCACGTAAAAATAATTTATACCAATCTCAAGTTAATATTTCCCTCTTCATAAACATGATCTGCTACTTCAAGACAAATGCACGCGAACACCATGCCAAAAGCATCCAGCTCTTTCATTTGCACTAATCTAACTGGTAAACCAGCCAACTACTTTAATCTCTCACTCTCAATATCTGCTCTTTTCTTCACCCTCTCAAAAATAGCCTCCATCTACGTTTCTCTGTATGTTTGTCCACCCCCCATTCTCCCTAACAGATGATGGTATAGAAATAACTCCTGTCCCCTCTTGTCTTCTTTACTTCACCATTCCCAGTCCCACCTATGTCCAGCATTACATCAACTAGTGCTTGTCCCAGTGCTCAGAAGATTAAAAGTGGAACTGACTGTGCCAAGGTCCATGAAGTACATGTACATAAAAATAAACAAGACATGTTGTCCCCTTCTTGGGGATACTATTTTATGTTTTACGTTAGCACAACAAATGACTAAGTATTACTATTTCTATACCAAATTTGGACACCACAGCATGAAATATTTCAGTGGTACTGCACAATTATGTACTTTGCAATCAGTGTACAAATTCATCTTCCAGACCAGGACATCAAATGTCTCACCAGTTATGCCTAAAAGGCAGGTTTTATCCTAAAAATATGGTGGAAAACAATGATAAACATCTTTAGGATAATGCATTTAATTTTGTGAGTACAGTTTTTATGTCTGTTAGGCTTTTTTATATATACACTTTTATTTCTTCATGTGATGGGCATCAGTCACCTGGTGTAACCCAGTTAATACTGTTTACTGCCAAATTTATAAGTGACCTTTCTTCAGAATACTGTTCAAATATTAATGGCAGTAACTTTGTAAGCTCTATCCAAAACATTAGGTATATTTCACCCTGTGTCTCAAATACCTGAAATTACCTAACAGATACTCACAAAGCTGACTCATGTCACCGAATCTGAAGGAGATGGTGTTGAAAACCTGATATAAAACTACTAAGAAACAAATTGTAGGCACATGCTATATTTTCTGGAGACACACATATAACGTTTGGCATGTGCCAATTTTAAACAGCTGACTTCTGGGAAAAGATAATTTACATTATAGTAGGTGACATTCCTCCAACCACAGTGATTAAACAGTGAAACATGTTCGGCACAATGCTTGTTATGTTAAGACTGCAGGGGAACTTTTTTTTTCCTTTGGCAATTAAAATCTTAGAATAATCTTTTACCAACGTGACTTCCTCACTTTGGAGGATAAGACTGATTATGAAGTACAATCTTGTAGAAGCACGTCTGTAACCACTGTCAGCAAATGCAAACGTTCTGTTCAAGACAACAAAGTGTACATACAGCACCAAAAAGAATAAAACAAAATAATACATTTATTAGAACTGGAAGTGAACCTTCCACCCCACCCCGTGCAAGGGAACAGTCTCACTGACCATCTTCTTATACCAGACTGTGGAAAGGGAAAACTGCAAAATTTCTAATGCACAACAATGCTAATACCTGGTAATAATTGAAGTATAGTAACTTCTCTCTAGTAGTATTGCTACTCTAGTAGATACTGCTCCTAACCTGCAGCTCAGCAATGAAACAGTAATAGTTACATGTATCTAGTATTATTAATCAATTAAATCAGTGCTTAATTAATTAATGCTATTAGATGCAAGTTACTTTATGTATTAGTATGTAAATGTTTCATTGCCCTCTCAACAGTCAGTGAGAACTACTCATCTTGTTAATGTGAATCAGGTAAAAGCACCGTCCACTGTTAATGTTTCTAAATGAGGAACATAAGCACCCCCCCCCCCCCATTTTAAGGAGTCGTTTCAAACAATTGCACCTTTTGTTAATGAATGATGGACCATGCCCAAAGACTCCAGACAGCTCACTGCTAACAAAAATAACCTTCCAGTTTTCAGTAATAATGAATTTAATACAAGAATTGTCTATCAAAGCAGTCAGAGCAAAAGCATGTACATATTTATCACTGTTGTTCACAAAATTTCTACTTGAGCGAGAACAGTTGGGTAGATAAGTGATGTCTAATGTTTGCAACTGGGTCTGGGAGTGTGTCAGTATGGTTTGGGATATAAAATGCTTGCAACTAAGATTGTGTAGGTGTGGTTTGTTTTCATTTATATAAATGTATGATTGCCTATGCAGTAAGAGATGGTTTAATAAAGATGTTTCTTGTTTAAAAAAAGGCAGGAATTGAATAATTTATATAATATTGCTTAGGTTAATATGACATATAGCAATATATGTGAAGTATAATGCTTGTTATGTTAATGCAGTTTGATTACTTTTATATGAATGTAAATTTGCCTGTGTCATAAGTGATAATTCAATAAAGGTGTCTAAAGAAAAAAAACAATACTTAATTGGTTATATAAAACAGGTAGGCATAAATTATTGCTATTATTAATCTTTTACCCATGTACTGTACCATGTGTTTGCTGTATCTTCTTGTCCATGAATAATATAATTAGACAGTCAATTTAATTCAAAATACCCCATTGTTGGAAATTAATCAAGAGATTCTTTTAAAATGGTTTTTGATAATATTTGCCTTCATATAATTAGGATATGAGTGGGTGAATGTAAGTAATTATTAACGTAAGTTTCTGTTCACAACTTGAAATTAGTACTGCGCAAGTAAATTGTACTACCCAGGCAGCCCATTACCAATAAAGTGTAAAAAGTCAGTGCTAGCATTACAACTTGTCATGAATTGATCAAACTATGCCTGTGTGACTCCTCGTATGAAAAATAATGTATAAATATGTAATTTATACATTTTAACATATTTAAACAATTCAGTCCCCCACTGGGGAAGTAATAAGTTGATGAAAGCAGGGAACACAGCTGCATCTGTTGCCATGACCTTTACCTATATATGTAATAAAAATTTAATTTTAACAACAGTTAATACCAGTAGCAACAAAAGCGTAAATCACACGTCTCTGTTTGGAAAACTATAAACGAATTCAAGGTCTACTGCAACTAATAGAACAGATTTTGTTTGAATTTAGCCAATTTATCAAGAAAGTCCCAAGAATCTCTAACAAAAGGTAAAATTTGTTACACAAAAATCATGGAATTTGACATCTAATAGTAGTTGTAGCAGCTCAGTCTTGGTACTAGCAGATACTAATAGTCAAAAGGCAAACTTGGGTGTTCAGCATGCAAAACGTTGTATACCTGAGCATCAGTAACACCTTCAGACAGCAAATTCAATAATTACTTACCATTTCTTTTGTAAGATGATGAACTCTCGTGTAAAATTATTTCTTAGCAAACAGTATTATCAGAAAGTAAACTACTAACAGCCGTAACATAACCACCGGGGTTCATAGTCACCATGCATTCTCCTTCATAGCTGCTTTCATGCATCTTGCATTTTTCAAATGTCACATAGACAGTGCCAGACTTTGCACTCAAATTAATTTACAGACAGTTCTGACTGGTGACCTCGACAAGTAGTCCCTAATATAATTTTCAAAAAGATTTTGAAAAACAGTAAGATGTTAGAAGAGGATTGAAAAAAATACCTTTATAAAAAACATACTTTTATGAACTTCTAGTCAGACATTGTTATTGCCAGCTGCCATGCCATGGTTGTTTGATACCGTCCCCTCTGTAATTGCATCTACAAATGCTTGACTGTACACTGCACTCTTTTGGAAGTTATTTGGGTCAATCTTTAATGTCCTGGGGATGGCATCATAGGATCCTTTTAGGAAAAAAAAAAACTTCCTTCACCATCCCATTGGTTATTATTGGAAAGTAGTGATAAGGCCTTTTGACTGGCAGAAGGACGGCTTGAAGGTGAAGACTGACTGCTTTTTAATCATACAAAAGGTAATTTATTATGTTTTTTTTTGCCTAAACATCCTTTCTACAACTGTCCTCTCTTGTTTCTGTACCTTTTGAAGTGAGAGGTCATAGTCATTATAGGTTAACACGATCTACATTTATTTCAGTTCAGTTACTGGAGTAGGCCACTGATGTTAGTGCACCTTTTTCGTACACAGCTCAGGAGCACAACACTCAATACAAAGCAAAATTGCAAATCCCAAAAAAACTGCAATGGACAAAAGTACAAGAACAAAATTCTGAATAGTGACAAAACACAAGCACAACATTCAGGATAATAATAATATTTACATATGCTGTCATTTACCTTTACAAAAAAGGAAGAGTGGCGAAGACTGAAAAGATTATATAAAATGGACGCAGTAGTGCGAGGTGTTATAGGAAGAGAAGAGTAAGGAGAAAATGAGTTTCTAGAAAGGAAAGTATAATCATTGCACTGGAGAAGAGTGGAGGCCGAGAAGGAAGTAATGTTGGGTGGTTCTTCAAATCACATTTATATCTGGCTTATTTAGTGTGGTACTTCTGAATTTTGTGTAATCATTTAGGTCTCTGATGGTTGGTGATATGCAGTCCCACAATCTAGTAGGTGAAACTGAATTCTTTGATGTCTTTTATGATGATGTACTGAGTGGGAATTGAGGTGTACAGACCTGATTTAGTAGGATGCTTGCCTTTTTAGGCATCTGCTGCTAAGACAAGGGAAGGATTCTATTTTTATTAATCTGAAAAAGATGGATCCAAGGAGTAGAACATATCCTTGTTGAAATGGGAGCCATTTAACTTTTAACAGGACAGAACAGTGGTGTTCTCTTCTTTAGGCTAACTTGATAAAGCAAAAAATGCTGTTGCCTTTTGTTTGTAGGGACGACTTTTTTCAGGACAGGAAGCTGTTATTGGTGGGAAAATGCACTGCAACTGAGGAAGAACTATACCTTTATCTATGCAAGTCTAACCTCTGGGAAAAGGAAGTAGGAGATTTGTTTTGCCCAGAATAGTAATTTACTAATTTTAGCCTTGGTTTGTTCAATGTGGTAGTGACAATCGAATTATTGGTGCAGCCATATCCCTACATAAAGGGAGTGCTTGGTAACATTTAGTACAGATTTCAGTTTCTAGAAAGTACCGGATATCTATACTTTAGTTCTGGTTATGTTCAAGATTAAGTGGCTGATTTCTAGCCAAGATGTCAACGTCTAAAAGTTTTCTTACAGAGTGATTTGAACATGTCATCAGCATGAACAGTAAATGGGCTTCTAGGTATATTTGTGGGAATCTAGTTTATAAACAGTGATAAGAGGAGAAGGGTGAAAAATTACACCAGATGCACCTCCTGAGTGAGTGGGGAGTACTTTGACTTTTAGGAACCAATTTTGAAACAGAACTGTTGATTGGCAATATTGTCTTTAAAACAATTTACAGTTATACTGCTGAAGCCTGCATTGAATACAGCATTAATGAGAATGGACTGAGCTGATAAGTAAAAAACTTTGGTCTTAGTTAAGTCTATAAACACTGCTCTAGTTAGGTTAACCTTTGCTCATGTCAAGTAGGCTATTATTTGTAAAGGGTCCAGATGGCAACTACAGTGAATCTACCCAACCAATGTGAGAAGATAACTGTGTACTTATGCAGGAGAAAACTGTGTATTTTTGCAAGGAAGTTGACATTTGGTAACTCTCTACTTTTTCAATAGTCTTACCTAAGGTGGTTTTAAACAGAAATGGATCTGAAGTCAGATGAGGAGCTGGGTTTTTGGAACCTTTGGGAATGACATTAAAAGAGGTTTTTTTTCCCAGATGGAAAGTACACAGTTTTGACAAGAGTGACAGATTACAGACTGTGTGCAGGCTCAGTTAGTCATCATCATCTTCTTTCGGCTGTTCCCGTTAGGGGTCGCCACAGCAGATCACCTGTTTCCATTTCTTCCTGTCCTCTGCATCTTGCTGTGTCACACCAACCACCTGCATGTCCTCTCTTACCACATCCATAAACCTTATCTTAGGCATTCCTCTTTTCCTGTTACCTGGTAGCTTCATCCTTAGCATCTTTTTCCCAATATACTCAGCATCCCTCCTCAGCACATGTCCAAGCCAACGTAATCTTGCCTCTCTGGCTTTGTCTCCAAACCTTCCAACCTGGGCTGGGCTGACCCTCTAATATACTTATTCCTAATCCTGTCCAACCTCGTCACACCCAGTGCAAATCTTAACATCTTTAACTCTGTCACATCCAGCTCAAACTCCTGCCTTTTTGTCAATGCCACTGTCTCCAACCCATATAACATAGCTGGTCTCACAGCCCTCTTTTAGACCTTCCCTTTCACTCTTACACACTCTTACAGGTATTCGTCTGTCACAAATCACTCCTGGCACTCTTCTCCACCCACTCCATCCTGCCTGTACTCTCTTCTTCACCTCTCTTCCACACTCACCGTTACTCTGAACTGTTGACCCCAAGTATTTAAACTCATCCACCTTCGCCACTTCTACTCCTTGCATCCTCACCCTTCCTCTATCCTTCCTCTCATTCACACACATATATTCTGTCTTAGTCCTGCTGACCTTCATTCCTCTTCTCTCTAGAGCATATCTCCATCTCTCCAGGGTTTCCTCCACCTGTTCCCTACTCTCACTACAGATCACAATGTCATCTGCAAACATCATAGTCCACGGGGACTCCTATCTGATCTCGTCTGTCAACCAGTGTTCTCTAAAAAAATAATTAAATCAGGGATATAGACTGTCAAAACCTATACGATAATCCATTCAGATGTTTTCCTAGCTATTCTTCTATTTCATTGTTTTAATATGGCTGAAGTAGAAGGACAGACTCTATGGGGGGGGGGGGGCTTTCAGGTGGGAGTTTCAGGCTGAGGGTGGACTAGAAGCACAGTATAGGAATTATTTTATTAGATCTTGGTGGACAAAGGCTACTGGTGGTATGGACAAAGTTGAATGAGTTGGTAATATTTTCAGTGGCCTAGTAAGTTGTTAATTTGGTTCCAGATTATACTTCTGATTTTGAATGCATACATGTTTATTCTAGTCCGGAATAGTTACTTTTATGTCTTCTGATGGCGCTTTTAGTTAGGCTGCTTGGATACATAAAGTTACTGTGATCACTGTCAATTTTTTGATTCCTTCAAGAAACACCAGGCTTGGTCCTGCAGCTTAGGGAAACTTTTCAGTCCACAGATGAACCAAAGGTTGCTTGTTTGAATTTAAAAGGTTACTAGGAGGGTGTAGAGTTTTTGCAGTCTGCATAGTGCATTGGTTACCTTGTTTGTAGTTTAAGGATTTTTCACAGCTCAGGACAGGACTTCAGTCTAACATATTAGGATGTTTTTCAGGCAGGAGTTCCTTTGCTTGAACTTGACTCAGAAGGTGATTTGTTATAGGATGGGCCAATGTTTACAGTATATAAAGGTGAGAAGAATGGGATAGTGACCATTAATGACTTACAACAGAACACTTAAGGCATCAATACAATTTTTTTTAAAAAAACAAGAAACAGCTTTACTAAATTATCACTTCTGACATAGGCAAACATACATTTATGTAAATGAAAACAACCCATATTGACATATTTTCAGTTGCAAACATTATACATCACTTATAATCTACCCAGTCATTGTCAGTCAAACATTGCATAGCTCATTCAATTCTTGCCTTCCATTAAATTTCATTCCTTCTCCAAAACATTATTCTGCATTTATTGTTTACACAATTCCTATTTTTTTCTATGTAATTTGTTCTTCCACTTTTCTAAAGATTCTACTTAAAGTTTTTTTTATCTATTTTATTATATTCCCCACTTCTAGTACATTTGATTTGCCACAAGAATGAAATTCAGCAAGGTCTTACTATGTCTATGCAATTCTGATTCTGTATCACAGCTGAAAATAAAAAAAAAAATAATAATTTCCTTAGCTGTACCAGTTTACTCACCCAGTATTGCTGACAGAGTAGTCTGCATGAAAAGTTTAGTCTTCCAACTCATTACACTCCCAAAAATGTATCCCCAATTATACATTTTCCCCCCATCACACCTTCATTTGCAATCTATCTAAGGAAAAACAATTCAGAGTCTGCTTGGAGTATAAAATATACCTATGCAAACATTTCCAAGCAAAGACTCTAAATATTCTAGACTTTGTTGGATATTTAAGAGCCAGACATATATATCCTCATTGTTTCTTTGTGAATTACTTATCCAGTCTCTCTTCCCAATTTTTACTAATCTCCTTAGACTGAGTCCTAGAATTACTGTGCAGTATTTTACATACCCAGCTAATTATCCCTTTAACAGAAACTTCTGTTCTAGATTGTACTAAAAACTCTACCAGTACTGGTCTTTCACTTAGGACCCCCATATTTTTTTTCTGTGTGCCATTCCTATCAAGGACTGATAGAGTATAGTCAACATGTAGTGTGCAGTCCAAATGAATTCTTGGCCTCTTCTCACTCTATTACCTTTCCCCTCTAATTACTTGCTCCCAATACCAGCAGGTTTGCCAGTTTTCTCCAGTAAATTTCAGCATCCTCTTGGCTATTCTCTGTACCCCAACTGTAGTCATCCTTATCAGCAGAATCTCCTTTCTCCATCCCTGCAATGGCTTAGTTCTTAGAATATAGTCTGCTACTCTATGAATATAATACTCTGTACTGTTATTGTAATTCTCATTAAGGATCTGCAGCCAAAATCCCAGTCTCTCCTTGTTTCTTGAGCTTGCCCCATTTCATCATCATCCCTTTCCACTTTGAATTAGAGCTTTCTGCTTGTGCTATGTATAGAAACCTTAACTGTGTAGCACTAAAATACTCTTTCAAATCAGCTAATTGCAAACCACCTTGTTCTACTGGAATGAGAAATGTATCCCACTTGACTCTTGCCTTCTTGCACCCACAAATAAAATCTAACTCTATATTAAGTGCTATCCATAACTTCTTGGGTTGATAAAAATATGCCTGACTTGTGCATAAAACTAAAGAGACTAAAACATTTTCATTGCTCGTATCTTGCAATCCATAAAACATAGCTTTACATTTCTAAGTTTTTGTATTAGCTTTTGTTTAATCTCTTCTGATGTATCCTTAGCTGCCATTACAAAATCCTTTTTAATCCATACTTCATTTTATCATTTCCCCATAAATGTGGATATTGCTAAACCAATTCATGTGTGTGTACATAGTTTAGAGCTATTGCCTTTGTTTTATCTTCATTGATTTTGTATCCCAAAAGACTTAAAACGGTCTCAGAATGATCCAGAACAATGAAATGTCCTTTTCTGGTTTTATCAGGCATAAAGCAATATCATCTGCAAGACACTGATATGACTGGGCAAATTAGTTATAGCTAGACCAAACAGAGTGTGATTTCCAGTTATGAAGTTAGACCTAGTAAGCTTTTGCATTAACTGAGTAAGCCATAGAGAAGCTAGAATTCTTCAATATTGTATCTGATTTATCCAAGCATAACAATATTTAAAGTTGATAAAGTTTAAAATGTTATACAAGAGTGATGCTCTTTCAAGAATTGTTAGAATTAAGTTTAGGAATGGTTCTATATTGGCGAGTGAATGCAAATATACAATGACTGCATGAAAGGAGTGGGGCAAAGCTTAATAAAGTCTTTACTATGAGCTATTCTGGGTTCAGGGAGTTCACGTTGGTGACTTTTCCTGGATGTGTAGCTGAAAAGCTATTTTATGAAGCAGTAGATCCCCCTCATATGCGTTTTCAAGGTAGTTATAGTGTTGGAGAAGAGCTGAAGGTTTGTTGCATCATCTTTTATCCAGGATTCCTTGATGCAAAGTAGCTTGGGAAAGTATGTATAAAGAAAGGCATCAAGTTGCTCTAGTTTATTTTAGTGTTACCTGCACTGAGTAGGCAAAGACAAATTGAGGTTGGGTTGTAGGGAGCACACAGGTGAGAGAGATAAGGGCCTGGATTTATATTTCTCATAACAAGGAGGAGACGAAAAATGGGAGCTAAGTTGAAGAAGCAGTGGACATTACTCTTTCCATCTGCGACCTTAGAGATATGGATGTGTCCCCTCACATGAGAGGTGCAAGGGGGCTTGCTACCTTGTAAAAAAATGTTCTTTCTAGGTCTACTGAAAGTTGTTTCAGCAATTGTTTTTATCTAGCAGCATTTGTTAGATTTGCTGTCAATGAATCGACAAACTCTGGTTTTGTCTTAGTTTATTTTTAAGTGTGTGTACTTGTGTACTGTATGCATTTGGGAAAGGAAGAGATATTTTGGAGAAGACAAATACAGGCAGAAGTGGAGCTGTCACTAAGAGAAGGGTGGCTGTGAACTGTACATTTCATGACAGATGCTATCAGAGTTATAAGAAGTGGCAGTTGGCTGTGGGAGGAAGTGCTGGTATTTGGGAAGTATTCATGTGGCAAAAAAAATGATATAAGCAATGGCGAAATAAATCTTAGCATTTAAACCATTTTTATCATGATCCCTTACATGAACTTCCTTGTGTTTCCTTAGAACTGATAATAATCCCAGACCTATTATACTAAATCATTTTTTTTCAGTTCTATATAGATAGGCTCAGTATCATTTACCCAATTATGGAACTTATAAACATTCATGCTTTATGGAATAAGTTTCCAACGAACACATTCTTTAACATACACAATTTTTATGTCATTACTACATTTTGGATTGAAATCTGTTTTAATACATATTAATTACATATTTTTTCTAAATGCATGTCTAAAAATGTTTTTAATTTCATTTCTGAAGTTTGCCTAAATGCAAGTACAATACTGGCATCATGTGATTCAGATTTTACATTTTACTGATGCAGCTGCCTTTATATAAACTTCAGTTTGCTAGAAAGAGGTGTGTCAATTTAAGATGAAAGTACAACACGTGCATTAAAAGTATTATTTCTGGAGAGGTTTGCCTTTTTTAGTTGTTACTACTTTACTTGCAAAGTTCCATCTTTCCTTTTGTTCTGGTTATAGTATTTGTATCACGTGGAACACGTAGTAAAGAAATCCAATCAGCTGGTTAATCCATCTCTCCGTACTCAACCTGATGATCTCTGCCTGTTTTTTTTTGTAACTTAAGTTTTGATAAATTTATAAATGCCACAAAAATCAGTTATACACAAGAAAAGTCAATCTATTACTTTAATGAAGAGCATTATCTGTTGTCACAGGATGTGTTCAACAATGACTCAGTGTCACCCAACAGTAACATTAGTGTTAGCAGTGACAACACTGCGGTTGCTACAGCAATGTTACCGAATTTAAATCTGTCTGATGACTCCTGCTATCAAACTACTGCAAGTATTCATCATAAAATAGCAATGATTAATTCAAATGAAGATGTGCCTTCATTAATACAAATGTTTGAAAAGAAGATTATAAAGCACAAGTTCCTAATTTGTACAACTTATACTTGGAAGAATGGGTTAGGAGGAAATTTGTTTCCTAAGGCCTTCATGTCTTTAAATTCACAAATGAGGCAAGGACACTGACCCCATCTATTTAGAACTAAGAATTAAAAAAAGGGGATCTGGAACTGTTACTAATTCTAGCAAAACATAATGAGTACCAAATAATGGATCACGACAATGAAATTAAGAGTTTTGAGTTCTCAAGTTTAAGATATTTCATTATGACTGCAACCTCTCACTATAAAAAGTATTGAGACATAATAGGACAGTGGCTTGTGTAAAATGAAGGAATGGTCTATCCTTTACCTAGAAAGTTATGATTCTATCAATCAAAAGACCTCATTATTACTTTCCAATGACAGGCAACTGGATGATGTTTTTTTTTTTTTTTTTTTTTTTTTTTAAACAGAGCCATCTATATAGCACCTTTTCTAACAGAGCTATATATCACCAACCATAAACCTTGAAAATTAGCTTGACTGGTTTCCAAAAGACAGACTGGTTCTTTTACAGGTCTAAGACTGATTCCCATCCAATCAGAAAACAGTGCAGTACACACTGCAGAAGATGGAAGACAGACTTTTTTTCAGGTAAACAAGGATAAAAGCAATTCTAGAGGGAGAGGAGCAGCAAACAACCTCGGGTGGCGGTAACTTGATTTCAGTAAGTTTAATGAAACAATAACTGGGTTTATTCCATCCCTGCAGCAGGAATAAATCTAACTACGACACTTAACTAACTTCTCCTATGTGCATACAAACTGAACTTAAATATTTTACTTCACAATAAGACACTTGGTCAGCTTATATACAAAGTTACTGTGTTAAAAAAACAAAACAAAAAAGTTTGTTTAATCCTCCTCTGATTAACGACCTTAATGGCTTTTCAGGATCTGTGTGAAATTTATACTAGTGACTTGCTGCTGATAACCATAGTCAGATATACAATATATTAACCTGAGAGTAATGACTGGCATTATCTGAAATTTAAGATACATGAAAGCAGATGGGGGGGGGGGCATGAAAACCACTGTCTACACTCATAATACTAATAATTTATTTTCAGATACAATCAGTAACAAAGAAGTGGCTACCAGAGATTTCATCAACCTACAAAAACATCAATAATGGCTTCCTGAATTCACTTTCTAAAGATGTCATTGACTACCAAGTATACAATTTTCTGAATGTTGAACACCCTAGAAAAGGTAAACTATTTTGTATTCCCCATATTCATGACAGCATGATAACCTTAACTTTTTGACCCTGACTTTCTGCTACAGGCTCCAAGATGGCTCTACTACTATTACCCCTGGATGTAAAGCTCAGTGATTTAGTGCAACAGATTCCTTCATTTATTTGGACACCTAAGATTTTCTTGATGATTTGACTGAATTCAAAGACAATGACAGCACAATTTAATTTAACCCCAGTGGACACAAAGTCACTTTACAGCAACATCCCTAAGAAGAGGGCAGTGCGTGGCTGAGATCTTAGGTTACAGAAGATTTTCCATCTGAGATTTATATGTATGATGTGAAGCTTATTACAAGTGGTATTATACAGTAACTTCTGTTACTTTAAAATTATTATATCGAGGTAAAGGATTTAGTAATCGGCACAGCTATGTTTCATGCTTTCACTAATGTGGTGCTTGCCCAATGTGGAAAAATTAATGCATGTTTTAGAATGAATGGATTATAAATGTCAAAATGCATAAAAGATACAATGCCAATTTATATTTCATATGATCAAGCACACAAGCACAGTTTGATAAATTCACAAGTTTAAATAATAGTACTTCATTTCTGCTCTTTACTGGTAGTAAGCCATCCTATAGTTTGAATGACCTGGACACCGAGAGCATGTGAAATTCTGTGAGCAACAGTACCGATTCAAATATGTTTTGGAAAAAAAACCTTCATGTTAATTATTTACATTCATTCAGCTGCCACACAAGTTACTTGAAAACAAAAAACAAATTGTTATCAAAAGCCAATTTATCACAGTTCCAACAACAGTATTTTTGTTCAACTTTCCTCCCTCCTGGTGCCATACAGTCCTTTGTCTGTTCTCCCGTCTTCCATGCCTCCCAATCCCTGGATCTCCTAGATGATCCTTCCAG
Source organism: Protopterus annectens (assembly GCF_019279795.1). Lineage (NCBI taxonomy): Eukaryota > Metazoa > Chordata > Ceratodontiformes > Protopteridae > Protopterus > Protopterus annectens. The sequence goes on from NC_056745.1 coordinate 884,978,782, forward strand.
GTGCCCCTAATCTAACCCTTGACCATGTGCATCCAGCCAGCTCCTGAAGAAATCAACCTCAACAGCAATTCATGTACAATAACAGGGAGCAAGGGATCCAACAGGGAGTTTCATACACATCAACAGAAATGCACATGTAATAACAAGAAGCAGGAAATCCAATAGGGAGTTTTATGCACATCATACTGACAGCAAGTAATAAAAGTCCCTACCTTATGAAATAAACAGCACAATGACATCAGAGACATCACCAGCCTCTGTAATGTGAGTAGATGACAGACAGGCATCCAGTTTGCACATAATGTTTGTTGACCACTTCATCCCACTGGCAGCTTGAGTTCATTCCCAAATGTAAGTTTGTCGGCTCGGATATTGACACCCTGCCTCTGTGCCATCAGCTCAGTACAATGATACTGTACTTTTTAATTGTATTGATGATCTGCTCAAATTATTCACAGATAAAGGGATTTTAAAAAAAGGGTCTATATTATCTTGTCAAAACGGCATAACAGCGAATGCTGTTTTGACGACAAATAAACAGCGAACTGGGAATACAGCAAAAGCACAGGTCAGCAATTTTTTTCCTAGGGAAAAAAATCACTTCCCATCGCTGTGATATTGTCCTTTACTCCATTGTACTGCGATCTCGGAGTTAGTGTATTTAGTTAGGGGGTATGCGGGGCAAAGCCCCTCACTTTGAAACGTTTTAACTGGTGTGTTGTGTCTTGTTCGTCTACTGATTATTTTCCCCTAGGAAAAAAATCAGTGACCTGGGCTTTTGCGTTTTTTGCAGTTCGCTGTTTATTCAAAACGGCATTCTCTGTTATGCCGTTTCAACAAAATAATATGGACCCCCCCCCCCCAAAAAAAAAAAAAACTGTAGAAAACCTATCCACAAGGATCCGTGAGCATGAATATAAATTACGAAATAAGAACAGAATCAATTATATTTTTAAACATATCACATTATGCTCCAGTCTCCAAAAGTTCCTAATTTTTTTATCTTTGATCATGTCAGGCCAAAATACAGGAGAGAAGTCTATGAAATCTTCTTGGAAACGAGTGAGTTACAGTGGCAGCTTAGACTGCAAGCTGAGAAATACCCCAAGTCCTAGTGAACATACAAATATTAAATTTGTTCTGAAACTTTAACCATTACAATGACTTGAAAACACCCCATCTCACACAGATTTGCCTTCAGATTTAATTACAATTTTTGTCATGGGTGTCAACTATCTATTATTTACTGATGAATTCTATTTTAATGTGTATCTGCTTAAAAAATGTTTTTGATTCCATTTTTAACTTTTAGGTTCATAGGTAAATATTAAGCTAACTGCTCTGAAGTGTCATTATAAGCCCAGCCAATAACTTAAGGTTAGAATCAAACCCAGTACTTTGTGTCTCTGAAGTGAAGACCTTGACTCTTATGCTAAACCCACTTTCCTGCAAGAAACAATACTTTTGGGTAAACATTTCATAGATTAATATTAGGCTAACAGTCTTGAAAGGCCATTGAAAACCTAATTGGGTTGGGAGGGTGGCCTAATGGTTAAGGTGTTTGCCTTCCAAACACAAGGTGCAGGGTTGGAGTCTCACAAGGGATAATTGGCTAGGCTTAAAATGGCTCGCAAGGGCAGTAAGCTTAGTACTAATCTATGAACCTATAAACAGTATCTTGAGGTTAGAAACAAAATCTTGCATCTTGTGCCTATGAGTTGAAGATCTTAACCATTAGGCCAAACCCACTCACCAAAAAACTTAGAATATATGCTACATAAATCAATCAGTTCATATCAGGCCATTTTAAGCCTAGCCAATTTCCCTTTCAAAGGTGAGAATCAAACACTGTATAATGTGTCTGTGAGATAAATACCTTAATCATTATACCAACCCTAACTCCAAAAAGGAATCATCGGGATTTGAACCCTGGCTCACCAGTGCTCCATTCAGGAGCTTACTGCTCTTACACACTGTGCCACAAAAAAAATGCTAGTTTCAGTAACACAGGTTTCAGATTTATATACACAGCTTCTTTTAGTCAAACTCCAATTTATTATGAAGTCTGTGTCAATTTAAGACAAAAGCACTACACTTTTTGTTCATTCTTTCGGGTGCTGTCTGTTGTGTTTCGTGGTTACTGTTTTACTTGTCAAGTTCTGCCTTTCCTTTTTATTTTCACATTTTGGTTTGAGTGTTCAGACTGGATGTAACATTTACTTACTTTACTTATTTAGCATTTGCTTACCCAGAAAGTCCAACTGGGCTGATACGCAAACCCCTTTTCAGCAGAGGCCCAGGGTGAAAAGCTTCATAAAACATATACAGAATGGTTTACTATCAAAAGCTGGAAACTTACTTCATCATTGTTCATATAATCCAGGGTATAGGTACAAAAGTTTAAAATTCCGAGTGGATTTTTTGTCGCCTCTGAAAAGGTTGAGACGTAGCTTGCATTCGTGTTTTTGAGCATCGATGTTTACAACTGGATTGGAGATCACACTACAGTGGGGATCAGAGAATTTACCCTTTTCCTAACTATAGTGCAATCTTGAGCTGGAATATTTGATTAGCGGGGGGGGGGGGGTGCTGGGGGATTGCCCCCTACAAAACATTTGTAGGAAATCACCGGACTTCAAAATAAGATGGGTAATGTTGATAATGTCGAATTTGAATTATCGACATTATCGCTTTCATTATTTTGAATGAACAATGTTTTTAACTTCCGACCTTTTTTTTGTTGAGTAAGTCATTTTTCAAACAATTATGTATCAGAGTTTTGATAATATATATATATATTCTGTATGGTTTACTAAGTACGAACAAAATATATACAATGGTTTCAGCAATACAACAGAAATAGGACAAAACAAAAGCAGTAAGTTGAACAGGAAGGAACTGCAATCTAAATGACATATTACAAATTGTCAGAAGGGAGAAATTAAGACTATACAGCAACAAGTAACTTAACTGTTATGTCATAAATGGTCACCTGAAAAAAAAAAAACTTTTATACAATTCCTGCATCAATACAATTTCAAGAAAAGGATGCTGTAAACAGCATGTAAGAAAAGGGTGGTTACAGTTCATATCTGTGTGCAGATTAAAAAGGTTAGTAGATGTGAGCAGTTAGGAATAGTAACAGCTGATTATGTGGTATCTGAAATAAAGACAATGGAAGGTTTGAAATAAAAGTGATTCTTTTTATCCTCGAATGGAGCATGAGCATTGCCAAAAATTGTTTGGGCGTCACTTCAACTGGACTACGGTTGAATGGAATGGAGTTCCGCAGTTTTACAATATAATTTGAGTTCAGAGAGTCCCCTGCAACATTTTTAACTTTTGTGGTATGTGGTATTTATAAGTAATTTATTGCTGCATCAGAGATCTCCAAATGGTGAGCAAGACTGCATAGTGTTTTGTAATGCAGGCAGTTATTAGGTTTGGGGATTACGTGATAAGTTGTTAATAGCTGTGTGTGTGTTAAGTACAGTGGAAGTTCTAACCAGACGATTTGCTTAAGAGATGAGCAGTGATGAGAATATGAAAGTTGGTTTGGACTGAATTGAGCAAATTTGTTACAGCAAGATTGTAATTTTGTTTTTTTGCGAACTAAGGAGATCGAGGAGAATACTGTAGGGAAGAAGAAGGGAAGCTGAAGCTATTTTTTTTTTCTGGCTGTGATTGTGAGGTAAAGCTTAGACCTACAGAAGCCAAGTTTTTGGTGAAATTTTTTGTTCAACTGTCAGTAGAATCTGGTGGTCCCCATATTTTCATTTATTATGACTCCAAGTAGTTTGGTTTGCAATGCTAGTTCTAAGGTTATGTTGTTTTGTGAGGTAATCTGAAATGATTTTTTGGTAGATCAGCAGAGTGCTTTGGATTTAAAAGCATTAATTTTTTCTTGGAGGCAGAGAAGGGGATGAGAGTTTTGCTAACTAGGTTTCAACTGATGAGAAGGATTACTGAATGATTTTTTTGCACTTTGGTGAGGGCTGAAGTGAAACAGATAAAGATAAGAGTCATCGGCATATTGTAATATGATAGCTCTTTTAGTAGCACTGTGAAGTTTGTTAGTAAATATGCTGAACAGGAGGAGGTCCAAGATGATCACGCACAAATCCTCCCTTACCCAACTGCATTCAGGCACACTTTCCCAAATACGCACAAACAGACCTACCATACCTATCCCCTAACTAACCTTTCAAGCAGACAATCAAACACACATACTCATCTGAGGCTACCCATCCCTCTGCATGCACTCAAAAATGCAGACACATGCACACAAACCATACCTCTCAAATGTCCAGATTTTTGCCTCATATTTTTGGTCTGTTCCTAAAAAAATGTTGGTTTTCTGGCAAATCATTGAGGACAAAAGTCACAAAATAATGACAAGCATTATGTTTCAGACTTCATAACCTTCAGAAAATTCATGACAATGGAAAACCTGCCATTCTATCAACCTTCAAAGTTTGTAAGAGGAAAATTTAAGAATTGTACTTATTTTTGGGCTTTTTCCCTTTCATTATTTATGATATTGTCCTGATTCCTTGCTTTAAGACATTGAGAGGTATAACACACATACACAAGCATGCACACACACACACACACACACACAGCAACACCAATACTTCTCCATTAAACCTCCTGTCACTTACCTATAACGTGATCTCACCCACTGACAGTAATTGGTGAGAAGTGAACCTTTGGCCAAGTTACTTAACTCTGACAAATGAGGTAACTTATGCAGCAGGATCCCTAGGTACACACACACACACACACACACACACACACACACACACACACACACACACACACACACACACACACACACTATCATCTTTAACACAATGAACAAATAATGAAAATATCAACTACATACTGAGCAGGCAACACACACACACACACACAAACAAACAAACACACACACACACACACACACACACACACACACACACACACACACATACACACACACACACACTAACATCTTTAACACAATGAACAAATAATGAAAATATCAACTACATACTGAGCAGGCAGTTTTCCACAGCTCCTTCTGCATCCCAAATGGTTGATATTAAACTCAGACTCAACAACACAAAAAAGGCTCAATAAATGACAAAGTGCAAGTGGCTTATGAGGGAGCTTCAGTAATGCACAGCGGGAACTATCCTCAGCAGGGAATAAAGACCATACAATACCAATGCTGAAAGCAACTAAAGGATCAATACAATTGCTCCAGTTAAAAAATGCAACTTACATCATCAGACCTGACAAACCAAACAAAATAAAGAGCATAAACCAACATATACTGCTAACACACATTCTCACAAAGAGATAATCCGGTTAAAAGCAAGATGTAAGAAAAAAAAAATAAAGAACTTAATAAACTAATAAAAGGTATAACATCAACTCTATGTTACAGTGTCTCTGTTTTCTGTTAGACACAGATTTACAGTTCTTCAAACTCTGGAAAGATGAGTTCAGAAAATGTGTCCTTGCTGACACTCAATATTACCAGCACTCACAAAACTGTTTTTACCGAAATAACCACATAGCCACTGTTGGACTTCACATTTCACGACAGACTGCTCTAGTCAAGCTATCCAAAAGTACTATATTCTAGTTTGACTCTGCTTCATCATGACAGAATGGATTACGTAACTTGCGACGCTAAATCATAGGTTGCTGCAGTAGCAACTATTATTTGGATTAGACTAAAGAACAGCACACTGGACGGTTGCCCAAAACATATGCACTGTTAGAGTATAGCTTCTCTAAAAACTGAGTGAGCTGCAGGGGGGACAACAAACAACAAAGCTAGAAAACCAAAATGCACAGAAACTTCTATGTGCCAGCAGAGAAAATGACATAAAAATGTACAGAGTGATCTCATAATTTTTTTCTTTTGCAATTTCTGACTTCCACTCTGTTAACTAAAGGAACCATCCTAGCAAGTCCCACTATTTTACATATGCAAAGAACACTACAAATGAAAAAGTCTGCCCAAACAAAACATGATCATCACTGAGCATTAGTTATTTCAGGCAAAGATAAATGACCTTGGTTTGCATGTGTATTCATAAGTAGTACTACTTTTCCAATTTCAAGCTTCACAAAAATATGTACTGCTGGCACTGATTACCAATGTATGTTTTTATAATACGTCTACTTTAATTTATAGCTTCTCTGCAATCCCAACAAATTGCCTTCGTGCTGCTTACCACTTCCTCCTTAAACAGAACACAAGTACTTGTGCATCACACATGTGAGCATCAGAGCGAGATGGCAGCATGGGCACTGTACAAAGATATGAATCAGAGGGAGAAGGCAAGAGATGCATTATACAGATGTGAGCACCAGAGGCAGAAGGCAAGAGATGCATTATACAGATGTGAGCACCAGAGGCAGAAGGCAAGAGATGCATTATACAGATGTGAGCACCAGAGGCAGAAGGCAAGAGATGCATTATACAGATGTGAGCACCAGAGGCAGAAGGCAAGAGATGCATTATACAGATGTGAGCACCAGAGGCAGAAGGTAAGAGATGCATTATACAGATGTGAGCACCAGAGGCAGAAGGCAAGAGATGCATTATACAGATGTGAGCACCAGAGGCAGAAGGCAAGAGATGCATTATACAGATGTGAGCACCAGAGGCAGAAGGCAAGAGATGCATTATACAGATGTGAGCACCAGAGGCAGAAGGGAAGAGATGCATTATACAGATGTGAGCACCAGAGGCAGAAGGGAAGAGATGCATTATACAGACAACACCAACAGGAGGCAGTAGATGCTTTATACAGACATGAGCATCAGTGGGAGAAGGCAATACATGCATTATAAAAACTGGAATAACAGAGACATCATACACATAAGCATCAGAGACAGAAGGCAGTATATGCATTATGCAAATGTAGAGCATCAGTGAGAATGCAGATGCATTGTACAGATTTACACATCATAGGGACAGGTCAACACATACATTAGACATATGTGAGTAACAGAGGGAGAATACTGCAGGTGCATTATATGCATTGATGGCAGCAGACAGAAAACACAACTGATGCATTACACAGATGTCAGCATCAGAGGAAGGAGGCAATGGCACATTATACAGATATGAGCATCACAGAAAGACAACAGATGTTTTATACAGATGCAAATGCAAGAGGGAAAAGGAATTACATTAATTATACGCACAGATCACTGGACGAAGACAGATGCAGAAATGCGGTACATGCGGTACAGAGAAGTTAACAAAAAACACTGATGGCAGCTTGTGTACGTATGCATGATATGCACATGACCTGTTTACTGGATTTAAATGTGGATGAAGAGGAATTAAAAATGATAAAGAAACACAGGGTTAGAACTGGGAAAAGATGAGGTTTTAAGGATCACTTTCTCTTTTATATAATTTATATTATTTATTTCTTCTTATGATTTTCTCATGCAAGTCTGCCCAAAATATTCATTCACATCGCCTGTTTCACTTGAGCTAACGACGTTATCATATAAATAGATAGATATGGGCGTATGTATGTATATATATATATATATATATATATATATATATATATATATATATATACACACACACACACACACACACACACACATATATATAATTTTTTTTTAAATCAACTAAACTTTGTTACAACATAAAAACTCAAAAACAAAATGGTGAACATACTAAAAAACAAAAATTGGTTAAAGCATCATGAAAACTGCCATCAATGGGTCTCATTGATGGCAGTTTTGTGATGCTTTATCCAATTTTTATTTTTTTTTGTTACAATATACCTTTAAACCACCAAAGAGATGCACTTGCAATCCTCATGCATGATACATCTCTTCCTCTGTTAAGGCTTGCAGCTAAATATATGACATAATAGAAATCTCTTAAATCATTTCTTTTTTCTCAATTGTTTTTATTGAAAATTTTAGCAATAAAACATTAATATAGAGTAACAGAAATATAAAACAAATATACATATCTAAAAACAATCACAAACAACAAATAAAGGAGCTATTTACAATGATGTCCATTATAAAAACAAAGCATTTTAAACAGAAAAACAAATGTGATGAGTAGTTGTTAGTTAATAATGAAGGTCTTTTTACCCAGCAGTTATTTGAATTTCAGCCATATATTATATGAAGAGGTGATTCTAGATGTTCTTGTCTTGATCATGATAAGTTCAAGATGACAAACTTCAGTGGCCAAGTGTACAAATTCTTTCATAGTAGGAGTCGTTTGACTCTTCCAGTTCTTGGGGATGACTTTTCTTGCTAATGTTAAGATACTACATAAAAGAATACATTTTATTTTTGTGACACAAGTGGGAATAGGCGCATTAAATAAATAAGAAATTTGGTCAGCATATATGTATCATTAAAAACAGACTGTGAGAGAATTCATACTGTTGTTGTCTTTCGGCTTATCCCGTTAGGGGTCTCCACAACGGATTACCGGTCCGCTCATGATTGGCAGTGGAGTTTTTACAGTGCCAAGTTGCCAGCCCAATGTCCAACCTTCACAGAAGGCACGCACAGACCTACCTGCATGTCTCTGAAGTTCAACCGACCATGGGGAAGACATGCAGACTCCGCACAAAAAGCACTCCAGCTGAGAATAGAACCAAAGAACCTCTTGTTGTGAGGCGACATTTTATACAATCATAACACATATGCTGCCAGTCAGTTTTAACATTCAGTTTACATCTTCAGCATCCTATGTCTTTACTATACATCAGTTCAACTTCATGTGGTGTGATAAAGGTTCTAAGTAAGAACTTCCAAGAGAATATCCTCCACCTTAGTGATGAAGTAGTTTGTTTTGAAGATTGCATTAGTAGTTTTTATCATCTTCACTTGAGGAGTTATTAATAAGTGTATAGCAATCCCAATAGCTTTCTCTGTGACATACGGTTGATTTCTTAAGTAGCTGATATATTTTAGATAGAAGTCCCTTTCCAATTATATTCTGGTGCATTAGAATAATAAGTAAATCAAGGAATGTGGGAAAGAATGTCTAACTACTGTTTGCATTAGATTAATGTTATGTTCAACTAACTTTCTACAATTTTGAATCTCTAACCACATCTTTCCTTAACTCACACTTATTAATGATATGGTCAACATTTTGTAACTTCCCATTGCATAGTAATTGACACCAGTATAACAGGTTTTCGTCTTTAAATGTAGTCATTGTAGTTAAATTAGATGTATTAATACTACTTTGATTATAAACAATTAGAAATACAAAAGAAAATCCATGCTTTATACTCAGGGTTCCTGAAAATGGCATTTTAAAGGAGGTTATTTTCTTACTAATATAATAAGAGTTAACTGGTTTGCTTTTGTGTTCTATAAATAGTCTTTTACTAACCAATGAAATTTATTAGTAGCTATTTTACTATAATATGATTTTGTTAAATTATTGTATTTACACCAAATACCTTCCTGAATATCTTTCCATTTGGCATTGTAATTGTTATTTAACCAATAAAGTATTGTCTTAACAAATTGAGGATAAGGAATATAATTCTAAATCATGAAGACAAATATCACCCGATGTTCCATCTCTAATGTGATGGTTTAAAGTCAATCTAGGGTTGTTAAGAAACTATAAAAATTGCAGAAACAAAGCATTATACTCTTTTATATTTTTTGGGGAGTGATCGGGATAAATATTGTATTATATATAGAATTTTAGGAGGGATAATCACTTTAAGGAGAGTCTCTCTTCCATAGTAAAAAAAATATTTCATTTAGTAAGAGTTTGTTTTATGGAACTTAAGTTATTATTACAATTAAGCGTTGTTACATCTTTAATATTATCAGACAAGATTATCCCTAAGTAAGTGATTTTACCACCTTTCACAATGTGGTTATATGACATATCTATCTCATTAATATTATAATTAACAGGTAGTATTTTAGTCTTATTCTTAATAAAACTGAGTCCTGAATGGGATGTTTCTATTGCTTGGAATACTGCAATAAGAGAAGAATTGCAATCAGTCAAAGTTAATAAGATGTTATCTACTAATAACTGTGTTTTGGGGATTAAATCATTATTTATTAGTATGCCTTTGATGTTTTTATTTGATCGTATATAATTTGCAAAAGGTTTCATAACTAGAGCAAAAAGCCACGGGGACAATGGAGAACCTTTTTTAGCACCTTTAGTAATCATGATGTCTGGTGGACATCTGCAATAAACTCTATAACAAAAGAAAAAAATTGTTGTCCAGGACCAAGAAGGAGCAAGTGCCCAATTGGAAGCAATATCTCCTTAGCCTAAACAAGCAAATAACAGCACTAGTGAAATCTTCCAAAGCAAACTTCAAGTTCAAATTGGCCACATCTACTAGAGACGATCATAAGGCCTTGTTCACATATGTCCGTAATCTCAAAGGTAGCACCCAGATCTGTTCAGAACTGGTGGTCAAGGACACCACATACGCAAATGCCATAGATATAGCAAGCTTGCTGGCTGACAGATTCAGTGAAAATTTCACCCCTTTGGGGAGAGTGATGTCCCCACAGATTATCACAGTAATAACAATGTCCTAAGCACACAGTAAGTTGTGAGGGATTTGGGCACCCAGACTGATAGCAACCTGACTTTTGACCACCATGTTGCTTCCACTGTACGGAAGCTTTCTACATGGTCAACCTCATAAGTAAGGGTATCTTACCAGGGACAAGGAGGTCATAACATCCCTGTATTCTTCCCTTTTAAGGCCCATTAGTGAGTACAATGCCCCATTAAGCATGCACCTCACAAAGCACATGCAGCAGCCGGACAGAACACAGAGGTTCCTCACCAGGAGAATCCAGGGCCTCAAATGTCTACCATACACAGACAGGCTAAAAGCCCTATCCCTCTACCCGGTTTCATACAGACTCCTCAGAGGTGACCTCTGTCTGGCATACAAGGTGATCTCGGACCTTGCCTTGATGGGACTGCTGCCTATCCGCAAGTCAAGCTCCACTCGAGTAACCTGCAGATGCGGCCTCAGCCTGGTCTGTGACATCAATAGGACCTGTTAGTGGGACAGATTTGTATCCCAGAAACTCCCCCATCTATGGAATAGACTCCTGCTCCACATCAAGCAGAGTATCACTTTACCCCTTTTTAAACACAACCTGGATTACTGGATGGGAAACAAAAAATACATCTCTGGGATTCCACCTGTGTCCCTGCTGGACAGGGGCATTGGGTGCTGATTTGTCTATGCATGGGCTAAATTCTTGGCTAGGCTTATAAGGGCCTCAGGGCCAACAGCCTTATAACTTCCTATGATCCTATGGGAAGTATATGAACCTATTTTAATGTATGAAAAGGAGTTTTCATACAGAAGGTTGATTAATTGTAAGAAATTGAAAAATTACATTCTTCCAGTACTAGCAGTAAGCACTCCCAGTTAACTGAATCAAATACACTACTGATACCTAGACTAACCAAAGTTAGCTCTTTTTTAAATTATTAGTATAACCAATTATTGACAGTATTCTCTTGCTAGGATAGGTACTCCTGTTCATTATAAAACTAGTCTGATCATTGTTTATCAACATTGGAATAAATTGTTTTATTTGAGAAGCATAGATTGCCATGAATATTTTATAATCTACATTTAATAATGAATTTGGTCTACATGAAGAACATTGTGTTGAGCCCTTGTCAGGTTTTAAAACTGGGGAAATTAGGGTGTATTTCGAGGATGGTGATACCTTTGTAAGCCCTTTAACTATTGAAAATGCCTCAAGCAACATACTCAAACTAGTCATTTTGAGTAGTTCAGGTATTATACCATCATTTCCAGGTGCCTTATTGGGTTTTAATTTATTAATTTGAATTTTGAGTTCAGACATTGAAATAGGCTTGTCAATAATTTTTATTTCATCCCCCGACAGTCTATTTCAGTATATTTTTTTATAAATTCAAACACACAGCTACCGAAAGCTTGAGGTAAATCCAGGTGTGCACAAAACAAAATAATTAATAAGTCCAACAGAAAAAATGCTCCTGGAAAACACAGAAGACTAGAATGTATAAAAAATACTTTATTTACAGATAAGCACTTTCAGATAAAATACCGCTTCATCAGATCAAACATGGAAATGCTGAATGTTCGATCTGATGAAGAAGTATTTTATCTAACCGTGAAAGCGCGCATCTGTAAATAAAGTATTTTTTTTATATGTTCTAGCCTTCCATGTTTTCCAGGAGCATTTTTTCTGTTGGCTTTTTTTATAAATGTTTTAATCAGATCTTGTGTATCCCTTGTTGACTTGTGTTGATTGATCTGATGAAGAAGTATTTTACCTAACCTTGAAAGTGCTTATCTATGAATAAAGTATTTTTTTAAAAGTTCTAGCCTTCCGTGTTTTCCAGGAGCATTTTTTCTGTTGGATATTTTTAGAAATGTTTTAATCAGATCTTGTGTATCCCTTGACTTGTGTTGATTAATCTTATTAAAATGAGACCTGAAACCACCCAGAATATCTTCTATTTCAGCAACCTTATTTTTACTACTAGAGAAGTATAATTCTTTGATGTGGTTAAATTTAACAATCATTTTTATTCTAGCAGCCAAATTATGTATGGATTTAGGATTCATGGAATGATAAGTTATTTTAATCCTTTTTTAATTTATTATAATTTTATGCTGCAAAATTTCTACATATTTATTTCTATTATTTCCTTTTTGACTATCTAATTTAACCTAAACAATTTTCTCCTATAAATCTATCAATTCTTTGTCCCACTGTTTCTTTTTTTGTGCATACCAATTTGAAATTTTGCTTAAATGGTATGCTTTTAAAGAGTCCAATACAAGAATCTCTGACATGTTACCTGTATGATTAATTATAATAAAAGTTTGAATTTTTTTACTAAATACTCCTTAAAGCCTTTCATACTGGCTATATATGCAGGACTCCTTTTAATTGGGATATTATTTAACTTCAAATATTATCGCGTTATGATCCGACAGTGGGCAAGAGACTATTTTAACATTACCTATTCTACTACTGATCTCATTTGAAACATATGCTTGACCTAGTCAAGATTGTGTCCTATGCCTGTGTGAGAAATGTGTAAAGAAAATTGAGTCTGATACTGAAAACTCATTTATATCTCTCATATTATATAGGTCAGTGAACTCCATCAAAGCCTTGACTGAGGCAAGTTGCTCCCTTTTACAACTAATGTTGGTATCCTTGTCAGATAAAATACAATTCAAGTCATCTCCAAAAATAATGTTTCCCTTTGATATTCATATTATTTCCCCCAACTGTTGCTTAATTGTTTTTAGACAATGGGCAAACTGTACATCAGTTCCCTGATTGGAGAACCAGTGTTTGAGCTTGGACTGAAAAAAACGGAGCGGCCGCCATTATTTTATATTCACTAAGCAGCTCTTTTACCGTTTAGCGAATGTAAAATATAAAAAAGACGGCAACTAAAAAAAAAGTAGGTGTGTGTGTGCATTTATGACTGTGTTCGAGTGTATGTGTGCATGTCAGTGAAAGTGAGAGTGAGTGAGCCACTATGCTACACTTGCTAAGCAGTGCTCTTGCTGTTTAGCAAGTGTACAATAGAAAAAGAAAAAAATAAAATAAAACGTGTGTGTGTGAGAGTGTATGCATGTATGAGAGTAAGAGAGAGGGCGATCGATCGAGCGGAACAGAAAAGTGTTTATGTTTCTGTCTGCATGTATGCTTGAATGTGTGCATGAAAGCAGAGAGACTGTGTGTGTGTGTGTGTGTGTGTGTGTGTGTGTGAGAGAGATAGCAGAAGAGACTGTGTATGTGAGAGAATGGGCTGTATGTAAAATTGTTGTGCTTCACTTATTATTTTTTAAGCACTATTATTATTTTTTTATATATGTTTGATGTACAATGCTTCCTCCAACACCATTAACATAGACTACAGCAAGTATGAAACATTAGGTGGAGGAACTATTTTACATCAAAAATATATTAAAAAAATAAAATAGTACTTACAAATACATAAGTAAGCAAAACATAACAATTGTACACAGAGTCCATTGTCTTGCTGCAATAATACCCTCCAGGGTATGTGTTAATGTGTAATTAATGCCCTTCCAGGGGTGTACAGGCCCTCCACCTGTGATGTTGGGCCTCACAACACCCCTGGGTGGGCATTAATTACACATTAACACGTACCCTGTCGGGCATTATTGCTTGCAAATTCCCAATACAGGTATCCAACAGACAGTAATAAAAGTGTACAGTTTCCTATGAATCTCTAAAGTCACTGAACAAAATGTGCTTTTTTCATCACTAAATCTATTCAGGATTTTAGGTACAGGCAAAGAATTTTTCCATAAAATAGCCACCCCTCTTCTCTTTTGTTTAGAATGATAGCTAGTCAATATAAACCAGCATTTAGTATTAAATCTGAACAAATCTTTTATTGAATGTGCTTCCTGTAAAAAGATAACTTGGGAAGGAAATATTTTTAAAAATTTTATAAACTACCCCTTTTACAACCATTATTTAATCCAGTGATATTAAATGATATGCATTTGACGTTGGCCATACTATCGAAATATGAAAAAATATATATTATAAACAACAATACATTTGTAAATAAGATGGCACTGGATTGGATGGGAGAAAGGAAATTCACCCCAGGGATCACGTCAGTCACCCTGCTAGACAGGGGTCCAGGGAAGTAAATAGTGTGGGAAGAAATAGCCAGGGAATTGTTATGGCTAGGCTTGTATAGGCCCTAGGGCCGATAGCCTAGTACCAACCTATAAACTATATTATACCTAGTGAACTGCTTACTCATAGATATAAATATAAGACAACTGAGACAGTTAACTGTAAACTTTGTATCAAGAATAGTAGACACCAAAAAGAGAGAGAATTAATTTGTAAAATACCCCCCATGGAGTTTAAAACTCCTGGTTTGAATAACAGTCCTATTCATACACTACCACCTACTCACAAATAAGTTATCTAGCATCACTCTACTACTTCTAAAGTTATGATATATGAAAGGTCTAATTTATTTAACAAAATTAAAAGGAGTTAGGGCAGTATTTACATAATATTCAGATTATAAACACTCATTTGCTTGCTATAAAACCTATAAACTGTAGAGTATAGCAGATCTTGTAGTCATTTGACTCTATTCTATTTACAAGCAACCATATAGTTTATAATAAATAGAATTATTTATTTCAGTTCTGAGAAAAAAGAGATTAACACAGATAAAAATAAAACAATCATGCTATATTACTAATATGCAATTATATATTATTGACAAGTTATCTAAACTCATTTCTGACTCCATGACTGTACATGCTTGGATATTATGGCAGACACCTATGATATTTCAAAGAACAAATAAACTTCTCTAAAAAACTCTTTCTCTATGTGGACTTGCATGTACAATTATCTTTCAAAATGTCTCTCTTCTATAAGTAGGATATCATATTCTCTAAAACATACCATGAGATATAAAATAATAAAACAGAGTAACTGTGATGTCGAAAGTAACTAATAATATGTTCCCAGAATTATATTTGTACTGAGAGCTAACATATGGTTGGCAACATACTCACTACAATCTTTGAGAGAGACATAAATTCCCAGCTTATCAAAATGAGTGTAATTTTGTCTGACTTTGTGGAAAACATGCTCTTTTACTATGTTTCAAACTTTCAATTAACTTTCAGAGCATGAGCTTCTAATATTGCCATGTATTTGAGCTCTTCACTTCCTGCTCAAAAAGCACATCCACACAGAAACCAACACAAATCATCACTACAACCATGGTCATAAATGTATACATAGCTATTGCCCACATATGCAGAGCAAGGCAACCAAGCCAGGGGCTGACATCAACAGACATAAACAAGATCATCCTTCCTTCTTTGAATTAACAGAACATAATGTAATTTGAATAATGGACAAAATGAATTCTATATTGTGCATGCACCACAGTACTATAAGATGTATTACATAACAGAGAGAAATACAGGTTTTGCAAGTGTTAAAATAGTAATTTTGAGGTAAATGTTAACAGAGTGTGCAAGTTAATTAACACATTCTTACTATTGTGCACTTAATTCTGAGTTAAAATCATGCATAAAACAACATTTTATCCATTATTTCTTAAACACACACACAGAGCAAAAGAACTATGTATAAATTGTTTCCTGAGAGAAAAGGTTGGGAAAGAAATATTCTATTATACAACTCCCCCCCATTAATATTCAAAAACGTGCACGCTGATTGGTCAGCATGCATGTTGTAAATCAGAGTTATAGTAATGGAAAAAGGTCCGGTCGCCCGGACTTTTTCCATTACTATAGCTCTTTTTTCACACTGTTTCACTATGTTAAACTCATTTAACATAGCGAGACAGCTTTAAAAAAAAGCAATGGAGATTCTCCGTTGCTTTTTTTAAAGCTGTCTCGCTATGTTAAACTCCTTTAACATAGCAAGACAGTTTGTAAAAAGCAACGGAGATCTTGCTTTCTCCGTTGCTTTTTTCAAAACTGTCTCGCTATGTTAAATGGGTTTAACATACCGAGACAGCTTTAAAAAAAGCAATGGAGGTTCTCTGTTGCTTTTTTTAAAGCTGTCTTGCTCTGTTAAACCCATTTAACATAGCAAAAACAGTTTGTAAAAAGCAACGGAGATCTTGCTTTCTCCATTGCTTTTGCCCACAGTTCTGATGTACTGCATAGGCATACGCATGCTCAGTACATCAGAACAGCCGCAAAATACCAGACAGCTGCGGAAGGGCAGCAAGGAGGCATTATACAACGCCATTATTTAAGAAAAGTAATTATTTTTTTTTCTTAAATAATGTCATTATATAATAGCAATAACCCACTTCTGGGTGTGGGTAAATCCAGCATTACCCACACCCAGGCGTGGGTTATTGCTATATTAGAACCTTCTCTATGAAGGGGAAATACCACTCTCGGTAAACAACTTTCATTCATCCACACAACAAAGAAAAAGAAAGAGGCCAGTGTTCTAGCTCTTGCATTCACCAAGTGTTGTTTAATGCCAAAATAAAATTATCTTTCATTCATGTTACACTGAGAAAGAAGGCTGTATAAGTGGTTAAAACCAACCTGCTCCCAGCTACTTAAGAACCTGTGCTGTAACACTTCTTGTTATCATTTTATTTTTTGTTATGTCCATTTAGTACACTCTCGTTCTTTTTTTTTTTTTTTTTTTTTTTATATCTATCCTAGCAGTGAGAGGGGAGAGGAGAACAAATAACTGACAGGTTGCAAAGTGAAAACGCATTCTTACAACACAGAAATCGTCTTCACTACTGTATTTTTCCTATCCTAACCCCTCCCCAATGAATAAACCAGCACCAAACATCACAGATAAGACTATACAAGAAAAAAAAATAGAAAAAAAAGAAGACGCTTCATACACACTCCATACACCCACCATTTCATTACTATATTAGTAAAGAAGCACTCATAAATATCCTAACAGTCTGACATTTCTTAGAGAAAGTACATCCAAATCTCATAAGTACAACACCTCATATATTCCAGTCAACCATAACATGTGAATTAAGAGTCAAAAGTTAAAAAAAAAAAAAACACCATAAACATTCAATCCATTTACAACACACTTATTTAATGCACTGTGAGCAACTTGCTATTATGTTATGTTATCATGCGCTATCACTTTAGGATTTATGTAGCACATATATGAAGAAAGGAAACCAGGATATATATGTAAAAAAAATTAATTATTAGAGTTAATTTCTTAATACTTATTAAGCTAAGACATATATTTAATATGGGAAATGAAACATATAATACTAGCTTAACAAAACATTTAGGAAAAGAAAAAAATGACATTAATTTACCTTATAGAGAAGTGAATCTTTGTTTCTTTCCTTTCAGCTATCTAATATAGCCAGTAACGGAACTGGTAAACTTTGTCATGGAAAAAGAATTTTATTATTAAACAGTTAACATCAATGTTATACTAAAGCTAACTGTCATTTGTCCTTTAGTTTATTTTTCTTCTCATTGGATTTCCAGGTATTTACTTCTGCTTATCTCTTTAAGGTGCTATTGCTCCAGTCCATATCTTCAGTTTGGTCTACAATGTTTTTGTTTTTAGGACTGACAGTGCACAGTCTAGGTTTTCAAAGTGTCTAATTTCATCTGGAAGGAATATTTTGAGCCTGGTAGGAAAGAGCAAATGCACCTTAAACATTCTTTTCTTAAGTTATTTTATAAGAAGCAAAAAAAAAAAAAACAAAACAATGCTGTCATGACCAAAAGGAAAAGAATAGTCATTATCAAATCTTATTAGTCATCCAGTTTTAAAAAAAAAAACAATGCTGTCATGACCAAAAGGAAAAGAATAGTCATTATCAAATCTTATTAGTCATCCAGTTTAATATGAGATTTGGACCAGGCTGTTTTAAGTATTAGCTCCTTGTCTTGAGATGAGAAGAACTTAACAATAACTGATCCCAGTGAAGAGTTAGTTTTTGATGAAGTAGAAACTAGAGCCCTGTGTGCTCTTTCAATACCATACAACATAGCTTCAGATAAATTCAGAGTCTTAGGAAGCCAGGCAATAAAAAAGTGGACCATATTTTCTTCTCAATTTTTTTCAGGCAGTCAAAAACTACAAATGTTATTCCTCCTGGATCTGGTCTCCAAGTCATTAATTTTATTTAGTAATAAGGTATTTTGTCACAGTAGAAATTCAACATTGTTTTCATCTTTGAATACTCTGCCTTCTATGTCATTAATGGTTATCTTCCATCCTAGATATCTGAGTTGTCTGTTGTTTTAAAATCTCGTGTATCTGTTCCACCTGTTTTGCACATTTTCTTTAAAGCTATCAAGTTTGTTATCCATTATGTCCATTTTTAAATAAAGTTCTTGCATGTTAGAAAGAACAGATTTAGAGTTCAATCTTTAAAGGCAGGTCCTGAGAGATTGTGTTTGAATGACTCGTTTCACAGCTACTGGTACAGACCTTTCAAATGAATAATTTGACAGGAAAAATTTCAAATATTTAGAAATTTTAGATGATATCCTTCTATGTAGTATCAGGAAACTGATTTTGTTCAAAAAAATTGGTTTAGGATATTATAAAAATTTCCTGTCAGAAATAGAAATAGAGTAGCAGAACAAGACAACTGTACTGCTAGACTGTCAGCATCCTGGCCACGGCTCTCAAGTCATTTCTTAAGTTCTTTCTATACTACTGTTCTACCCTAGTCTCAACACTTACAATACTTAATATACCATTCCATTACATGCCTCATACACCCATTAACCACTTTTTAATTTCACATCACAGTCTCAATCCCTTCATTATATCAACAGCTATCCACACTCACCCCCCCCCTTAAATCATCTATACACAGGATCCCCCCCCCCTTCAGCAGTTCTTTCATACTATCTTCCTTTCATTTTATTTCCTTCCTCCAACAGATTTCCTCTTCTAACCAACTTCCAATATTCTTTTAAATGTAATTCTGTCCTCTCAACGGGTCTCAGTTTCTCTTGTCAAACTTATAAGTTTTTCTTGTTCTTACCTTCCTGGAATGTCTGGCATCTTCCAATGTCTTGTCATTACTTTCTTTCCTACTGTCATCACTAGCACATTGATTTACATTTCCTTTGCACATTATTCTCATATTTCAACAGAAATGACTTCTTGGTCAACCCCACCCTAGACATCCTCTGCTATTTAATAAATCTGTTTCGTTTTATATTCCCCCTAGCCTCTCACAGTTTCAGAACATATGGGGACCACGTCTATCTCCCAGTGCCACACATCAGGAACCCTGTGAAACATCTTAAGCCAATCTAGATGGCTTATAAAAGTATTTATGAAAGCACTTTCAGGTGAAAATACTTAACGTATGTGCTTTTGTTCTGTACCTTAGCAAGTGAATCATCTCTGCCCACTCCTCCTCTGTAATGGATTCTCCTACTTTTTTTTCCCTAAACTTTTTTCATTTGGATACTATCATACATTCCTTTTCTTCATAACTAACTTCTATACCTTCACCAAGCCTCTCATAGTCCCACCTTCTGTTCTTTTTCTTGATTTCTTGTACAAATCTGGGAGCCTGCCCAATGTACTTCAGTCTTTTCCTATCTCTTGCAAGCTATTATGCAATTCCATGTATTCCAATTTCAAAAAAGAGTTTTCCAACCGAAACTCCTTCAATTCTTCCAATGTTTTCAATCTGCCTCCTACTTGAATCTGAGACCAGTACCTTACTTTCTTTGGTTTCCTGCTGCATCTTCATACTTCCACCCAAGTCTACCTATGGGCACTAACCATCTTTGCCATTGCATCCCATGTCTTGCTGCCATTCTTTAAATTATTTTTGCATCTGTCTTAACCAATGCAAATTCAGTGCCATTTCTGGTGCTTCTAGTATCAGCTCTACTATAACTCAGTCCTCTCCTATATTTCCAACCCCCACTTATATCATCTTTTACCACTTTGCCTCATATTCTACATACACTACTCTCAATACATATTGACAGTTAGACAAGCATGCAGGCATTCCTTCAAGTCCAAAACCCTTAGTATTCCATTTTCCACTGACGATGTTATCTTATCCCACACTACTCTAGGTCACAGGCCATCAGAGATGGAATTCCTCACATAACCGTTTCATTTTCTTTAGAAACCTAGTGACCAGCAGTTCTAAAAAAAACTTGTGATGAGTATATAAACTGGAGTATTGTACTCATTTGTAAAATCTACACTCATTGGTTTATTGCCAGGCTCAATGTTTTCCATTTTGAAATCTGTTCCTATACCTTCTTATTCATCCCTTCCTAAATCTCTCTTGTGGTTTCCTCCACTGTCTCTCAGAGTCTTATTCTCAGGTACTTCATTTTTTTTTTCCTTGCATCCTCTCGTTTTCCACACTTTCTCCAATCCTTTCCTTATTGGGAAGTATCAAAATTTGTCTTTTCTATGTTTAATCTTCACTTTGATTTCTTACCCAACACTTCCAGTACCTTCCATTATCTTTCCATACCTCACCAGTATTCTGATAATGCCAACATTTCACCAGTATTCCGATGATGCCAACATCAAATCATCTGCATACAAGAATATTTTCATTATTTGCCCATCTATATCCCCCAAATTCCGTTTCCTAACCATCTGAGCCAGGGGCTCAATATACAACGCAAATAACTGGAGCAAAGGACACCCTTACTTTGTACCCCTTTCACAAACTTACTTGACAACAATGTTCCTATCTTTACCCTAGTCTCGGCTCCTTGCTAAATTTCTCCAATCATCTTTACCCTGGTCACTAAGGAACTTATCAGCCTCAGAGTCTCAAACAAATATTTCCAGCCTACCCTGTCAAATGTCTTCTCTGAATCTAACAAGATTAATGCCAACTCTTTTTCTGCTCTTGTGCATCCTTCATAAGTAGCAGCATTCTAATTAGGTTATCAGTTATCCCTCTGCCTCCTACAAAGCCTGTCGGATACCAGCATATTAGACTAGTTAACATTTTACCCACTCTTTCTGCCTGTAGCTGCACAGGGAGTTTATAATCATGATCAAGTATTGATATGGGCCTATATGACAAGGACCACCTGGGATTACTGAAATTATGCATCTTTGCATGATCTTGGTATTTGTTCCCCTTCCATTATAACATTAAACAGCTCCAACCAAACCTTAGCAGTTTGCTCCTTCTGTAATTCAAATAGCTCAATTGGCAGGCCATCACAATCCAGTGATTTCCCTCTTGTCATTCTTCCCCATGTGCTCATAATCTTGCCAGTTGGATTTTCCTGAGCATCTGCTGCTTTTCCCAGTCTTCCATTACAGTCATCAACTGCCATTCCCACTGTTCACAATCTTCATGAACCTCCATCCCCTCCTTATCCTCCTTCCTATATACATCTGAATAACACCGCCTAAACCTTTTCAAGATCACTTCCAACCTGACTATTTTCACTTATTCAATTCCATCACCCATATCATATATTCCCATACCTACCTCTGGTTGCCTCATCGCTAACACCTCTGTCTGCTTAGGATTTGCTTTACAATACATCTTCTCTATTATGATCTTCTTTTTTTAAATATTTTCATCCTCAATCTTCTGCAGGTTTCTCTTTATCTCTCTTTCCCTTTCTCACCCCCTTTCTCATCTGCTTTGCTCTCCCTTTCACCTACCTGCTGTATCTCCAGTAGTTTCTTTTTACATTATTTCCACCTTTCCCTTTGTTCTTTCCATTTCTCCCTGCAATTGTCGAACATCCCCTCCTATCACTGACTTCATTCTCTTCCACCATTCCACAACTCTCCCCCCTCCTTTAAGGCCCTACTACTGCTCTTCTTCTCTTGATCACATTTCAGTAAGTATATCGCAACTCTCTAGTGTTTCTCCAACCATGGTGTTTTACTTTCTTCTGTTCTGAATCCAATCACATGGTCCATCAATGTAACTGCATCAATTCTAGCAACTTTAACCCAATTCCTAGGCTTCTTTGCAATACATCCATATCAGTTTTCAACAATGGTTTACATCTTGATGAAAAAAGTATAATCTTCCCCCATCTGTCTACTGCATACTATTTCAATCATACCTACCCAACCAATGGCTCCGATACAGTCTCTCATAAACCTTTCTTATTTAGTCAACTTCCTTGCCCTTGGACCCAGTCTGTTTGCTCTCTCCTGACTATCGTGTTCCAGTCTCCCCTGCATATGCTTATTTCTTCTTGAAACTTCATTAACTCAACAAAAATACTTTGCATCTACTTTAACACTGCTTTAGGAAGAATACACACAGTCATTATCGTAATCCTATTACCTTCCATGTCCCCTTTTATTCCAGCTTATCTTCTTACTTTCAGTCTATATTGGGGATGATCTTTTCGCCAATGATGCCACCCCCTCTGTCTCCTTTTTCCCCAGGAAGAACTTGCTTCAACCTTATATCCCCCCCCTTTCTTAAGTTGTCGGTTCTTGCTTTGTTCCAGATGGGTTTCCTGAAGACGTTTCATGCCCCAGCTCTCCTAATGTGCCAGTATTCTCTCTCTTTTCATCTTAAAGCCTAACATTCCAAGTTTGCAATTCTAAGTTTATGTTAGCCCCTATTAACTTTGAGCCTACTCCTCCCCATTCCTCTGTCAGGCTGGTTCCTAAACACCTTCTCATCATATATCTCATTTTTTGATCTTCTTCTTCCTTCCAATTCCTTCCAACTTCCCTCAACATCTCTAGAACACTCCTTTCAACTCCCCCACTATTACTCCCTTTCTCATCACATTTTTGCTGAACCCTTCCCTCCCCTGACTTCCGTCCACATACACTAACAACTATGTAAATATTTACACTTAAGGCAGAGAATAAACTCTGAAGAGGGAACTGGTTATGTCTTGTTTCACCTCCCATCCTCCATCATAACTGTAGCAGTGCTTCTTTTAGCTCTTTTGGAGTCTCCCAGCCTTTTATCTTCTCCTTCTCTCAGCAAGATCCCTCTCTTCCTGCTAACACTATCTCCCGCTTTAAATGCTGGTTCCTTCTTCAGTTTCTACATTATCCATTACCGCATGCAGCTTTTATTTTTCAACTCAGTCTCCCCTTATAGCTAGTGCTTCCCTATTACCTAAACCTCATCTCAGCAGTCTTGCCTGTTTAATCCCTATTATGTTACCAGGTTCCACTCAAACAAACTCGCCATCTCTTTTACCTACCTGACTCCACCAAAAGTCATTTCTCAAATTTCTGACCATGACGCCTGAACCGCTCACTTCTACAAGTTCACTCCTCTCTGTAATATTCTCTTGCACTACTTTCTGTCATACTTGTATTTCTCAGTCTACAACCACTTTTTGCATCCACCGTACATCACCAAAGTCTATGAAAATTTCACTTATCTTAACGCATCTCTAAAATTCATGCCAGCCCTATTCATATCTTTGTAGTAATCACTTCCAAGGAGGGGAGTTAACCATGCTTTCTTTTGTTCTTGGTGTAGAAACTCTATCGTTTAGCAGCCTGCCCCATCTATCTTTCTAACCCTTAAAACAATCTTACTTTCAGAATTATTCTATCCCCTACAGTTCATACTCCTTTCCTACCCTTTCTTACTGAAAACTGCCAAAATCCACCACCTGAGTCCCACCCATACATTTCTTACCTTCTACTACTCAATACTGAAATCAACCTTTGAATTGTCACCCTATCCAAAATACCAAACAGGTGATGAGGAACAGTGTCACTGATCAAAGTACTTAAGACAAGTGCATCTTCTGCATATAACGTGAAATCCCCCCCCCCTTAATTAGCTTTACTTTCCTACATCCATATATGCAAGTTCATTAACATTTACTTATGTCACATTATAACAAGCCCCCCTTTCAATTCTAGTACTTAGTCTCTTCCGCCCATAAGTCAACACTCCACCCCAGCCAGATATCGTCCCCTTTAATCTACTCATGCATGAAATGAAAATGACTAACTTCACATCTTGACAGTGAAACAACAGAGTACCAGCAACTACAGCTGACCAACAAAAACATCCTTCATTTACTGTACGTTAAACTTCAATAAGTACTTAGAGTTGCATATTAGCCTACTGTTACTGTACACCATTTTTACTAATGCAGTCTCATTGTCTGCTGTACTTTACCCTTGTAGCAGTAATAGCCTTTGAAAAATCGAGTAAAAGTCCAGTCCACATTTTGCTCTCAGCTGATAGGCTGATCTTAAAATCTCTTCCTCATGTCATATGGCAGACCACATTTTTTTATCAGGTCCAACAGAAATCTATAATAACAATAATAATAATAATAAAAAACAACACAGGAAACTACAACACAAGCTTTCTCACAATCTCTTCCCATATGTCCATAAATCCCACTCAGTAGCTCCACTGCACCACAGTCTTTCTTTCCACCATTAATGTTAGATCCCCAGTTGTTGGTTCATTTTCATACTCCTCTCAATTATAATTTCTGCCTTTTCTCACAGTCTTTGCTGACATATGAATAGTGGGAAATATCCAACTTCCTACATTTTTCATAGCTTACTTGACCATGAATCTATGTGAGGCTCTTATTTTTGGCCATTCTAGCATTGCAAAAATGTCTTAGCCCCACCCCCATTAACAAGCATCGTCAAGAGTGCCGGATACAAGAGGTGTAAATGTATCCTCTATTTTCTTGCATACACATATAGCAGGTGAAAAAAACATTCCTTTGTCTACATGTTTCAAATAAAAAGTCCTGCTCCATTTAAACTCTGGCCCCTTCTAGCCATTAACTGCTTCCCAGAATTCGATATCTGGTCTAGGATCCTCTCCTTCCAGTCAAACGTACAGAAAATAATAATAGGCTGCTCCTTCCTGGTCCCTTCTTGTGAAGGTACCCAGGCAGTCTGATAGCCCCCTCTTTGCCTATCACTTTTTCTTTAAGAACAGTTAATTCAGCAATCTATCCTAAAACACCCTCCTTACACGTTTGCTTTTCTGATTTTTTGGGGAAGCCAATGATCCTAACATTTCTCCTTTAAGCTCTTTCTTCCAAGTCTACGAGTTAAGCTTCTGCACAATCTGCGCTCACTCCCACTGTTTCCAGTCTGGTACTCATTTCTTCATTTTCATCAGTCATCATTTGTAGTATGTTGGCAGTCTATATTATGCCGTCAAAATGAATTAAATCAAACTAAACCAAACCCACCCATGTGGGAGGCTGCACACCTCACACCCCTCGATTGGGGGGCTGTGCCCACCACCTCCTCCAACTAAATATACCAACTCAGAGATTGCACTACAGTGGAGAAAAGGGCAAAATTGTGTAGTTGACCAACTATGACTTTGCCCTTTAAGTATTCAGTGAATCGTGGAAATGAAATTCACTGAATATGTGTCGACGATGTGGTAATTCACTGCAATGGTGTTTTGATGGCATAATATAGGGTTCTATATTATAACAATGAACGATCAGATTATCGAATGTTGTTATATCGACCCCTAAATGTCGAAAATCCAAAACAGCGAACAGCCAGAACAGCGATAAATCGCTGTTCCCAAAAAAAAAAAAAAAAAACACTAAACACTAAATAAAGTGGGAGGCTGTGCCACCCACACTCCCCCTACTTAAATATACCAACTCTGAGATTGCACTGCAGTGGAGGAAATTGCACAACCCGGACGGCCGGCCCAGCGATTTCTTTCCCTGGGAAAAAATTTGCTGTTCTAGTCATTCACTATTTTGCCGGTTCGACATGTCGTGTTCGCTCTAACAGCATTCGATCATCTGATCATTCAATGTTCTAAAGTAGACCTATAATATAGACCTGTATGTTGGAATACTCATTCAAACCTGTTTGTAGCTCCTCCAATCTTTTTTCATACGACTGCATATTCTCCTTTATTACTAGTTCTTTTATTTCCCAAATAGTGATTAATGTAGCAGGGCCTTCTTGTTCTTACTTCATAACATGTTGTTGACTGTTTGCTTCAGTCTCTAGTAGATCTCGCTACCTCTTTTTCTTAGATTTGGGCAACATGCAATCCACAACTATTTTCTGCTCTGGATAATTTTTCTGATTCCAGTGCATTTTTCCTTTTTGTTTTATACTCAAGGGCCAATTCTTGATGAGGAGCTCATGAGGAAAATGTGTATTTTACCTCACAGTCATACAAGAAGTCCAAGATAATCACTTTCTATATCTAGAAAAATCACTTTCTATATCTAGAAAAAAAAAAAAAAGACCATGCAGAATTTACTCCTTGTAATGAGAAGTACTATTATCCAAAATAAGGCGATCCCTTTGGATTTATAGTGGCGGCTGGTGACTTCAAATCAAAGGGGGGGCTGCAGGAGACAGCTGAATGGGTGGGGTCAATGGGAAGGGGTGCGGCCAACTAGAAAGGGGAGGAGCTATGCTCAAAACCACAAAAACTAACTAAATACACTGCCGTGGGTGCCAAACCGTCATTATGAGAGTCCAATCAAGACAAAATGAAGTGTAGAAGAATAAAAATATTTCAATGCATTGGCTGCATGACAGCTTACTTAATATATAGATGGAAACAAAAAGGTTGTGAGGCATGAAAAAATAAATTACTTTTTTAAATACATTAATGGAATGCCAGTCAAAATCAAGTACAAGAAAAACAAGCAGCCCTCAACTCAAACCACTTCTTGCACTGCAGTTCTAATTATAATTTATAATCAGCTTTATTAAAATACCAAGTAACATGCTGAAAGTAGAAATCTCTGATGCTCCCACTTGTAAACATGTTCCTTATCCAAGAAAAGACCTGCTGCCTGAGAACTATCTACTTGTTTCATGGGGAAAACATGATCAAAGTAAGAAATGAAAAGCAAACAAGAAATAAGCTCAAGATACATTGCTTAAAGGATTATTGTACAGGTTATGGACCACACAAATGGCATTCTGTTTAGTTTACGGGTAAAGCCTGCAGAGATGACTGGAAGTCTCCAAGTGTAATGAGCTTCTTAAAATAATGTAATCCTGTCCTTTATTACAAATACTGTCATATGCATTTCAATACCCAAGGCTTATACATTATCTAGTTAAATATTCTCTACATGGCAACAACAGAAAGGCTTTCAATGTTGGCAGTTCTTTAACAGTATGCTTATTAAAGCTTACTTGCATCTTACAATCTCAGCCAAGCTTACCTGATGGTCATTAAAGTATTGCTACTTAAACACTGAGCAACAGGCACTTTGAGTAATAAGCATAAATCAACAGTACAAAAAAATATGACAGAAAGCAGACCATTCTGCAAAAATCAAGGACAGATGAAAAGCCACTCTAGTACTTGTGTCTACCTTGGATGGGGGGGATACTCTGCACATTTACACTGTATAACTACTCCTTGCCTTGCTTCAACACATCCAGAGTCACTACATGGGGGAGTGGGGTGCAACAAGTATGTCACAATTTGAAATGTCTCTGGCTGACTGTGATGTCCCTGACACATTTGTCATACACCTCAGAGCAAGAAATCTGGACAAAGCCATACAAAGAAGTGGGACAAAGGCCCAAAAATGAGGACAATTTTTAAAATATTGCTCTTATAAACTTAGAAAGATAATAGAATAGGTCTTGCATTAGTATGAATTTTCTGAATGGTATGAAATCTGAAACTCAAATGTCTCTCATTATTTTCTAACTTCAGTCTTTAATGATTTATCACTAATTTGCCAGAAAAACACAATTTTATGAAAAATGGACCAAAAATGTGATGTAAAAATATAAAATAGCCACACAATACAGCTGGGAACCTGTTAAAGAACTGACACTTTAATATTAGTACTGCTACCTTGAGCAGCTGACAAAATAAAATAATCTACATGCATTTCTGAAATAAAAGTAATCTATAACTCTAATTATTACAGTTATTTCTTAACTGTAAACCCTCCATGTTTTCTTCCAAAATTGCTATTTTGTGGAGGGATTATTATTTGGGCCAAAATCAGAGACAGTTGAGAGGTTTGGCTATGCCTAATTCTATAAAGCAATTTATTTGCATGTACCTCTCAACCTGTTAATGCAATAAATCTGGACAAGGCCAAATATATTGGGGGAACATATAAACAGTACTAAAAATTGCTCTTGTATAAACTGAGACAGTTGATAGAACAACAGATCTTACTTTAGCATGCATTTTTCTGAAGGTTATGAAGTCTGAAACTCAGTGTGGCATTATTTAGTGACTTAATTCCTAAATGATTTGCCAGAAAACCACACATTTTATTAGGAACAAACCAAAAATAAGAAGCAAAAATCTATTCATTCTTTGAAAATCTGGACAGTTGGGAGGTATAGTTCAGCTGGGGCTGTCTAAGTTTGCTGCCCTTATCCCTCACAAAATCATGGTCGAATGGAGCCTCCCCCTGCAGCCATTCCAATGATCCACTACTTGGCTATTTCACTCCATTTACGATAAACACTAATGTGCATACTGATTTACTGATGATTTGGACTTAATTTGAAAGTTTCATTTTGCATTTTACAGCACAAACACTAAGACATCTGCTAAACAAACAGCATTAAAACTTCTCTGCCCTTGAAACTCACATTCATTGAAACAGCACTGAAACCCACATTCAAAGAAAATACATTTTACCAGTAGCAGATAAAGATTAATTCTGGACTGTTTTCAAATCATAGGCCCCTTGCAAATGAAACATACATGTCCTCTTTGATACACCTTCCTATTGTTTTGAACATTTTTCCAGTAAAGAATGAAACAAAACGCATGCACCAATAATGACAAAACTGCCCAGTTCAAAACATTTCCATCATAAAAGTCTACTCAAACTTCTACAGTCCGCCATTATCAGTAAATATGCACAATTCTACAGTCCACCATTATCAGTAAATATGCACAATCTCTGAAGAAGTAAAAAAAGTCATCTAAATAATTCCACATTAAATAAATCTGTAACTAATGAAGAGGTTGCTGCTAGCAAACACCTTTATATTTCATGGTTTCATCGAAAAATAAAGTGTCTGATGCCCCTGAGGAATAAACTGCCTACATTACATTAAAAATGATAAGCTAGTAATATTGCAATAGGAAATGGATGGCAAACTGATAACAGGCTCATAGTTAGTATCTTAACTTTTCCAGTACGGCAGCATTCACCCTTTGTGGGAGTAGAACCAACAACCTTCTGCATCAAAAGCAAGTATACAACTTGGCATAGTGGTATTGCTGACTTAGCATAAGCAGCACTAAACTTCTCTTCACCTGCAGATCTCAACTCCTTGTAAAATCTACTCAATACTCAACTGCATCTCAACTTCGCAGCACAAGAAATCTGGAAAAAGCCAAATTTATTGGGGGGGAGGCCAAAATCAGGGACACATTAAACATTGCTTGTATAATCTTGGAAAGTTGCTAGAATAAAATGCTGCGTTACCACCATACATTTTACTGCCAAGGTCCCTGTGCAAAAAAAATGCTGCGTTACCACCATACATTTTACTGCCAAGGTCCCTGTGCAAAAGAGTCAGAGCAACATACCACTATGCCAAATCACCTGCTTTGTGAAAGAAAAATGCTGTGTTACCACCATACATTTTACTGCCAAGGTCCCTGTAAAAATAGTCAGAGCAACATACCACTACGCCAAATCAGCTGCTTTGTAAAAGAGAGGAAGACTGAAACTTAAATGGCTATAGGTTCATAGGTTCGTACTAGGCTA
The DNA here is from genome assembly GCF_019279795.1 of Protopterus annectens. Taxonomy (NCBI): domain Eukaryota; kingdom Metazoa; phylum Chordata; order Ceratodontiformes; family Protopteridae; genus Protopterus; species Protopterus annectens. The sequence continues at coordinate 885,009,045 of NC_056745.1, forward strand.
TCTGCCCTACGGCATTTATAAGCCTAGCCAGAGTGTGTGTGGCTTTCACCACCCCTTAGGATGAGAATACTACGCCCATTTAGGGTTTAGTTTACTGTGCCTCTGTCTAGTAGTGACACAAAGATGACCCCCGGGGTAAACCTACGATCTCCCATCCACTCGTCAAGATTTCTCTTGAAGAGAGTTAGTGAAGGGCTCTGCCTAACATGGACTGGGATTCTGTTCCAGAGTGTAGGGAGCCTCTGGGTTATGAATCAGTCCCTCCAGCACGTCCTATTTATTTCTGTGTTGAGGTTCAAATCTCTTGCTCTCGTGGCTCTGATGGATTTGGATTTTCTGAGGTGGAGCATGTCCATTAATTCCGGATTGGACACGGCCTTGTACGTCAGGCATAGATCACCTCTGAGTAGGCAGTATGCGACTGAATAGAGCTGGAGTTTCTTCAGCGGGGCAGCATACGACATATGTTTGAGACCCTTTATCCTCTTGGTGAGGAACTTTTGGGGTCTTTCCAACTGCTGCAGGTGTCGGGTAAGATACATCCCAAATGGGGCATTGTACTCAATCATGGGCCTGATAAGAGAAGAGTACAGGGGCACAATGACCTCTCTTGATCTAGATGTGAATCCCTTCATGATAAGGTGGGCAATATAGAAGGTCTTCCTAACCACTTTGGCAATGTGAGTGTCAAATGAGAGGTTACTGTCAACCTGGGTCCCTAGGTCTCTGATTACCTCTTCCGTCCTTAATGGATTACCGCCTATGTGGTAATTTGTGGGTACCTTGTTTTTCCCAAAGGGTATGACTATACATTTTTTGGCGTTCAGCTTAAGGCCATGGCTCTGGCACCAATTATCCGTTTCTATGAGGCCTCTCTGAAGGATGCTTGTGTCTGCTGGAGTATCAATTATGGCGCCCAGTTTGCAGTCATCTGCGAACTTTGTCAGCCACAATCCTCCTATGTTTGCCTGCACCTCGGAAAAATAAATGCCGAACAAGAGGGGTCCCAGGACTGAGCCCTGTGGGACACCGCTTGTGACCGGCTTAGAGTCTGACATGGCTCCAGCAACTCTGACCCTGTGGGTTCTGTCCTTGAGTCAGTTTGCAACCATTTAATGAATTCACTTCTCACCATAGCTGTCAACCTCTTAGCACAAAACACCTGGACAACCCCAGTAATGAGGGAATACAGCCCTCAGACATAGTCAGTGAATTCAGTTCTTGTCATAGTTATCAACCTTAGCACAAAAATCCTGGACAAAGCCAATAATGGGGTAATACAGTCCAAAAAATAAGGACAAATTTCAAATATTCATCTTATAAACTTAGAAAATTGCTAGAATAAAAGGTTGTGTTACTATTGTAAAAGGTTGTGTTACTATGTATTTTCTGAAGAATATGAAGTCTGAAATTCAAATGCCTGTTAATTTTACCTCTGATGGAACAAAAACAATTTTCAGCAGAGGCCCAGGGAGAAATACTGCAGACACATGTCTTTGTAAAATGGCAGGACACCAGAGCAAATCCACACAAACACAGGAATGAGATGCAGACTCCACACCGAAGGTACCCCAGCCAAGAATCAAACCAGAAAACCTACAGCTGCAAGGCAACAATGCTACAACTGCACCATCAAATATGTATGGAATTCATTCAGAAACCTGAAGTTTGAAATTCAAATGCCTGTCAATTTTATTTAACATGTGTTAATCAGGACAATCTGACTTGGAACAAAAATTTTTCAGCAGAGGCCCAGGAAGAAATAATGCAGACATGTTTTTATAACATGGGGGGACACAAAAGCAAACCCACACAAACACAGGGAGAAGATGCAGACCCCACACAGAAGGCACCCCAGCCAATAATCAAACCCAAGAACCTGCAGCTATAAAGCAACAATGCTACCAGTGCACCATCAAATATCAAGCATTGCAATATTTAGAAACCACAGACATTACGAGGAACAGATCAGATCAAATATGAGGCAAAAATCTGCAATTTTTTTTTTTTTAGAAATGGTGGTGGGTAGGGAATTCAGGTCCTTAACACCTGCATACAAGGTACAGGGTTCAAGCCTGAGTATCTCTACCCACCACCATCTGTTATCTGGGGCATTTCACACACACACAGTCATGTGCATGTGTACATACACACATAAGAAGTATAATTAAGTGAGTAAAAGGCAATGAATAGTTGCTCCAGTTTTCACATACTTTACCGTGATGCACACTTAGGACAACTAGACAACAGTAAATAATATTGAGTCATCATTCTATCAGCAACATATTTGCTAAATATAAAACAATGCATTTTAAAGATGCTTTAAACATACTAGTTAAAGTTGTTTAGATGTTTCAGATTAAGCAAGCCTGTTTCACACTTTGAAAGGCATTTTTCCATGTCTGGGAGACCGAATGTTAAGACTGATGCATAGCATCACCTTTTATCTCTTCCAACTGATGAGTGAATATTAAACCAAAGTTTCCTTGCTAACAAGTCAGCAATCCTGCATCGACAGCATAAATCTAATGTAACTTTTAAGGTCCTGACCTGCACTAAGGCATAATACTTTGCTTAGCATGAACCCACTTTATACTACTTTTAAGAGTTATCCTGAAATTGAGTTACTTATTTACTGACTAATAGTAAATGCAAGTAGCAACTGTCACTATCTCTTTATTTACAAAGGAACATAATAAAGAGTATACTTACTTTAGTTCTGCACCTTCACTCTGTTCTTCTTCTAACTTCTTTTCTTTCTTCTTCTTTCTTCAATTCTTCTTATGTTCTTCCTTCAGCACAAGCTGCACAGCACAGCTGACAAAATATTATAGCGCCCAAATAAAAAAAAAATTAAAATCCAAGACCAATGGCAAATTATTAATAAAATAATCGTTCCTTCCCCTTCCCGTGTGACTGACTCAGACAGTCACGAATCAGCCCACAACTGACTATCTGATTGATTCTCTCTCTTTTCCCAGCACATAAAGCCCAGGAAGAGAGCGACAACCAATCAGCAGCATTTAGCCCAGCAAGCACGTCATGATGTGCCTGCGGACGTCGCAGTCCAAGCCCCTTCCAATTCTATGCGGTTTAGAACCGCATAGACTCCTGGGCATCACAATGATGCCTTAATTACTCCACCGGGCTGCAATAAAAACAAACAAAAAAATCTATTTAAAACTGCCGCAACCCGAGGCGGTTAAAGTGCAAATGTGCGTACTTGCGAGTCACGGACTCGGAGAGATGCATTTAAACCAAAAAAATACTAAATCTGCTACTTTCACACAAAAAGTTACTTTTTTTTACATTTTCTTTTTTTAGCTGAGGGGGCTGCAGTCCGGCAGTCCGATGCCATGAGCCGCCCCTGCTTTGGAATCTTTTTAGAGTTCACAGCTAGTTTGAACAATGTTAATTCAATTAACATGGCAGCTGCACAAGCAGGATTTGATAGAAAATTAATACAAGTTTACTTGGGGGAGCACTTAATAATGTCCCCCTAGCATACTATCACCTGTTCCTCTAGGTTCAGTTCAGAGAGCTCACAGCTGGAAATATTGTGATTTGTTCAATCTAAAAGTTCCAAAACTTTGAAAAAGAGTACTCTTCCCCAAAGTAGAAAAGCCACCTTATCCCCTGAACCCAAAACCTAAAAAGATTCTCAACCTTCTACACTTTCTGCTACGTCACACTCTACATTTACAATTATTCCAAGAGGTCCCAACAGATATGCAAGCAGTTGCATACATATCCTGAATGTACACTACACTCTGGGATTTGTAATTGTGCAGACAGATGTTATCCTTGTCTCTTGGAAACAGCATTATAAGTAGAGGCCTAAGGTATTACTGCTCTGATTATGGCAAAAAGCTTTCCCTCTCCCTTCCTCGGGGATGGAAGAGGGCTCATTACCTTTGGATTTTCTGGCAGCTTGTCCTAAACTGGTTAGTTACTTGAGGTTCATCTCCATCAAGACAAAAGCTATGACAGTGCATTCAATCAAAAGGATCTTTACAGCTCCTTATCTTACTCCTACAATTATTTATGGTGGGATCACAACAGAGCTTGCATCACTGGAAAGATTTGGGTATGAATTTGAATATGATGCTGCCATGAAGTAAAAGTAGCTTGCAGCAGTTGTGACGTCGGTTTTCATCAGTGGAAAGTCACCTGGATAAAACACTCTGCTATGGTCATTCATACCCAGATCTTTTTTCATTTAAATTGTTCCAAGTAGAGAGACCTGGGCACTTGGACTGCTCCAACATTATCTGCTTTCAGCATTATAGTACCAGCCTTGGCCACTTTTAACAGGTTCAGAATTTTCCAGCCAGACATTTAAGTGTGAAACATTATGAAAATATGACACTTGTGCTATGGATTGCCTGTTAGTGCCCTGACATTTGGAATACAAAATATTAGTTTGAATTTAATGAACCCTACATGGCTTAAGCACTGCTTATCGAAAAGAACTGTTTCAGCCTAACAGTCTACCCACTCGGGACAGGGGCTGTTAGTGAATCACAGGAGGTGTTCACAGATCTCCATTAGGCATGTCTTCTCTCTCCAAGCCTTAGTCATGTGGAATTTATCACCTTACGAGCTTTGGGGGTGGTCTTCCATGGTCAGCTTTAACAGGATTTTGAAAAACCTTTTTGAGAAGTGCAGTGGAATTTTCATTGTTCTTAAATTGAGTCAGATTTGTCTTTTATTCTACATTTCCTGCTTTACTGTATGGAATTAACATTTCAGACAACTGAATAAATACTTGTAAAGATGCATCATCCTATTATTATCTCCCAGCAGAATGCATGCTTAAGGTCCTTATAAAATGAGTAACACTCATAAATCAGGGTTCCCTCATACACATTTAACATAAGTCTAGGGTCTCTTCCCCCTTACAACAATAACAAAAAATTAACTCACTGGCAAGGGGCACCACTACTGATCCCTATGCATATTAAATTAATAATCATTGCTCTGTGACATTCCTGTCCCACACCCTCTCTTGCCACTCAGTGGGTAGATGGCTGTATAAAAATCATTCTAGTGTGTCATACCTGAATGTTGAATACCAGAATGATTCATAAAAGGACAAAAATAGACAAGGGAGTCACTGAAGTCATATATGCATATGCAAACCAAGCAGAGGGACAGCAACCACACCGAGCTCTGTGAGCAGTCAGATAAAGTACAGCTGTGTAAAATCTTACCATAATGGTAAATGTCCTTTTATTCACTGTTGCAGTATTCATTACAAAGGGGATTCCCTGCCAAGGGCAGCCCGACATCCAGCCAGGATACCAAAGCCTTAAGATTGCTTTAAGGTACACTGTACATCACACATATGCTCCTCATGTAGCACAGTGCATAAAGGTGACGTCCAGACATACCATCCTTAGAACCTCAGTTCCCAGAACGAACGCCAGTCCAAGGAAGAGAGGTAATCAGTACATCCAGAAGACAAATGGACCAGGGGTCAGAGGGAGAGAGTGAATACTGCAAAAGTGAAGGGAAGGACATGTACCATTATAGTAAGATTTTACACAACTGTACTATGTCCTTCCATTTTGTTGTTGCAATATTCATTACAATAGGGAGAGTGCCAAAGCTCAGGAAGAAGAGAGGGAGGAGGAAGTACCAGCAGGCCTCTTTAGGAAGCCATGAAGGATGGCCCTAGCAAAACCAGCTTTAGCTCTGGGAATTCCATCCAACTTGTAATGCTTGGTAAATATAAGCACAGAAGTCCAGGTAGCTGCCTCAAGAACAGAATTAGTATCCAAAATCTTGAAAAACGCACCAGAAGAAGCAACAGCTCTAGTAGAATAAGACTTAACAGAAGAAGGAAGGCTCTTACCATGAAAGGAATAACAAAAAGAAATGGCTTTAGAAATCCAAGAAGAAATAGTTTGCTTAGGCACAGCCAATCTTAAGTATCTAGGATGAAAGGAAACAAACAGCTGAGCAGATTTACGAAAGTCTTAGTCTTATCCAAATAAAATCTGAGTTGTCTATGCACATCCAACGTGTGCAAAACATTCTCACTGGCAGATTACTGAGAAGGGAAAAAAGTGGGCAAATGAGTAGACTGATTAAGGTACAACTCATTCACCACCTTGAGCACAAAAGAAGGATTGCTATGCAAGGACACCCTGTCCTTATGAAACACCAAAACTGGAGGAGAAGCCATAAGGGCTTGAAGTTCAGACACCCATCTGGCAGAAGTAAGGGCTAGCAAAAGTACAGTCTTCCAAGAGCAATGTTGCAAGGAAACTGAAAATGAAGGTTCAAAATTACCCTAAGTCAGTTTTTTCAAAGAAAAAAAAATTGATCCCAGGGATAATGAACAGGCTTCCTGGGAGGCCTAATATGAAGGATGCCTTTAAAGAATTGTTTAGCTTCAAATGTAGAAGCTACAGGTGATAAAGGCAGATAAGCAGGGACAGCCAATAAGTGGGCCTTAAGAGAAGAATATGCCAAACCAGCATGGAGGAATCCACACTGATAAGAGAGAACCAAAGGAACAGCCAAATAAAGTGGATCCAGATTATGAGAAAGACAGCAAACAGAAAACTTCTTTCATTTGGACAAGTAAAACTTCTTTCATTTGGACAAGTAGGATTTCCTAGTATTTGGTTTTCTGGCCTCCTGCAGGGCCCTAAGCATATCCTCAGAAAGAAGGTGTCTATGTGTGACTCTAAATCCTGTTACTCACAGTGTCAAATGAAGAGTGGACAGGTGGGGATGGATGAGAGATCCCTTGTCTTGTGTGAGTCTGTCCACCCTGTAACGTAACTTCACATGATTGCCCTTGGCTAAATGTAGAAGAAGGAACCAATGCTGTCAAGGCCAAAAGTGGTCACTAACAAGATTTTGGGAACATCCTGTTGAATTTTGAGCAGGACTTTTGGAATGAGGGGAAGAGGAGGGAAAGCATAAAGAAACATCCCCTTCCAAGAAAAATATAGGAAGTTCACCTTCCAAACCAGAGGACCTGGGATTCTGACACAAAGAGGAAGTTGTCTGTTCAGAGGGGAGGCAAAAAGATCTATTTGAGGAGTACCTCACTGGTGAACAATGTGGAGAAACACTTGAAGCATCCATTCGTGGGATTCAGTTAAGGACCTGCTCTGAGTGCCTGCCACAATATTTTTATCTGAGGGAATGTAAATTGCCTGAACAGAGGCACTTGATACTGGATAGTAAGTTCCCACACCAGGGGTGCCAACCAGCAAAGAAGACAACCTCTTTTGTTTACATACCACATCACTGTAGTACCATCTGTAATCACCTTGAGAGGTCCCAAGGAGAAGACAGGATGAAAAGCCTGAAGAGCCATCAGAAGAGGTCTCATCTATGACATTAATATGCTCTTTCTGTTGAAGAGGCGACAAAACACCCTGCACTTTTAGGGAGCCAAGTGCTGCTCCCCATCCCACATCTGAAGCATTTTTGAACAGCTCCTAAGAGGAAAGATTGGGGGATGAAAAGGGAGCCCTGTATTTAGAAGCAATTGCTGAATCCACCACTGAAGTTCCTTCTTGAGACAAGGCAGAAGAGAAACGAGGAATTTGAGGAATGAGCATGTTGAAGCCAAACTGACTTCAGAAACCCCTGAATCTTTCCCATGTGGAGTTTGGCCAGAGGGAGCATAGGAATGGTGGAGGTCATGAACCCCAGAGCTCTCAAATTCCCCTGGCTGTTATAGAGACCAGAGGAAAAAGAGTTTGAAAAAAGGAAACGAGTGTTAAGGCCTTTGGAGGAGGCAGAGATGCCAGCATAGGCACAGACTGGATCTTGCACCCCAGATAAAACATGGTCCTGAGAAGTTTACTGTGAACCTCAAGCTTTGCAGAAGGGAAATGTCAAAATGAAGAATTTGCAAAAAGATTATTGGAGTGGATGCCTGAAACAGGAGATCGTCCAAATAAGGAAAGACTTGGATCCCCTGAAGACTGCAAAAAGCAATCACAGGAGTGAGGCATCAGGTGAATACCCAGGGGTGGTAGAAAGGCCAAAGGGCAAAGCAGAGACCTAAAAATGCCAGGAAGAAACAGAGAAATGTAAAAACTTCCTGAAAAGGGAATAAATAAGGATATGGAGATAAGCAGCCTTGAAATCCTAAGACACTAGATAAGCCTGTGGAAGCAAAAGAGTAAACAAAGTCTGAAGGAACAGCAATCGAAAAGAGGACACATTCAGAAAAGTGTTTAGATGAGGAGGCAGAGAATTGGTCTCCATATACCTTCTTTCCGGGCACTAGAAACATCATGGAGGAAAAACTCTCTCCACCTTGAAGCACCTATGAAAAGAAGGACAGCTGTTCCTGAGAGGGATTAGGAATTCCCATAAAAGGGGGAGGAGATTTCCAGACCATGAAATACCTCTGGCAGACAATGGAAAGAACCCAGGAATGAGTAATATTTAGCCAAACGGGAAGAGAGACAGAGCGAGAGATAGGAGAAGAGAAAGAGAAAAGTGGCTGGGAAGAATAGATAGTTAGAAAACACCTGGTTCATCAGGAAAATAAGACTTCTGAGGCACAGAAGTCTGAGAAGTCTTTGCAGGAGAAGCCTGCTTGACACCCTTTTTAAACTTAGAAGGGGGGTGAGTTTGCCTACAAACAAAGGCTGGTTTATTGAGGTAGTTTTCTGAAATTTAGGCACAGGAGAAGCAAACACGTTTAAGTTCCTGTAAGTCTTGCCCTTATCCTGAAGGGGCTTAAACAAATCATCCTCAACTTTGTCAAACAAGTGTTTATTATCTAGAGGGACATCCATCAACTTAACCTTAATACCATCAGGCAAAGGCTGAAGCTGAAGCCAAGAATATCTTCTCATCATAGAACCAAAGGCAGCAGCCCTAGAAGAAGCATCTGCTGCATCATAACTACACTTGATGGAATGACGAGCCACCTGGGAAGAAGTCCCTAAAAGGGAAAGGACAGAAGTTTTACCTTTTGAGTCTGGAAGATCAGACATCACCTGACAGGCCTGGGAAAGTAAAGCCAACAAGTAGCTGGATATATGGGTCTGATAATTAACAGCCCTAAAAGTCAAGGTAACAGAAGTAAAGAGCTTCTTGCCTAGCCTTTCCATAGCTCTGCTATCTTTATCAGAAGGCAGTAACTTAGGAGAAGGAAGTAATTGAGAAGGTTTGTTAGAAGCTATTGACACCACCGAGGAATCAGCAGGACACTTGTACAAGAACTTACATTCCTCAGACACCCTACAGAATCTAACAGGTTTCCTGGGGCCAGGGCCTGAGAATTTGGACCCTTAGAGGCATTAGAAAAGGCATCCAACAAAGCAGCCAAAACAGGAAGGGGAGCAGAAGTTCTGGGAGAATCCATCTGCAGTAGCTCATAATAATTTTTTGGATCTCAAAACCTGAGCACAATCCCATTTAAAGAACTCTGTCATCCTAGAGATAGTGTCCCCAAAAGAAATCTCTTCAAAGGGAGTATCAGGACTGGTAGATTCCTCTGCCTATGACCCACAATCCAAAGGAGAGGGAATCTGGGAGGAGTAAGCAACGGATTCCTCATCTGAATCTTCCTCCTACTCCTCAGAGGAATCCTGTTCTCTGGGTCTCTTAAGGGGGGTAGAGAAAGTACAGTTGTGTACACCTACCATAAATGTAGATATCCGAGTGTATTCACTGTTACAGTCATTATATTTGGTTAATCTGCTGGCAGGTTGCCCTCAGTCAGCCTGAATAACAAAGTCTTGGGTCCTGCATCGGTTCTCCTCTTCCATGATGTCAGGTCGTCAGGGGTATAAAACATGCAGCCGACGCCATTTTATTTAGTTTTTCTTGCCCCAGATGTCAGGTGCCCCCCAAATGGGGAGCAAAAATATATATATGCAAGTAAACAGTAAATATATAAATACACTTTTAGAAGCATAAACTTTACCTTCAACTAAAAGCAAATACACCACAAAGGCTTTAGAGTATAGTAAAGGAAAGAAAAGGTATAGAAAGGGGGATGGTGGTGGGTAATCCGGACTGCAACAGTGAATACACTCTAACATCTACATTTATGGTAAGTGTACACAACTGTACTATGTTCTTCATGTTTCACTGTTGCAGTTATTACATTTGGGTAGAATCCCAAAGCTATGGATGGGAGGCTGGAACTAAATAGCATTAGGAGCGGCTATAAGGCCCTGCAGAACTGCATAGCAAAGCCTGCCCTAGATTTAGAGAAGAGAGGCAAATGATAATGCTTTGTGAAGGTTGAAGGTATGAACAGAGCTCCAAGTAGCAGCTTCTAGAATGTCTTTAGACAGAACTCCTCTGAGAAAGGCTGCTGAGGTAGAGGCAGCTCTGGTGGAATGTGACCTGATTCCCTTGGGTACAGGTTTACCATGATGCAAGTAGCAGAAATGAATGCAGTGGCTTATCCACTTAGAAATAGTCTGCTTTGATATAGCATTTCCCTCTGATCCTGAAGCAAATGCCACCAGTAGTTGCTCAGACTTTCTTAGAGATTTGGTCCTGTTTAAGTAGAATCTTAGTTGTCTGTGTACGTCCAATGAATGCAGAATCTGCTCCCCCTTGTTATGCGGATTTGGGTAAAATGTTGGCAGGTGAATAGTTTGGTTAAGAGCCACACTGGATACAGCCTTAGGCATAAAGGAAGAAGAAAAAGTTTCCCCAATGGGGTACTTAGCTTTAGTTGAAAACTTAGGTTCTGAAACTCGAATGCGAAAATTTCAGGAGTCGGCCGTCTGGCACTTGCGAACTGCTTCTGCTTCGGGCACCGCGCGGCAAGAAAGACTAAAGAAAATTGTATCGGCTGCATGTTTTATACCCCTGACTACCTGATGTCATGGAAGAGGAGACAGCAACCGACGCAGGACCCAAGACTTTGTTATTCAGGCCGGCTGAGGGCAACCTGCCAGCAGATTACCCAAATGTAATGAGTGCAACAGTTAAACACAAAGAACATCCAAGTGAGGCTGGAAGAGAAACTCCCCCAGGAAGTTTTAAATCCATCAAAGCACTAAACAACCCCTGAGTGAAGGACTGTCACTTACTCTGTGGTTCCTTAGGAGCTGGCAAAATATGTTTAGTCCACTACGTTTTCTTTAAGGGGGCGTCTGCCTTCAAAAAAACGGAAGGCTCCAACCCAGGACAGCACTCAATAATAGTACTAGGGAATTTTTCTCTAAATAAACTTTGGGGAACACCCATACACCCCTTGGAAATAATCAGCTGAGGTTCCTGCTGAACGTCCAAAGCAGATGTCTGCAATGCCTCTTCAGAAGAGCCTAAAGTCAGATCCCCACTGGCCTCTAACCTGGTCATGGAAGAAAAATCCAATGATAAAGCCGGGTGATCCTCAACGCTATCATTACCTTGGGAGGGACGTCCGGCGGAGGCTGAACAGCAGAAAAGTCCAGCCTAGGTTTCTTGGCCTTCTTCTTCCCATGGCCTAGGTTTCTTGGCCTTCCTCTTCCCACGGCCTAGGTTTCTTGGCTTTCTTCTTCCCACGGCCTAGGTTTCTTGGCCTTCTTCTTCCCACGGCCTAGGTTTCTTGGCCTTCTTGCCAGACGGCTGTTCCTTGGAGCAGGAACCTCCTTCCATTGTGTCTTTAGGATGACGCTTATGACAATGATTCGCAAGATAACACACTATAGAAAAAAGCCTACTATGAAGGGTTTTAGGAACAAAGGCCTGACAGATAGAACAGAACGTATGGTCATGCGAAGCACCAAGGCAAAACAGACACTATTTGTGATGCTCTTTATGGGGAATCTGTCTGCCATACTGGCAGTTACCTGTCTTGGATGACATAAAACCCCACAAGCAATAATATAGCAAAAGAAAAATAAGACAACAAAAACCCAATGAGGCACTTATCTGTAATGGCTTGGTGAACCAGAAAATGGAATGGGCGTTCAGACCGACAATCAAAAGATGGCACCCGGACTGGCAGCAAAGAGGTTCTGAGGATAGTACGTCAGGACATCACCTTTATGCCCTATGCTATGCGATGAGCATATATGCGACACATGACATATCTTAAAGCAACCTAAAGGCTTTGGTATACTGGACAGACGTCGGGCCACCCTTGGCAAAAGATTCCCACTGTAATGAATACTGCAACAGTGAAATGGAAGGACATCAGAAGTGCCCACTGGTATGTGAAGAACCCAGAGGGTAATTTCCATATTACACCATCTGCCATACTAAGTCTTGAATGCCCCTCATATAAATTGGGCCATGGGGTGGTCCCAGCATGGCAGAACATTCAAGTTGTTAAACCAGTTTCTGGAATGTAACCACATCAATGGTGTAACTTTTTTGAATTTCTCAGTTCTGCAACCCATGTAGATGTATCATATATTTTGGAGTTAGTCTTATACCAAGATGAATGGAGACACATCTACTCTCACAATCTTACAAAATGTCATTCTCATATGGCACCCTTGAATCCCTAAATTAATTCTTCTAAATCTGATTGGGTTTCTTGGCTTGCAAAGGTTAGCTCTTGTAGGACATCTCCTGTATTTGTTTGTACCCACTGTTCCTGTTGTATAAATGCATTAAAGCTACCATAAATAATTATTTTTTACAATTATTTTTAAAGGTCCATCCATGCTTTCAAATTGCATCTGAATCCTGTAATGATTCTCTAAACATCCATAATGTTTTAAACGTACATATATACTAGTATAACTATTTCCAGTATATCACAGAATACTTTCTATTGTATCTATGAACAACTTTCATTTAACATTTGATGATAAAGAGTTAAGAATTAATCTTGGTTTTTGCAAGGTTCTAAAACGTTATGACATTCCAATGTTACCTGAATTAAGTTTAATCATAAATAGCACTGCATTATGATCCATGTCAAAATAACATGGAATTAAAACAGTCAATCTAACTGATCATGCCAGTTAGACAAGATTAAATCAAGGCTATAATAATCCCCAGATGGAATACATAGAATTTGCTCCAGTCTTTTACTGCTAACCAGTTTCAAAAATGTGTGCACATAAACTATTCTTGAGTGCATAAGCAAGCAAAACTTGTGCAAAACCACCCTAAACTAAACAGCTCCAATCAGGCCCAAGCAGGTTTCTCATCTTTCACACCTCTTCTGAGTTGGTAAAATCCCCACCAAGGATATTTTTTCTTTGCTGAGGTCCTCATTCTGCTTCAGCGAGTCTTCTTTTTGCTTTATTACAAAAGTGAGAACATTTGAGCTTTCTGCTGAAACACAAAGGGTCTCCCATGCTTATACTGCATTTCCTCTTAGCCTGCCTTTTAAGAATTAGCAGAAGACCTGCATTCTTTTCCTCCTCCTGCATTGTGCTTGAATCTGAAGACCATGCACCACAACCAACCATCACAGTCTCGTGTCACACCTTTCAGCCTTGGAGCGAATATATCAGTCTTTCCCTTCTTATTTTCTTCATCCTTTGTGTCTTTCATAGTGTATTTAATGCCTTCCTAAACACACAATGCCACTCTACCATCTCTTTTATCCTCCTCATACGTCTACATGCTGTAAATCCTAGAAGCACTACAGCTAAGGTGTAGCGCAGGAATAAATACAAACAATTTACTCAGAAAGGAATGAGTTAAGCGGTTAACAGCTAAATGTCCAGGGAGAAATGAAATTGCAAATGGAAGCAGGAAATAATCATGCTGAACAAAAAGATTGCAAGGAAGAAAAAACACTTAATTTCGGCTACCGTAGTCTAGATATTCTTAAAATAACTACTGGACCATAAATACAATAGCTGGGTTTCCAGGCAGAGTCATAGTGCTAAGAACAAAGCTCACAAGTCAAAAGCTTTAGGTAGCACTTTTTGTGCACTCAACTGTTCTCTCTCTTCCTGACTTGCTCAGTCTGCTACATCTTATATCTTTTCTATCACACAGAAGCAGTGTCTCACATTTACATATTAGTATGTTTGATTATTAACTGATATTAGTCATCTCTTTAGCCATGGCCATAAAATGGTCTAAATGCTCTTTAAGTTCTTCTAGCTTCCTTGCTCAGGAACAGCCACCAGATCTTTTGTGCAATTTGCAAATGACTGCTTTAGCTCCCAGAAGATGTAAACTACAACTTTATATACATACTGTGTACATTTCATAGAAAAAGGTCACAGGCAGTGGAGGCTGGTGACTTCAAAGGAAGGCGGAGCTGCAAGAAACAACTGAATGGGTGGGGCTCTATTCCAGTAGGTCAATGACCATTACCTGTGATCAACCAATAAATGGAGTAATTCATGTTCATCTACAGACAGAATATGCAAACCTCAGATAACTAACTGTGATCAACAAGGCCAGCCTGAAGTGACACTGAGTAGATAAAGGACTCCATGGGGATCCCTGTTGCACACTAGTCTCTCTGCACGTCCCCTAACTGCCATTGTCCTGTTTCAACTTCATTCTGGACCCACACCATTCAGATAGATTGCTTCTCTCGTCTTTTCACACTTTTTTACTTTTTAGTTCCTCATCATGCTTTTAAATGTAGCCTAATGGGATAAGAGTCCCTTAAACTAAGTTTGGAGGAAGTAACTGAATTAAGCCGGGGGGCTGGAGGCCAGCTCCAGATGTCATAGATTTTTAGATGATTTGAGGTGCATTTTACACATTTTTTTCTTTTTTTCCCCACAACATTTTGTTTTAATAATTGCCTGAACAACTATGGTAAAGAAAGTGAATTAGTCTCATTTTTTCCTTTCACTGAAAATAAGTTGGGGCTAAAGCTTAATGTTTAAAGCCAACAAAACAGTAGTTTTCCCCCAAAAAACTAAGAAGACAAATTCTTGCGGGGATATACAAATATTACCTGGTAATAGTGCCTGCCTTCCTATCCCTCCTATAAAAAAAAAAGAAAAAAAAAAAGGCTAGTTACCTTTCATATAACCCCATGGTATTAGACTGGGAAAAAATTTAAAGCACATCTGGTCAGTGGCATATGTTGCGCTGCTGAGAGTCTGTGTGAAGAAACCCAAGCACATCAATAAAACCTATAAAGACAAAGAAATACATGTGGACTCCACATAGATATTGCACCCAAAAATTCAAATCAGGGAACTAAATGCTGTTGGATGGCAACACTCTGCTAATCATCAGCTACTATCAAACAAGCCTTGCCCAGACCACCTCCAACATCCACTTATTAAGTATGGTGGTAATGCCTGAATGTGATAGAAAGCAAAAAAAAAGTGGCCTACTTGTTTCTTTTAGATCTAATGTAACCCTTCACCAGACAAGCACAGTCACTTTCATCAGAGACAATCCCATACTCATCAGTTACAGACATTTTCTGACTGTGTACCTCAGATATCGGATTGTGTTAGAAATAGATTCAATAAAGTATTCCAGCTGGCTTCACAAAAATACACACTACTTCTACAAGTCCATAATAATGACTGCTTAACAAATGGCAAATATCAAGTCACTTTCATCCACAAATAGCCGTGCACCCAGCAATTAAAGCCAACGTTGACTGTATATACTTCACATATCAAAATGTACAATAAATAAATAAATTAATGGCTACAGTAATGTTAACATTCTTACACTTACACAAACAGATATGACCATCAATTACAGCCACTTGCATGACTGTGGTTATAAACCTTAATTAATGAATATATAAATAACTGCCACACAGACATTTTTTTCTCAGCTCATTGCTGTCATATGACAGCTCACCACTCTTATAATACAATATGCAACCGATCTCAAGCCCGACCCTCTCCTGCATATATAACACAATATGCAATCCACCTCAAGCCCGCCCCTCTCCTGCATATGTAATACAATATGCAACCCATCTCAAGCCCGCCCCTCTCTTGCATATATAATACAATATGCAACCCACCTCAAGTCCGCCCCTCTCCTGCATATGTAATACAATATGCAATCCATCTCAAGCCCGCCCCTCTCTTGCACATGTAATACAATATGCAACCCATCTCAAGCAGACTTTGCATTAGTATGCGTTTTTGAAGACTTCTGAGTTTGAAACTCAAACGCCTGTCAACATTATGTAATGCCTAAAATCCTAAATTGATTTCACAAAAAACTATGATTTTCAGACCAAATATGAGGCACAAATCAGAGACATTCTGCAAAATCAGGAACAAATGAGAGTATCAAAATCCTCTCAAACATAACATACACACAACCATCAATTACAGCTACTACTTTGACTATTAGTGCAAACCTCAGACATTTGATTGTAATCAACTGAATACATAAAAACATAAATAACTGCCATACAAGATTTACATTTTCAAGTCACAACTGTCAGAATATGGTGTTCGAACCCATGCAACCAAATACCTCTTTACATCTTGGCTCCAATCATGGAAACATCTAAATATCTAAAATAAAATACCCACGTATAAAGGATCAAAATCAGGGACAGATATTGTCTTTAAATATTTAGAAAGTTGCTTGAACAGGATTGTTTTTCATTGGCATGCTTTTTCTAAAGGCTCCTAAATCTGAAGTTAAAATATTTTGTCACTTTTTAGTAATTGCAACCCTCACTGATTTGCTAGAACACCACAATCCAGCAGCCACTGCCACAAACCTCCCTTAGTCACAAGTTCACATATCTTTTCATTCCACAGATATTTTGCAGACTAAATTATATATTCTTAGTTTGCCTATTCCAGGTTTTATCAAGCTGGAGTAACTCAAATGTAGAAAGCAGTGACATATTTATATACTAACCTCACACCGCTCCCCCTTTCTAGACCTCAAGTGAGTTTTCTTGAGATGCCCTTCACAAATGAAGCTTGAGATGAGGATGCCCTCTTCTGTTACACTACTCTATTTCCTTTCTTGACAGACCATCTGTATTGGTATTAGGAGTGCCACTCCTACGCTGGGTAGTTATATTATTAGACAACACTGCTAAACTCCAACTAAGAAACTTTCCATTTTGAATACTCACCCTAGGTAGACACATTAAAATATTGCGGTCTCTAACCATGGTGAACTTTCTGCCACAAATTTATTATTTTATTTATCCTTTGTTGAATGGCTCACCAGGTTAGTGGCCTCTTTTCTTGGGAGGACCACAGTGGTATTTATACTACCTTCTGGAGTACAGTTACCCTCCATGTAGTGGAGCCTAAACAGCCTTTTCTACAGCTGCATAGGACTCCTCCCTGGACTGAAGTTTCCAGATGTGATATACTATGGAATGCTCTTTTTCCTCTAAAGGAAACTTAGCTAAGTACATGCCCCACCCCATGTTTTAAAGCATTTACCCACACAATAAATTTTTGCTTGCAGTCAGTACTGGCTAGTGCAGGAGGTCCACTCAAGGCCTCTAAGTGTCTGAAACATCTGCTCATAGACTAGAGTCCACATCCTTATCTAATCTATTCTGTCAAGTAAAGTCTGTAAGGGGAGTGGATACTGTACTACAATTGGGGACATACTAGCAACAATATCCCTGCTATCCCTAGGAATATACTCACTTGCTTCTTAGTAGCAGGGATAGGCCCCATCTGAATGGTCTCTACCTTGGCAGACTCTGAATGAATCTTACAGAGTGGGTGATGTTAGCATTTATCTAAAGCCTACCAAGGTACAGACCATTCAGACGTGGCCACCCACACTATGTCGTAGATAAGACACTTCTACCATTCCAACCTGGCATTTGTTGGCCTTAATTGTAGCACTGCCTTAGTCTGCCGAACATTTCCCTAACATTTTGAACATGCACTTTTCAAGATCAGCTGTAGACTATCATATCATCAAGCTCAGTAAGAGCACAGTCCCCATATCCTGCTAGGATGCAATCTACTAAACTCTACAAGGATGATGGAGCATTCTTCATCACAGAAGGCATCTTGGTGAATTCATATAACGAAAACAGGTCAGAAAAACAGACTTCTCCCTAGCTACGGCTGTCGAGGATACCTGCCCCAACCCTTGGTCAAGTCAGTAGTAAATACTTAGACCCAACCAACAACTCTAATGCTTCATCTGTCCTAGGCATGGGGTTAATATCCAACTCTGTAGGACTACTCAACTTCCTGTAGTCTACAAAGAATTTGACATGCCTAACCCACTCAGGCACATAATTGTGTGCCTGTTTGAAGGGGTGTGTTTGTGTGGGTACATGTCAGTCCACCAACAAGTCGGAAGACCGACATTCACTCCACCGACACATGAAAAGATCGACAGCGCAAACACGGACATTTAACAGGTAAGACTTTTAATTTCGCTAATCATGCCTACCACACATGCATAACACTGCCACACTTACTAAAACATGGTAGGCATGATTAGCGAAATTAAAAGTCTTACCTGTTAAATGTCCGTGTTTGCGCTGTCGATCTTTTCATGTGTCGGTGGAGTGAATGTCGGTCTTCCGACTTGTCGGTGGACTGACATGTACCAGTTTGTGTATATGGTGTTCCATCAGATGGGTACACCCTGGCTTACCAGAAAACATTTTTTAACTCCTGTAGTACTTTCTGGACCTGCTGAGCCTGGGTAAGAGACAGCTACAGTGAAACGGTTAATTCCATCCAGTGAGTTTGCAGACCAAGTGATCCCATTCCAGGTCCTTCTGTAACGCCCTGACAATGGTGTTCAGCATCTGCAATCAGTCACAGAGGGGCTTCATCATACTTTTTCCACCTGCTTGGCAACTCTACCATGTAGTTAACACAATTGTGAAATGATCCTCCCATGCTCCCTGCAATTTATTAATTTATTGTGTCTAAAAGGAATAAGCACAAACACTTTCTGCCCAACAGAATACTCTTGACTTTCCGTCCATAACAGATTATATGGTGCAGTTGTGTTTGCAACTTAAGTGAAAATCTTGTACATTCCTGGACACCTCTCTATATGCACGAAGGAGATGGAGCAGGTACCTGTCACACTCTTCACTTCAGCTGGACCATAAATGATCTCAATATGGTCTTCCGTGTAGGGGTAATAACTCTCCACCAGAACAGTGGTCTGTGGAGATGTGAGTAGTCTTTAAACACTTTATGCCACACATATTTTACCCCGGGGTAATCATGTACTGCCCTGTTCAATTTGGAAGAAGAGCACTATTAACTGCTTGAAAAGTATGGCAAGGACTTAATTTTGCCTGCTTAAAGGTAAATATGGCTAGGCATCCTATGATCCCTGTGATCACTTGCCCTATATCTTCCAGTGTTCCACAAGGATTACAAAAGCAGTACAGGAGGCCTGATGAGAAACTGGTACCTACACCTGCCAGTATTTCTCTTGGGAAACCTACCCTGCTAAAATGTTTAACATTTGCCACTTGTTCTGTCTCAAAAAACAAGACACAGCCACCAGGTCAGGTTAAACAGTAGCACAGTCCTTCACCATCACCACCAGGACACCTCTAGTATACATGGTGAATGGAGTAAAAAGAGGCTCAAAAAGTTCATGAAAGTAAATTTAGCTTAAGCTCTTGCTTAGCTAATCCTCTGGTACTGCTCCCGTTTCTTATAGTTCCCTTCATGTCACTGATCATTACAAATCCTGCATTATTGTTATTATTATTTCTTTATTTTTTTTTACACTTTACGGTTGAAAAAAGGAATACCGTGGGCTATGCCCAGAAGAATCAGTAAACAGAACCTTGGTACAAAAAGCTGTTGTATCACCCATACCTCTAGCCCTCCTTTGGCAGTTCATTCTCTGTACAATAACTCTTTGTCCAAATATACTGGTGAGGCCTACCCTTGAGGATTGCAAGCCTCCTCGGCTACCTTCCTCATCTCATCTCATGTAAAGGATGTCTCTAACAGATGAGCCCACCTGTTTAATTGTGACTCCCCACCCCAAAGGGTGCATAATATTTTCTGGCAGTACGACCTTAGATTCAGGCTGGCTACTACCACTTAACTCACTTCTTGAAGAAGCACCTTCCAAGGGAAGCCTAGTAAATTTCAATGCATATACAGGCTCACTGCTACTAACTAGCTCACCCTCAAAATAAGTACTTTACAAGCCTTGGTTAGAGACCTGGGCAACATCAGAGTCACCACTCCCCACTGCTGCCTTCCCTGTGTGGTTTTCTTCATGCCTGGTAGCATGTAATTACATATACACAAGGTACAGCATTATCAAAATTATTTCCTATTACATCACCCACTTGGATATCATTAAAACCTGCCACCTGCTTGCTCCATTGACCTCCTTCCCAATCCAAATGAACTCTAGGTGTCATACACAAGGCCCTAACTGTAGTGTGCTGCAAGTACTGCTACCATTTAACTACAGACATTTAAATGCTGTAACCCTCTTGGCAATAGTTGCTTTCCCTTCCAGCTGGACTACGCAAAAAGTCTTGTAGTAATTTTGTGCAAGTCATCTCCAGACAATTACGGTGCTACCTTTGCTTGCTGCCTCCCACAACATTTGTCCTTCACCTTGTCACATAGACAATGGTACCATAAATGTTGCCTTTGCTTGTACTTTGTACTTAAAAAAATTTAACCGTAGGAGCATGTACTAAAACTGGTGACTTCTCCCTTTGCCTGTCGAACCTGAGTGATGGATCATACTGCTCCTCTGGATCCCGTTATACCATAAATAGTGGTGGGTGCCCCTTTATATGCAGTTGTGACATGCTCATTAGACAGAGGTTCCCCTTCCTTCATTCCTTCCCAGTTTAGCAAGTGCTAACTCCCTGTTTGCTAACCAGATTCGCCTATCCTCAGGTAGAATACTGAATGCTTGCTCCCTCACCAAAAGGTGTGTTTATTTTTTTAAATGCAGCAACTTGACAGCCCCTCACCCACAATGGGAACAAAGTGCATAATTCTACAATATAAATCACTCACATTGTTATCTACTTTTTTCAGTACTCTATAAGTTTCTTTCTATACACTTCAATAGCCAGTTTAAAACATTCAGATAAAAATTATTTTATTTAACTTTAGCACATAATCAATCAAATGTCATACATAGCTCTTTTCATGAGCACAGGAGTTAAACACTTCACCCACTATCCCTGGTCAATTTCTTGTTGATAACATACTCTTTCAAATGGTATAATGAAACCATCAATGTCACCTCCTCCTTCATACTCTATAAATAATTTGGTATTCACCTTGGCATCTAAGGTTTGGTTTCCTCCACGCCACTACAAGGTACTCATGTACATTTGGCAAAGGGTCAGCTCTTCCCGCTCATGCTGGTATTGCTTCTCTCTCTCTCTCTGCAATGTACACCTCCAGCTCCCCTACCTCAAGCTCCAAATATTTCACCTACTTAATTCTGATACAGAACTGTATCGGTCCAGAAAGGCGGTGTTAATAACCCTCCTTGGTTTACCAGTGTTGCCCAGTCGAGAACTACCTGCCAGTGCAAGACCATCAGCAGTTTTCTGACTGTCTCTAGGTTTGTGGGCTGTGTTGCAACTGCATACAAGGCTGCTGTCATGTCTTTCTTGGACAAAATGGTATAAAAATCCTTTATTTTCCACTCAGTAGTCAGTGACGGCACTGATATTGTGTCATATTCTTCACAACTCATTTCTACACATTTCCTAAGACTGTTTCTGCTAAAGAATAAAATAATTGCTGTGCAATCTATTCTTTTACACAGATACTTTGTAACTGCAAGGGTGCACCCACCTTTGGTAGCAAAACTGCTCTGCAAGCTAATTAAGTCCAACTAGAGTATCCATGGCACTGCTCACCAATGTAAATGCTTTGATGGCAGACAGGGGACTAAGCTACTGTGATCCACTCTACATTTTTAATCTAAAAGTTCTAAAACTGAAGGCCATCAACAATATGATTTCCCGAGTCATACCGCTGGTAATAAACAGATTAAAGTATAAGCAGGGCAAACAAATACGAACTACTAAATAATTCACTAAGTGTAGGCTGGCCTCAACAGCATACAGGGAACATTCAACATTGCCTAGGTATAGGCTTACACCATCCACCACCACAAAAATGCTTCTCACTGAGCAGAGTCTTTGATCTACCTCCCCAGACCCCTTTCTTACCATTCTGAGTTTCAGTGCCTTTCAGTGCTCACTTGCAAACAGTAATTGAACCTAACTCTAACATATGCACACACACACACACACACACACACACACACACAAAAAAAAAAAAACATTACTTTCCAGGGAAGCCTGGAAATATTTCCCAATACTACTGCCTTCTGTTCTGTCTTATGCTAATAAACTGCCACAACCTACTTGCCAACAAGCTGAACACTAACAAATAAAAATAATATATTGCTGACCAGTCTGGTCAACAAGAGGTGGATGCCAGCAGCCTGTCATTACTTTAATAAATACCCTCTCCTATCAATTAATAAATAAATAAAAGACGACCAACCTTAAGCAGTTAAAATATGAATAGATAAAATATATTACTTAAATACTGAATTAAGCAATACAGTTGACAGTTAAATATATGGAGATATAAGAAATCTTTCTGAACAAATAACACTACACAAAAAAAAACATCTAATATAAGCTAGACTTTTTTTATCTAGTTACACTGGCAAAATTACTGGACCCTAACTACAATAGCTAAATTTCTAAGCAAAGAACAAGACTTGCAAGTCACAAGCTCCAGGTAGCACTCTCTCTTCTCAGCTATGCTCTCAACATTACATCTTGGTCAGCTATACCTTTTATCTGTCTAAATGCCCTTTAATGGCCTTTAGACTGGCACAGGAACAGCCACAAATCTTGTAATTATATTGTTACATCCTATCCATTGCTGTAGTTGGCTCTAGGTAATTATCGCTGTGACATCCCGACACCATGTGCAAAAATGGGGAAAAGAAGTTGTGCGTGACTGGATTAATTGCTGTAGTACCCAGTAGAAGGAAGTTGCAAATTAGTCTTTTTTAATCCATTTCACAGAAAAAGGCCAGAAGTTCACACATCTTTTTATGCCACAGGAAAATGTTGCCGATTAAATATGAATATATATATATATATATATATATATATATATATATATATATATATATACACATACACACATCACATATTGGCTCACCTTCTCCTAAGCAAGTCTCCACATTTTTTTTAACCTGGAACACTAGCTCTGTCTTAAGAATTACACTTCATTTCCTTCCATTTGTGTATGCCGTATTATAGCAACAACATAAATGTGAAAGTACAGTTCTGTAGAATCTTACCATAACAGCAGATGCCCTTCTCTTCCCTCTTACAGTATTCCTTACAACAGGGATCCTTTGCCTAGGGCAGCCCATCTGGCCAGTGTATCAAAGCCTTAGGTTGTAATAGGGATGTTGTATGTCATGTAAGGAGCGAATAGTGCAACAGTGAAGAGGAGATCATATACTGTTATGGTAACATTTTTCACAACTGTACAATGTCTTTTTATATTACTGTTGCAGTATTCCTTACAGTAGGGTGAGTACAAAAGCTCAGAAGAAAAGGTGAAAGGAGGAAGGGTCCAGCCAAGCCTTCATGAAAGCCATGCAGGACAGCCCTGGCGAATCCAACTCTAGCCCTGGAAACCACATCCAAGTTATGGTGCTTGTTAAAAGTATGCACAGAAGTCCAAGTGGCTGCCTCAAGGACTGAATTGGCATCCAATTATTTGAAAAAAGCACCAGATGAGGCCACAAAACCCTGGTAGAATGAGCTTTCACAGAAGAAAGGCTTTTCTTATGAAAACAGCAACAAAAGGCAATGGCCTTAGATATCCATGAAGCATATTTTGCTTAGAAACAGCCAAACCCAAAGACCTAGGATGTAAGGAAACAAAAAGTTGCTCAGATTTATGAATGGCTATAGTTTTATCCAAACAATATCTCATATCATGCAAATGCAAGGTGTGAAGAACCTACTCACTAGCAGACCGTGGGGAAAGGGAAAAAAGTGGGCAATGAATAGACAGATTAACAGACAACACATAAATGAAGGATTAGTACAAAGATGCCCTGTCCTTATGAAAACCTTAAAAAGGAGAAAAAAAGGAGAAACTGTCATAAGGGCCTGCAGCTCACACACCTGTCTGGCTGAGGTAAGGGCTAAAAGAAGAACAGTCTTCCGAGAACAATGCTGCAAAGAATCTGAAACTGCAGGCTCAAAAGGAGCCCGAGTCAATTTTTTAAAAACAAAATTAAGGTCCCAGGAAAGAGGAATAGGCTTCCGGGGGAGGGGAGGGGGGCAATACAAAGGGTGCCTTTAAGGAATTCCTTGACCTAAAAGCCAAAGGAGGAGTCAAAGGCAGACAAGCAAACATGGCTGACAGGTAGGCTTTAACAGAAGAATATGCCAACCCAGCATTGAGCAATTCACACAAATAAAAGAGAACCACAGGATCTTCCACAGAAGTGGGTCCAGGTTACGAGCAAGACCCCAAACAGAAAATCTCTTCCATTTGGACAAATAAGATTTCCTGGTAATGGGCTTTCTGGCCTCCTGCTGCAGAACTAGAAAAAAGGTGTCTGAAAGGAATCAAAACCCTATCAAACACAGCACAACTTGAAGAGCAGACAAGTGGGGGTGGATGAGAGACCCCACGTCCTGTGTAAGTAGGTTCACACTGTGAGGCAACTTGCGATAATTGCCCTTGGATAAATGCAGAAGAAGAGGGAATCAATGCTGTCAGGGCCAAAAGGGAGTCACCAACAAGATTTTGGAAGAGTTTTATTCTATCTAGAACAAGACCCATAGTATGAGAGGAAGGGGAGGGAAGACAAAGAAACATCCCCTTCCAGGAAAAAAAGGGGGGGGGGTCCAACTTCCAAGCCAGAGGACACAGAACTCTGGTGCAAAATAGAGGAAGTTGTCTGTTCAGAGCGGAGGCAAAAAGATCTACTTGAAGATTACCCCACTACTGGGGAATGTCCAGAAACACAACTCTGTGAAGCACCCACTTGTAAGTCTATGCTATGGACCAGCTCAGAGAGTCTGCCACAAATGTTCTGATCTGAAGGAATATAAACAACCCAAAAAGTCACCTGATACTGGACAGCCAGACCCCAAACCTGAAGAGCTAGCTTGCATAAGAGGTAAGACCGGGTCCTCCCTTGCTTGTTGATGTTCCACACCAGTGTGGATTTGTCTGTGAAGATTTTGAGGGGCTCTGGAAAGAAAACAGAATGGAAGGCCTTAACAGCAGAAGAGTAGCCATCACCTCTTTGACGTTGATATGGTCCTTCCTTTGATGAACAGATCAAAGGCCCTGAAGTCGATGGAAGCTTCCCACACTCTGAGTCTGAGCCATCCAAAAAGATTTCCTGAGTCGGGACTGGAGGATGAAAAGGATGCTCTGGGTTGAGAGACAGTTGATGAGTCCACCACTGAAGCTCTAACTTTCAGACATGAGAGAAGAGGAATTGGAAACTCTAAAGGATGAGAATGCTTAAGCCAGACTGCCTATAGGAACCACTAAAGCTTTTGCATATGAAGTCTGGCCAGAGGAGGCATAGAAATGGTGGAAGCCACGTATCCCAAAGCCCTTACAAACTCTCTGGCTGTAATGGAGACTAAAGGAAAAAGGGATTGAAAGAATGCAATCAGTCAATGCCTTGGGAGGAGGCAAGGATGCCAGCATTGGAATGATATGGAGACTGCACTCAAGAAAAACAAGATCCTGAGAAGGAGTCAGGAAGGGTTTTTGGAATATCACTGTAAACCTAGGCTCCGCCGAAGACAAACAGTATAATGAAGATGCTGAAACAAAATCTCTGGAGGGGAAGCCTAAATGAGCAGGTCATCCAGTTAAGGAAAGATCTGTATTCATCCCATCATGCAGAAAGCAATCATAGAAGCGAGGCACTTGGTGAAGACCCACGGGGCAGTAGAGAGGCCAAAGGACAAAGCTGATAACTGAAAATGCAAGAAAGCAACAGAGAAACATGAAAACTTCCTAAAAAGGGGATGAATAGGAATATAGAAATAGGCATCCTTGAGATCCAGAGACTAGGAAAGCCTGAGGAGGAAGGAGGGGAAAAAGGGTTGAAGGGATAATTTTCAGACAGGTATTGAGCTGGGACAGATCCAGAATGGGTCTCCAGGTGCCTTTTTTCCTGGAAACCAGAAACATTCCGGAATAAAATCTCTTCCTCTTCTGAGAAGCTGAAAAGTACAGTTGTGTACACTTACCATAAATGTAGATGTTCAAGTGTATTCACTGTTGCAGTCATTACATTTGGGTTATCTGCTTGCAGGTAGCCCTCAGTCGGCCTGATTAGCAAAATCATGGGTCCTGCATCAGTTGCTGTCCGTTCTTCCATGACATCAAGTCGTCAGGGTTATAAAACATGCAGCCGATGCCATTACATCAGTTTTTCTTGCCCCAGGTGTCAGGTGCCCCCCTAATGGGAAGCAATTAAATATAAAAGTACAAAGATATACCTCCAACAAAAAAGCAAATACATCAAAAAGGCTTTTAAGCATAGTAAAGGAAAGTAGAGGTATAGCCAAAAGTTAGGGGGCTGGAGGGAAGGTAACCAGGACTGCAACAGTGAAGACACTCGAACATCTACATTTATAGTAAGTGCACACAACTGTACTATTTTCTTCGTGTTTCACTGTTGCAGTCACTAGATTTGGGTAGATTCCCAAAGCTATGGTTAGGAGAAGGAATTTAGATAGCATTAGGGCCAGCTATAAGGCCCTGCAAGACTGCAGTGGCAAAGCCAGCTCTGGATTTAGAGAAAATTGGCAAATGATAATGCTTGATGAAAGTATGTACAGAACTCCAGGTAGCAGCTTCTAGGATGTCCCTGGTAGGGACACCTCTGAGAAAGGCTGTGGAGGTAGATGCGGCCCTGGTGGAGTGAGGTCTGATCCACTGGGGGGTAGATTTTCCATGGCACTTATAGCAGAAATGAATGCAATGGCTTATCCATTTAGAAATGGTTTGCTTTGAAATAGCATTCCCCTCTGCCCCTGTTGCAAATGTCACCAGCAGTTTTTCAGATTTCCTTTGAGATTTAGTCCTGTCCAAGTAGAATCTAAGTTGTCTGTGCACATCTAAGAAATGCACTATCCATTCCCCTTTATTCTGTGGATTGGGAAAGAAGGTTGGCAAATGAATGGACTGATTAAGAGGCCACACTGGATACCACCTTGGGCATGAAGGACGGATTGGTTCTGAAGAACACCCTGTCCGCATGAAAGATGATGAAAGGCTCCACTGCCATAAGGGCCTGTAATTCAGATACCCTTCTAGCTGAAGTGATTGCTAAAAGGAAAGCTGTTTTCCAAGAAAGAAATTTTAAGTCTGCAGTAGCAGCTGGCTCAAAAGGAGGTAAAGTGAGTTTCTCCAAGACAAAGTTAAGGTCCCAAGCTGGGGTTGGAGCTCTACTGGGTGGTCTCAAATTTTTGGCCCCACTGAGGAACTGCTTGAGCAGTGGATGAGAGAAAAGGGGAGGTTCTGTGTTATAATGAGCTGAAATGGCTGAGGCATGGATTTTAACGGAGGAAAAAGATAGGTCCTTGTGAAGCATCTCAGTTAAGTATTGTAAAATCTGAGGTAAATTGGGTGCTGCTGTGCTCATCCCTTGAGACTGGTTCCAGGCACAGAATCTTTTCCATTTTTCAGCATAAGATTTTCTAGTACTAGGCCTCCTTGCCTCTAAAATAATATCCATCACAGATTTGCTGAGGGATGGTAAAGGAGAGATTAAGTAATTAGCCAGGCTGCAAGTTTCAGTGTTAGAAGCTGAGGGTGCAGAATCTGGTTCTCCTGCTGAGACAGCAGGGAAGGAGTCTGAGGCAGGTGCTATGGAGATAACCATGACACACTGCACAGGAGGGGGTACCAGTGTTGGCCCGGCCAATCTGGAGCAATCAAAATCATCCTTGGTTTGTCCTGTTTGATTTTTAGTAGTACTTTGGAGAGCAGAGGCAGAGGGGGAAGGCATAGACTGACAGGGTTTTCCAGCTGAAGGACAGAGTATCCACTTTCCAGGCTTGTTTGTGGGGAGTCCTTGTGCAACATTTGTCCAATTGTTCAGGTCTATATCTGGGCTCCCCCATTTGCTTGTCAACATGTTGAAAAACCTTGGTTCCAGTTTCCACTTGTGTGGGTTCATTAGGTTTCTGCTTAGTCCGCCTGCCAGTGCATTTAATTTTCCTGGCAGGAATTGAGCTTGTAGGTGCACTTGGTAGCTAAAGGCTGTGTTCCACAATGCCATGGCTAGTCTGCAGAGGGGGTAAGAATGTGTACCCCCCATCCCCGCTTGTTCATGCACCACATAACAGTGGTGTTGTCCGTCTTTACCATTAGTTGTCCTGGAAGAATGTGGTCCTTGAAGGCTGTCAGAGCATTCTGTACAGCGAACATTTCTTTTTGATTGATATGCAGGTGCATTTGACTTGGGCTCCATTTGCCCTGAATGCACTTCCCTGCCAGGTGAGCCCCCCATGCATAGTCTGATGCATTTGTTGTTACGGTTTGGGCGGCAGGGGGTGGTGTGAAAGGTAGTCCCTTGTTTTGGTGGCAGGCCTCTGCCCACCAAAGGAACTCTAGGCGTAGGCAAGGTATGATAGGAATCATTGTTTCTAGGTCTTGAAAATGTTGACACCATAGGCTTTTCAGATACCACTGTAGTTTCCTCATATGCAGTCTTGCATATGGAATTAGAAGAATGCAGGAGGCCATGAACCCCAAGGCTTGCAGTATTTGTCTTGCAGATAGCAGGGTTTTTGTGGCCACTTGTTTGAAGTAGGTTGTCAAATGAATTTGCTTTTCTGGCGTGAGGTAAGCCATCTGTGAAGTTGTATCCAAGCTTGCTCCCAGGAATATAATTTGTTGACAGGGTACCAGGTGTGATTTCTTTTCGTTTATGGTGTACCCCAGACAAGTTAGAATCCTTTTTACAAAGGCCAGATGATTCAAAAGTATGTCCTGGCTTTCTGCCTGAATTAGACATTTGTCCAGGTGTGGGTATATTTGAATATTTCTTTGCCTGCAAAATGCAATAACTGGAGCTAGGCACTTTGTGAATACCCTGGGTGCAGTAGATAAGCCAAAGGGCAGTGCAGAGAACTGATAGTGCATGTAGCCTGCTTTGAAGCGTAGGTATCTTCTGCAAGATTCCCTGATTGGGATGTGCAGGTATGCTTCTTTTAAATCTAGTGTTGCCAACCAGGCATCTTTGTCTAGCATAGGAAGTAATTGGTGAAGAGTCAGCATCTTGAATTTTGGAATCTCCAAAAAGGTGTTTAGAGTAGACAGGTCCAGGATAGGATGCCATGAATTGCCTTTTCTGGGTACCAGGAAAAGTCTCGAGTAGAAACCTTGTCCCTTTTCCTCTTCTGGTACCAGTTGAATAGCTCACATGCTTAAGAGAGAAAGTACTTGTTTTTGGGCCTCTGCCCACTGATTTGGGGGTAGGTCCAGCCACCCACTTGGTGTTGGCAACACGTGGAAGTGAAATCTGTACCCCTGGGACACTATATTTAAAACCCATTTGTCCTGGGTAATGAGTTCCTAATTCTTTTCATGAAGAGCAATCTTTCCCCCAAAGGGGCAGTCAGTTGATAAGTGCTTGGAAATTTTAAAAGGAAGTCATTGAGGCAGTTTACCATAAGGGGGAGTCTTATTACTCCCAGATTTGGAAGTGGAGGCCCCCCTACTGCTTAGTTCTGTGAGTCCGCCGAGAATGAAACCTGGGGTTTTTGCTGTGTCTAGGTCTGGCTTGAGAAGACCTGGAAGGGGCTGGAAAGGACCAATTCTTAGAGGGCCAGTGCTGCCTACTAAATCTAGGAGGCTGAACTTGTAAAAAATCTTTAACAGTCTGCATAGAGTTAGCTTTATCTTCCATCTTTTTAAAAACTTCCTCAGCCTTGTTGCCAAACAGGCGGTCCTGATTTAAAGGAGTATCCAACAATTTAGCTTTAACAAGATCAGGAAAGATTGCTCCTTAAGCCAAGCATGCCTTCTGAGCACAGACCCAGTAACAGCAGCCCTGCAAGAGGCCTCTAATGAATCAAAATCACATTGTATGTTTTCCAACTTATTCAGCAGAATGCATTAAATCCTGTAATTCTTTTTCCACACAGTCAGGAATCAGCATCATTTTTTGTTTAAGCAGTCCAATAACATGTTGCTGATACTTTAACATATGAAACTGGCAGTTTAAAGCCCTAATGGCCAAGGTGGCAGAAGTGTAAACCTTCTTACCCCATCTATCCAGCGCCCTGGAGTCTCTATCAGAAGGGGTAGGATTTTTAGCAGTAGAAGCCTTAATGCCCTTGGGCCACTGTGAAATAGTCTCTGGATCTGCAATAGGATTTTTGAAAAGGAACTTGTGGGACTCAGGGACCCTGTAGTATCTGTCAGGTTTTCTGGGAGCAGGAGGCAGGGAATCAGAGGCCAAACTAGAGTCCGAAAAAGCATCATCAACAATGTCTAGTACAGGAGGAATAGCTAAAGGCCTATGCTGAGGTAGAAGGAAATCCCTAAGCCTCTTTTTTGAATCAGAAAAATCCTGGCTTTCCCAGTGGAAATGCTCTCTTAGAGTATGTAAGGTTTCCCCAAAAGAAAAATCCTCAGGAGGGGAAGCAGAGGGAATAAAGTACTCTGCATCAGAATCTTCATAAGTAGGTAAGGGCAAATCCAGGTCATCAGTAGAATCAGAAAAAAAAACAGAATCCTGATCAGAAGATTCATAATCAACTTCAGTCCCAGACCTCTTAGAAGCGGGAGGGGTTGGCTACCCCTGATTAGAGTTATTAGATCTTCAGCCATTCTTATCATTTGTTTTTTAGGCATAGAGGCCTGAGCATGTGGCCTGTACGTCGGTTTTTTAGACATGGATCGAGATTTAGGCCTAAGTAAAGAAGGAGGCGTCAATTTAATATGCAAGTCCGTAGACCTGAGTACACTCTCAGAAGCCAGTGCCTGCACAGCGGCTCTGGACCCATCCAAGGTAGAGACAGCCGCGGGTTCCATAGTTGAAGCATTGCGCGGCATACCGGACTCCGAAAGGGTCTCAGTAGTGGTCTGAGAATGAGAAGTAGCGAGTATCAGGGGCTGCGAAAGCACCTCACTGAGTACCGGCGAACTGGCGACTGGCTTAGGAGAAGCGTCATCGGCAGTTTTGGACCTCAGCGGCCTGTCTCTGTCTTTATCTTTGCATTTTTCAGAATCCCGGTAGTCAGATGACTTACCGACAACATTTCTGGATAATTGAACTGAGAACTGAAATATTTAGAGGCGAAAATATACCGATGACAGATAGTGCACTGATTAAATGAAGCACAAAACCGACAGCAAGGTACGTCGTGGTCAGGGCCTAGACAAGGAATACAGTACGAATTAAAATCTTTATGAGGTATTTGCTTTCCACAAGTAATGCAATTATTAACTTTTACTGACATCGGTAAGGAGCAAGAAAAAGTTTCCCCAACGGGGTACTTAGCTTTAGTTGAAGACTTCAGTTCTGAAACTCAAAAACGAAAATTTCAGGAGTCAGCCGACCGGCACTTGCGAACTGCTTCTGCTTCGGGCACCGCACGGCAAGAAAGACTGATGTAATGGCATTGGCTACATGTTTTACACCCCCAACGACCTGACATCATGGAAGAAGGGACAGCAAACGACGCAGGACCCAAGACTTTGTTAATCAGGCCGACTGAGGGCTACCTGCAAGCAGATAACCCACATGTAATGACTGCAACAGTAAAACACGAAGAACATCTGCTTGGATGGTTCCTTGAGACAAAAGGCTCTGAAGAACATCCGGAAATAAGGGCAGCTGTTTATGAGGAGGTTGAGGAATGCCCAGAAAGGGGGGGGGGGTTCCAAACTATGTAATACCCCATATTAATGATGGAAAGAACACAAAAGAGTCTTGGCTGATCTGTAACCAATTTGGAATGGGCAGGCAAAGAAGAGCTACAGAGAAACTTTGAGGAGGGAGGGAAGAAGATAGTCAGACAGAACTCAGCTTGTCTGGAAAAAGAGGCTTCTGAGCTGTAGGACTCAAGAGTATTCTTAGCAGGAGGAGTCCTTCTAGCACCCTTTTTACCCTTGGGAGGAGGGCGAGACTGTCTATGGACAAAGGCATACTTGGAAGGGTAATTCCTCTTAAATTTGGGAACAGGAGAAACAAAAATATGGTTCAATTCCTGCATAGCATTACCTTTTTCCTGAAGAGATTTAAAAAGCTCAGCAGCTGCAGAACAAACAGATTTTTATTGTCAAGAGGAGCATCCATCAGCTTGGCCTTGATATAATACGGCACAGTTTGAAGATGAAACTAACAGTGCCTCCTCAACACAGAATCAGAGGCAGCAGCTCTAGATAAGGCATCAGCTGCATCATAACTACATTTAATGGAATGGAGAGCCACTTGAGAGGAGGACTCCAACAAAGAAAGAGCCAAAGCCTTCCCCTCAGCATCAGAGAGATCTGATATAACCTGAAGAGCCAAACTAAACCCGGACATATGGATCTGATAACTGATAGCTCTGAAGGCCAGAGCAGCAGCTGTATACACTTTCTTACCCAACATCTTCATAGTTCTGCTGTCCTTGTCAGAAGAAAGCAGCTTGGGTGAAGGCAAAAGCTTAGAGGGTTTATCAGAAGAGAAAGAAATAAAGAAGGATCATCTGAGGAACATTTGTAAAGAAATTTACGATCATATTTTAGTCGGCTCAGACCCCTGCCTACAATCAACAGGCATAGTGGGAATCTCCTCTCTAACAAGGACTTGTGAAACATCCCTTGGCCCTTTAGATATAATTAGCAGCAGTTCCACCAGAACATCCAAAACAGATGTCTGTGGAGTCTCCGGGGATGTGCAAGAAACAGGGTCCATGCTGGCCTTCGAAGTGGTCGTGTTAAAGGAATCTGACTGAAAAACCAGGCAGTCCTCTGGGCTTTCGCCAGCCTTGAGAGAGAGAAGTCCAGTGTAGACAGTACAGCAGATGAATCTGACCAAACTTTCTTGGTCTTCTTCTTTGTGGATGGCTGACCCTTGGGTTAGGAAGATTCTGCCATAATACACTAAGCCAACAATTGGTTCTCTAGGCAAATAGCCAAATAGGAGAGCTGTCCATGCAAAGTTTTTGGGACAAATGCCTGACCAATAGAACAAGACGTATGGTCATCAGAAGCATACAACCAAAACAAACACTGCTCGTGACTATCCTAATGGGGAATCTGTCTCACACACTGGCATTTCCCCTTTCTGGATGACATGTAAACAATAACCAGAAAAAAAAAAAAACAACAGGGCACTTATCTGAAAACGGCATGGCAACCAGCTGATGAAAAAGCATTCAGACCAACAACTGGAAATGGCATTCGGACTGGAGGCAAAGAAGTTCTGAGGATGGTACATCTGAATATCACCTTTATGTCCTACGCCGTGTGTGGGGAGCATACATATGATGTACTCCCTATTACAACCTAAGGCTTTGGTATACTGCCTGGATGTCGTGCTGCCCTAGGCAAGGGATCCCTACTGTAAGGAATACTGCAACAGTGATATAAAATGACATCATGGCATGCATACATGTATACATATATATAAAAAATTACAGTTACATTGCAACCCATCATAATTCTAGTAGCATAAGTCAAGGCACACAGTAATGCTGGCAGACATTTTATTGATCGTTTTTATTTACTAGCTAATACAGTCAACATTTTGCCTGTCACACTAATACTATGCGACTGAAGCAACCGTTGCTACATGTAGCCTAAATACAATCAATTAAACAAACTGCATTTGTCCTGCTAAGTTACTTACTTATAGTGGCTTTTTTACTGAGTAGATAAAAGTTCACTACTCCATCTTCTGGTTCTATCATAGATAATTACAACAGAGAATTCTGTACGGTAGTTAACCATGTGTATAATTATGAAATAAACTTCACCTTAAAAGCTACTGATTTTTCTTAAGGGGCTAAGTTTAGCTGTCATGGAATAAATGGATTGTGGCTGAGCAGTGGCTAGCTTGAGGGTTGGTGGGCCTGCACTCTGATGACCTCTGATTTGACTAGCCAAATCATTCAGCCTTATTTTCTTTTATTTCCTTCCTTACATCAGTTAAGTTCACCAGCCTCTCTACCACAAAGAACTCTGGAGCTTTTCTAACTTCCACATTCATGAAGGCAAATGTTATCCAGCATTGTTCATTTCTCAACAATTTCTCAAATTTTAAGCAATTCGAAAAAGGTGAATGGTGATTCTAGCTCATACCATAGACCCTTAAGAATTCTAAAATCACACTCCATGAACCTAGATCACCCATTGCATCTGATATTCCTATAGCATTTCTCAGAACCCATTTATTTCTGTTTTTTTCTTTAGTAAAACTTGATAATAGTCAGGTATAACCCAATTCAATATTTTCTGGTAAACACACTAACAGGAAATTATTAAGCAACATTCCAAACTGATTAGTAAGTACAGTAAGTATATCAAGTTTTTAAATTCCTGAATTACAGTGTCATTTTTAAACAGTAGACCTGACTAACCATCTGAAATCAAACCAGCCTAAAATAAATAACCGGTTAATCTGCTAAGTGGGAAGGTATCACTGCTCAGTATTTTGATACTGTTGCTGAATTGTATCACTTCATTTTCAGTTTACAATACACAATCTATTTACTTTCACTTTCTTGTCCCCTGGATGCTACTGAACCTAGAGCTTGATTTCAGTAGATATGTGCATTACATACAGCATTTCATACCGTTTGCACAACTGAAAGAGGCAATATGCACAATGATACACTATTAAATCAATACTGTGCATTAAAAACTGCAGCATCTTTACCAATTAAAGTTTACTAGACAATGGCACAAATAAAAACTCTTGCTAGTAGTAGAGGTACAAAACTAGAATATGTAATTAGGTATGAGAAGTTTTAGGAAAACGATTAGCAGACAAGTGCAGTCAAACACACAAGATGAGCCAAACAGAAACTGCATCACTGGACACTGCTGCTACCAGCCAAGCAGATGGGATAAAAAAAAAAATGGAAATGGCACACCTGCTTAATAAATCCACAAAGCACTTACTATTTTAACACCACACATGAAGATTCTCAATGTTTTCATCCACAAAAAACACTCTTAGCTTACTGTGAAGAATTTCCATGTGTATCATACCAGTTATGTAGCTCTACTTGTCACACATCCATACTCACTTGCTGAATCACTGATTTGATCATTTAAAGGCAGACCACATTTTAAGCTGAACATCTGTCTGCTACTTGTACTACCTGCTTACAGTATACCACTGTACTCCACACGGACAGGTACGCTAGCTTCTGCATAATACATAAATAGTCTTCCTTCTGAATAAGATGCCAGTTTATTCACAGTGCTGATCATGCCCACAAAATCTTTAAGTCAATAGTAGTTAAGGCATCTTATACAGGAAACAGTGTAGATATATTACTGCTTGCTGCTCTGTCCTTTAAATGACTCAAGAAAAAAAAGTGCCGCTGTTCTTTAAGAAAACCTCCCTACCAGCAATTTAAAGGGGTCAAAACTTGACTGTGCTAGCCTTCCTGTGGCATACAGGAATAAAGCCCCAACTATGACCCAGGTGACGCACGTTTTATTAGTAGCTCAGGCCACTCTCAGGAAGGCAGGAGATGGGTGGTGCCCGTCCTGGGTAGGGTGGATTTCAGCTGTCTGGTTCTGCTGCTCCAGTGCAAATGTAGCAGAAGTCACATACAGCACTGTATACAGCAGTTAGATAGGAGGGGCATGCTCTGTGGCTGCCAAAACTGAAGATGATAGCACCTGTCCTTATATACAAATGAGCACGCTTCCCAGGGTGTAGTGCAAGTATAGACAGCATTCACAGTGATGCAGGTGGGCATGTCATCGCCACGGGGTGTTATGCTATACATACAAATGTTCACATGAGAAGCATAAAGCACCTCTTATGAATGGGATCCCTGCAGAAGACCTTCCTGGGTGGATCTGAAGGACAGCAAGGCACCACCTCCAGGGAAAGGAACTCAGGTTGGTGTGCTATGAGGAGGCTTGATGAGTGGCAGTATAGGCAGGAATTTAAAAAAAATAAATAAATAAATTATTGGCTGCCTGCTGAAATTCTGAGGACCAGAACTGTGAACCTCTGCTGTTTCAGCTTACCAAACACCCTAGATCTGATTCCCAAAGCACCTACTGAGCAGATCTATGATGGTACATTATACCCCTTCAAGATATGAAGCATTCTTTCACCCTATTGTCTGCCAGAGAGTTTAGAGTACCTGGCAGGAATTGTTCTAACAGGTGTAGTTGCATGGCTGTGGCCATGTGCCAAAGGGTCATGGCGAGCCTGCACAGAGGATAAGAGTGAGTCCCTCCCTGCTTGCTGATGTACCACATCACCGTGGTGTTGTCTGTTTTGATCAGCAGAGGCCACGAGGAGAGTAGGGATCTGAAAGTTGTCAGGGTGTGCTGAACAGCTAGCATCTCTTTTTGGTTGATATGCAGATGTATTTGATTTGGGCTCCATTGGCCCTGAATGCACCTGCCACCCTGGTGTGCACCCCAGGCATAGACTGATGCGTCTGTGGTGAGGGTCTGGGTGGCATGGGGTAGTGAGAAGGGAAGTCCCTTGTTGTGGTGGCATGCTGCTGCCCACCAAAGAAAATTTTTCCTTAGGCAAGGTATCATTGGTATAAGAGTTTCCAGGTCTTGAGAGTGCTGATACCAAAGGCTTTTTTAGCTACCACTGTAGTTTCCTCATATGCAGCCTAGCATATGGAATGAATAGAATGCAAGAAGCCATGAATCCTAGAGCTTGCAGGATTTTCCTTGCGGATAGCTGAGTCCTGGTGGCTAGTTGAGAGAAGTAGGTTGTCAGGTAGGTTTGTTTTTCTGGTGTAAGGAATGCCATCTGGGATGCTGTGTCCAGACTTGCTTCCAGGAACACAATTTTTTGAGGGGGTACTAATTTTGATTTCTTTTCATTGATAGTATATCCCAGGGAGGTCAGTAGGTCATTTACAAAGGTCAGATGCTTTAGCAGCCTTTCCTGACTATCTGCATGAATCAGGCAGTCGTCTAAGTATGGATAAATTTGAATATTTTTTTGTATGCAAAAAGCAATGGCGGGAGCCAGACATTTTGTGAAAACTCTGGCAGCAGTGGATAAGCCAAAGGGAAGCACAGATAACTGAAAGTGCAGTGATCCTGCTCTGAAACGTAGGTATTTCCTGCATGATTCCCTGGTTGGAATGTGTACATAGGCTTCTTTTAGGTCTAGGGTGGCTAACCAAGCATCCTTGGAAAGCATAGGAAGAAGCTGCTGGAGGGTGAGCATTTTGAATTTTGGTATCACCAGAAAGGTGTTTAGAATGGATAGGTCGAGGATGGGATGCCATGTGCCATCTTTTCTGGATACCAGGAAGAGGTCTGGAGTAGAAACATCTGCCTGTCTTTTCTGCAGGAACATGCTCTATTGCCCTCATAGAGAGGAGGGAAAGGACTTGCTTTTTGGCCTCTGCCCGCTGGTTTTGGGGAAGATCCGTGGCCTACTTCGCAGAATAACTGATGAAGTATTTTGCAACTGTGCTCCTGGTCATAAATAACTACTTCAAAACAGAGTGCTTACAGAGGTCTTCTGAAAGGTTGGAATCTTGCCAAGAACATTAGATGGACTAAAGGAACATGGCTCAGTGTAAAAATAACCAGAAATGTAAGACTTGGAGCCACTTACAGAACATGTCCACACTTTTAATGAATGCAGAAAACATGTCACTATCTATGCAAAATGTACTGATGTGCTCTCCAAATTGCATACTGATGTTTTGCAGACGTTTCTGGGATCAGTAACAGAGAGCACCAGATTTCGTCTGATGCAACTAGCTATTTGTGCCTCAAATTGTTAAACTCAAATTTCACATATGGCAATATTCAAAACAAGACATAAAAGATGATTTTTGTGTTTACACTCCATAAAACACTTTTTAGACAGAAACTGAATATGTTTCATCATCCCTTTTCTCTTAAAACATTACAAAATTATTTTGAAAACCTGCAATTAAAATTTTAAAAAGAACATTACCCTAGAAAGAATTTTCGTTTGAATGCAACCGTAATTTTGTCAATGA
The DNA here is from genome assembly GCF_019279795.1 of Protopterus annectens. Classification (NCBI taxonomy): domain Eukaryota; kingdom Metazoa; phylum Chordata; order Ceratodontiformes; family Protopteridae; genus Protopterus; species Protopterus annectens. The sequence continues at coordinate 885,047,083 of NC_056745.1, forward strand.
CATTTGACCAAAGTATACAATACCATACAGCTTCTCTCAAGAAATGTGGTATTTGCTATTTTACAAATCTTGGCCTAAATACATTAACTTTTCTGAAACATAACTTTGCATACATCTACGATAACAACTGTAACACTGCTCAGATTACAGACTTTATTGCCAGGTGAAGTAGAAAGTGTTACAGTGTGAGAAGTAGTTTGCACTACCTATGAGCGGCAAGTACATTCAGGACAGAATCAAACAGCACAGCAATGTGAAACCACAGCTATCGAGGTCTATGGATCGGGTCTATATCACTTAATCGAAAGCTTAATTCCGCTAACACCTATTCATCAAATCTTAATCGAACACCCTTTCATTGAACATTTACATCATTGAAACTACTTGGCCACCAGAGCAATCATAACAAACAACATATTATTTTAAATTCACCAATGTTTGGGGATTGCACCCCCACACACACACCTAATTATATACACCAAATCCAAGACTGCACTAAATTGGGGAAAGAGCAAATTTGTAATGATGGCCAACTAACTCCCTTCCCTAGAAAAAAGTTTTGCTGATGTAAATGTTTGATGAAAGAGTGTTCGACGATTAGGGTTTGATGAACAGGCGTTCACGGAATTAATCTTTCGATGAAGTGATAGGAACTCCTATGGATCAGTTTAAATGAGATGTCAGCAATATTACGTAACCCTTGAAAAAGCTCCAATATTAACCTGCATCCTGTACATGTATTAAAAATTGAGAATCCACAATTAAAACAAATTACATAAATTGCTGACAAAATAATTTGAGATAAATAAATTATAACGGTTAAATATGAAATAAAATAAATAGTTCGGTTATTACACAGAACCACCATAAAGACTAATTTTTCAGTAACACATTTAACACCACAGGCACATATAACGATATTGTTGATAAACCATTAAAGTTTGACTTGGTAACTTCCAGGAGGCCTGTCAGTCAATAACGTGTTTCCATATGTGACGATTTATAAGTTTCTGAACACTTTAACATGGAGGAAGAGCTTTTGCCAAGTCTGCAATAAATTATTACCTTCCCTGTTACTCACTGATATGAAACATATTTTTACTTGTAACGAGATCAGCTTCAAGAATATGATTTTTTTTAGAAAGGTAAACTGGAACTTGTTTTCTTGGCTAATTTATACATGATGGCAGCATTTCAGGTGCTAGCTTTGACTATTGGTCTGCTATAAACTCGCCCTGTGTGAGAGACACTTTTAATCTGAAGAGGTTTGATTTTTACTAGGTCATCATGAATTCTGGCAGAAATCTGAAAACTCAAGCCAGTAAATGATAGCCAAGATCAAACATGGACATGGAGTTAGGATTTTGTGAAGTAAACCTATTTTGTTGCTTCAATGTCTGGAACAGTTAAAATGAAAATTAGAAAAAAATATCCATCATGTCATTTTTTTTTTAACCTAAACTTGCCTTTATATGGACAAAAAGGTGTAGAGCTTTGATTTTTTTTTTCTGTAGGCTTTTATGAACAGAAATTGACAGCTGTCTACCTGAAAGTAATAAAAATAATCACAATTGTAATCACTGCTGCAGGGGCTCAGAATGTCCAACTGCACTGGTTATTACTGATATGTTTTACAACTATGACAAAATACTTCCAAGGCACTACAATAAATCTTCAACATAAAAGAACGGTGAGAAAATGAAACACCAGTTGGTAGAGGAATGCAGACATGACAATGAACCAGACAATTCATGACTCTGTCATTGGAAAAGCCAGGCAGGGGAAAGTGATTGTGAGCAGGTTATCCCAACTCCCCAGTCCTGGGGGGAGTGATATGGTGGTCCAAGCTGGCTGACTGCTCTCATGCAAGTAGAGCTTTGTACGTTCATAATGACTGATCCCAAACTGGTGATCTTATACTTCAGTGTGTGTGTGTGTGTGTGTGTGTGTGTGTGTGTGTGTGTGTGTGTGTGTGTGTGTGTGAATATGCACATGCCATAAGGAGACTGCAGAATGGCCGTACAATGACATAGGTAACCATGTCAGCCACCAGGTGTGATGTTAGAGCCACTCAAGAGAAAAAAAAAACAATTGTGTGTATGGCAGTTAAAGCAATCAGAAAGCTGATGGTCAGCAGCAGCATGGACAGAGAAAACTGCAAGGACATTTTCATTAGTACTGTATGGATATTAGCATTCAAGCTCAAGTTAAGATTCTTTTTTGGGTTTTATTTTTTTTCATTAAATATTTTTTTATTATTTCAAATAAGATGTCTTATGAAACATTACATGAAATATAGATAAATAACATATTTACAATTCTAAAACATTACTAACTTCAAACCATTATATAACTATTTACATCGGTGTCTATGTAAATAACAATAAAATTCTATATTATATAAAGTTAGAAACATAAGATGATATATTCATTTTTTTAATTGCAAATTGTTTGAGCCAAAAAGGTGGTCAAAGACTTCAATATCATCAAATGAGCCATGTTCCATATATGCAACTCCCAGCAAATACTCTGGTTCACTTACAAGTGTCTTAAACAGGTCCTAAGTGAGTAATGGATCTCTTCTTAGTCCACTGTCATTTCCTCCATGGCTTATTTTATCTGTCTAAGCAAATGTTCTGAACAAATACAAGTTATGCTGCAGCTTGAAAGTCTAGGTCTGCCTAATCATCACTGTGGTTACTTCATTTATTTTAGCACCAAGTTCCTGGGACAGTCTCAGGCAGTACTTCTCAAACTATCTACAGCAAAGAACTGGTTGTTTTTCTTTCTGATCTGTCACAGATCAATGCATCCACAACATAACTGCAATAAACAGACTATTGCACTTAAAAATATATGGTGTAGATCCCACACCAACAGAAAGAGTTTTCTTATTTTTCTGCACTTTGTCGTAAGCCGAATAATAATTCTGGCTAAGACTGTAGTGAAATAACTGAATTAATCTGGGACCAATAGGCCCCCAGAAGCCATGGGGTCCTAGATACTCAGAGGTGCATTTTGCAAACTGTAACATCTGAAGGCCGAGGAAAATGAGAAACTGCGATGCCTGGAAGCTGAGGAGAAGAAGCGGCAGATGCAACATGAAAAGGAGATGCTGACTCTTCTCCAGAGTCATGGAGGTAATGCGGAAGGGAGTAACTGAATCCCAGAAGCAATAAAGGTCAGTAAATTTCTTCCACAATTCACAAAGGGGGATAATTTTGATAGTTTCACGCATATGTTTGAGAGGGGATGTAAACATTTGAGAGGGAATGTAAACAGTATAATGTTGACCAAGAGCTCTAGGTACGGTTCCTGATCCCCTTACTCCATGGTAACGCTGTAACTGTAATTTCTAAACTGTCCGATACTAATTGTTTAAAATATAATGTAAAGAACTGTCTTTTAGAATGTTTTAAGTTAACATCTGAAGCTTATAGGAAAAGGTTTTGTGAGCATATACACAAGGCAAATGAAAGTGTATGTGAACATGTTGCTGAACTAAGCATTTATTTTCATAGGTGGGTGTGCGAATGTCAGGTCACCACTTTTGAAGGGCTGGCAGGCCTTTTGGTGAAGGAACAAGCCCTTAGCACTTTGCCTGAGGACATGAGAATCTGGTTAGCTGATAGACAATGCACTACTGCGGATGAATTAGGGAAGAAGGGAGACCTATACCTAGCAAGCAGAGCATCACTGCACAGGAAAGGGACACCCAGTGCTGCTCATGGGTCTAAGGGAACCCATGGTGGGCAGTCCAGACTGCCCCAACAGAGTCTGCCAGTAGCAGGGGAAGCCACTAGTCCAGGTACATGTCCAGGACCAAGGGTTAAATGTTTTAAATGCAACCAGTGGAGCCATGTGGCATATAGATGTCCATGGAGGCAAGGTGGGGAACAAAAGGTGGGAGAGCCAGTAAGTGGGAATGACAAAATGCCAGCAGTAAGTTGTCTCGGGACAACAAGGGTACCAAACTACTACAAGAGGTTATATCATATCTTAGTGAATGGGAAAGAGGCCATGGCTAAGAGAGACACAGCCTCTGACCTTACCATTGTGAAGCCTGCAATGGTTATAGGGGAGCACTACTTGCTTAGGCAGTCTAATCCAGTCAGAGCTTTAGGAGTAACCCCATTCCAAATACCTTTGGCTAGGGTTCACCTAGACTGGGAGGGTAGAAAAGGAAGCCAGCAAGTAGGTGTATTTGAGGATATCCCTGCAGATGTCCTGATAGTGAATGATTTTGATAATGCAGTACCCTGTGTGCATGCAGTTACACGCAGTTAGGCTTGGAGACAAGCATGTGGGTCTGGTAGCCTGGGGGAGACCCAGACAGACCGCACATGCAGCCAGGACTGGTGAGGTGGTTACTTCAGGGAGGGAGCTACCCTGTAGCAGTAAGATTGAATGTGAGCCACAGCTGCTTGTGGGTACTGATGTTCCCTTGGACAGAGTGACTGCAAGGGCAGCAGTGAGTAGTAGTAGTATCCAGGCTGACAGTGAAGCACCGCTCTCAGAGGATGCCAGACTTCCTCTGGAAGGGGAACTGGAAAGAGTTACAAAGAGAGAGTTCAGACAGGCTCAGCTCTCAGACCCTACATTACAAGGCCTGAGGGAGGTAGCTAGTGAGGCACCTGATTGTCAAGGGAAGGGGGAATCTGTATACTGGGACAAAGGGTTACTGCATAAAGAGTGGACCCCTGAGGGAGGGCTAGAGGGTAAGAGAATACAGCAGTTGGTAGTGCCTAGAGCCTACATCTGGCACTTCTAGCCATAGCCCATGATATTCCCTTTGCAGGTCATATGGGCATAAAATGCATGAAGAGAAACGTATTCTGCAGAATTTCTATTGGCTTAGAATTTCCAGAGATGTAACAGGGTACTGCAGGACCTGTGATCAGTGCCAAAAGGTAGGCAAGGCAGGAGACAAGGTGAAAGCTCCTTTGATGCCTTTGCTTGTGATTGAGGAGCCATTTCAGAAGGTAGCTATGGATATTGTGGGGACTCTGAGTACCCCATGTTCTACAGGGAAAAAGTATATTCTACTGGTAGTAGATTATGCTACAAGATACCCTGAGGCAGTGGCTCTGTCCTCCATTGAGACAGAAAAGGTGGCAAATGCTTTGCTAGAGATTTTCAGCAGGATAGGTTTTCCAAAAGAAATACTGTCTGACAGAGCTGCCAATTTCATGTCAGACCTGCTGGCTTGTCTGTGGAAGTACTGTGGGGTGAAGCACCTAAAGACCACCTCCTACCCTCCGCAGACTAATGGCTTTGTCGATAGGTTAAACTCTACATTCAAGATTATTCTACAGACATTTGCAGACCAGTTTACGAGGGAGTGGGACAAATATTTGCCCCATCTGTTTGCTTACACAGAGGTGCCCCAGGCATCCACAGGTTTTTCACCCTTTGAGTTGTATGGGCATAGGGTGAGGGTACCTCTAGAGTTGATTTGAGATGAGTGGGAGGGGGAGTGTGAATCTCACAAGGACTCTGTTGTGGCATACGTTGTAAACTTCAGGACAAGACTCAGGGAACTCATGGGCTTGGCCTAGGAGAACCTGGCAGAAGCCCAACAGCAGGAAAAAGGTCTGGTATGACAGGAATGCTCGAGCTAGAGAGTATTCTGTAGGGCAGCAGGTAATGGTTCTCATTCCTGTCAGACACAACAAGCTGCATGCAGGCTGGGAGGGACCCTACAAGGTGGTAAGGAAGGTCAGTTATGTTAACTGCATAGTAGAACTGCTAGGCAGGAGGTAGGGGCACAAATTGTACCATGTTAACACGATGAAACCTTACCATGATAGAGTGACCCTTGTGCCGAGTATTTGCAGTGGGTAACAGCAGGAGCCTGAGGGAGATCTGGCGACTGATCTCTTCAGTGAGACTCGGACTGACACCTCAGTGGAAGGGGTAGCAGTGTCCCAGCAGCTATCCCCTTCCCAGGTTTGAGAAATCTGAGCAGTGTCACAGAAGTTTGGGGACATGTTCCCTGGGAAAATAGGGTGCACCCACCTGGTGCAACACCATGTGGATACAGGACCCCAAAGGCCTATTAAGCAGCCCCCTTATACAGGGTGCCTGAGAGAGTCAAACAGACTCTGAGGTAGGTGATGCAGGAAATGTTGGAACTAGGGGTAATTCAGGAGTCCAGCAGTCTCTGGGCCTCCCCAGTGGTGCTGGTACCAAAGAAGGATGGCAACACCAGATTCTGTGCGGACTACAGAAAATTAGTCACACAGGGTCAGATACTTACCCCCTTGCCTAAGACAGATGAAGCCCTACAGCAGCTGGGTGGAGCTAAGTATCTTACCAAGGGTTACTGGCAGATGCCCTTGACTCCCAGTGCTAGAGAGAGGTCAGCCTTTGTGACTCCTCTTGGTTTGTATGAGTTCACAAAGATGCCCTTTGGGATGAAAAATGACCCAATAACTTTCCAGAGACTGGAAGATCATATCCTAGCAGGAACAGAAGATTTTGCCCTTGCTTACCTAGATTATATTGCCATCTACAGCCATTCCTGGCAAGAGCACCTTCAGCATGTCAGGGAGGTGCTGGGCAGACTACAGAGGGCAGGGTTGACCATTAAGCTCAGCAAATGTCAAGTGGGTATGGCAGAGGTCTCCTACCTGGGACATTGAGTGGGCAGTGGTAAGACCATGCCAGAACCTGCCAAAGTGGAAGCCATTCAGACATGGCCTGCACCTGTTACCAAAAAGCAAGTGAGGGCATTCTTAGGGACAGCAGGGTACTACAGAAAGTTTGTCCCCAATTACAGTACCACAGCTGCTCCCCTCACAGACCTGACAAGGAAAAGCAGGATAGATAAGGTAGTGTGGACCCCAGCATTTGAACAGGCATTCCAGAAGCTTAAAGGAGCTTTGGGAGGACTCCCTGTGTTAGCCAGTCTAGAGTACAGCAAATAATTTGTTGTGCAGGTGGATGCTTCAAACCTTGGGGTGGGGGCTGTACTTAGCCAGGTTTTCTTAGAGGTAGAAGAGCACCCAGTGGTTTATCTCAGTCGTAGACTCCAACCCAGGGAGGAAAGCTATGCAACTGTAGAAAAGGAATGCCTAGCCATAATCTAGGCACTGCAGAAACTTCAGCCTCATCTGTATGGAAGGAAATTCACTGTAGTTACAGACCACAATACCTGAATATGGCTACATCATGCAAGCCAGCAAAATGCTTAGTTACTAATGTGGAGCCTAGGGTTGTAAGCATTTTATATGAGAGTGCAGCACCACAGTGGGATTAGCAATGCCAATGCAGATGGGCTCTCAAGACAGGGAATGGGGTAAGGTATTCCCAGATAGGCTCAACCCCCTTACTTGAAAAACGAGCTTGAGTTTTCAGGGGGAGGGATTGTGATGTTGCCCACCCAGCTAGCGGAATTTTGTAAATAATTCTATGTCATTTGTGAATACTGATATGATTTATACAGAATTGTATGTCATTTGTGAATACTGATATGATTTATACAGAACTGTATGTTATGTACTGAGCTTCAAGAATGTAACCAGAGCATACCCTGCTGGAACACAGAAGATTAACTTACAAAACCAAGAAAATAAGTTGTAATCAAGTGCTTTATGATGTGCTATAAAAGTTAGTTTCAATGCAGCAAGAAGACAGGATGTCTGGAGCGAGAAGTTTTTTTCATTGTCCTGGAGAGAAGTACTTACTAGGTTTACAATGCAGAAGTGTTTAACTGTTTTACAACTTCCAGTTCTGGGCAAACATTTGGAAGATATGTATTTTTAACACAGATATCTTAGTTTCTGTTAGCCTGGGAACTGAAGGCAGATGACAAAGAGTGATGTCATCCATGCTGATGCAGCAGTAATATTTAATATTGATTTAAAAACTCTCTCAGAGAAAGATTGCGCATTTTGTATCTTGCCTTGAACCTAAAAACATCCATTCAGCACTTCTGCCAGCATGTTGTCTGTAAATAAGACTTGGGGCATAGTATCTCTCTTAAATACAGATAGGAATATAGTAAAAATTAGTTCAGATGTTTTCTGTATGTATTTGAGACTGTCCTGCAATGTTGTTTTAAAATATTTCCTGTGATTCCAAACTCTGAAGTAACTGTGTTGATCGAGTATTGTCTTGTTCTTTTATTACTTATTAAATATATTTAAACCCATATTTGTGGCTGGTTTGTTTAGAGATATTTAAGCTCTTATAGTACCTGCATATGTAGTTGGTGACACTGTACAGGCCACACCTAAATAGCCTTGGTCTTGGTCAGACTACCATTTGGATTAATAGCAACATTACACAGTAGGATCGTACACCCTTTATAAGGGCCCTATGGTAGCTGATAAAGAGCTGCTTGGTGGCAGTGATAACTACCTTATAGTCTGGGCAGAAGGGGGCATAGCTAGTAAACCTATGCCAGCCTTTTCCAGGAGTGTGTGTGTGTGTTTGTATATAAATCAAATCTCAAAGTTTATGTGTGTGTCAGCTACTTAGGCATGGACTCGAAACAGTGGTTGGACAGAGAGAGTGTTGGGAGGACATGGCTTGGACCCCTGGGATAAGGACTCAACTCTATAGCTGCGCCAGCAGGGAGTCTTACTGGGGGATCTGGAGAAAGAGGGACAAATCAGCTCTAGACTGACTGTGATCTCTGTGTGCTCTTAAGGGAAATTGTATGTTACTGTGTGTGTACTTGTAATCCTCCCATTGTGTACATCCCTCACTGTTGCTAGTGGTGAGGACTGCGGCTCCTTGACTACAGGGCCAGTGCAGGGGCGTCACACCTCCAAAAGAATCTACAAAGATGCAAATCAGGGACCTATTTTACATGTTGCTCTTATGTACATAGAGAGGTGCTAGAACAACAGGTTTTGCATCTGCAAGCATTTTCAGAATGTTACCAAGTATGGCAGTATTAGTGACAGCAACCACAACAGCTTGCCAGAAAATAATCAGTCCTGTGAGGAACACACCAAAACATGTGGCAAGATCTGAGACAGTTCAGAGAAATGACCCCACCCACAAATATATGCAGACATACAGACAAAAACACAAACACATACACCCCAATTATTGCCACTTGTATGACTGTATATTCCTCATTCATCTGCTTATGATCAAACAAATGCATAAATACAGACCCAAAAATCGGACTTCAGCTTGCTGCTATACGAACCATACAGGATAACCCATTGCAAAACCTATCTTCCCTCTCAACCTTTAAGTTTAAGTACCTGTCTGCACTTGGAAAGCTGCAAGAGTAACAAGCTTTACACTATATTTTCTGAAGGATATGAAGTCCTACTTGGTAAGGACAAGGGTAGGATCCCATGGTCACCCTGTATTTTCTTTTGGAACGTGAAACTTTTTTTATTTCATTTGATAACAAATGAGATCAAGTAAAATAATTGCTGACAATCCGATCAAAGTAAATATAATGATGTCTTTAGCAATCAGGCATCAGTGCTTTAGATCCATGAAATTATGAATAACATACTAATGTCTTTCGCCTTTTTGTGGTTAGGGGTTGCCACAGCAGAACTCTGGTCCGCTAATGATTGGCAGTGGATTTTTACAATGCCGAGGTGCCAACCCGACGCCCAGCCTTCAAAAAAGGCACACCCATTCACGCACGCACCTACCTGCATGTCTTTAAACTTCACTCGACTGCGGGGAGGACATGCAGACTCCACACAGAAGGCGCTCCAGCCAAGAATCGAACCGGAGAACCTCTTGCAGTGAGGCATAGCTAATGTGAAATCTAAATTCTTCAGGGTAAGAGGACTGCAGAAAGGCATACCACACAAACCAAGTAAATATCTGACTTAATTAGTACTGTTAAAGAAGAGAGTCAAGACTTTTTATGACAGTCAAATGTGCAATAAGATACAGCTGACCAATGTGCCAACTGATCAAATAAGGTCACATGCAGTGGGGGACCCCCTGCCACAAGACGCAGTGAATTTAGTGGTGTAATGATAAACAGGCTGGTGCTGAGAAACACAGTTCTTAAAGAATGTGAAAATCCTTGATTTAAAAAAAATACACACATACATTGTTTTTTTTAATAAAAGACTTTGAAAACATTGTATTAAATCACTGCCTAAATAAATTTAATATATCCCTCAGTGATATTACCTTAGAGATAGCAAAGGATGTATCCATAGACTTCAATTAACATATTCATGCAGATGTGCAATGGTCGTACATTGAAGTCTATGGACACACTCCTAATATCACTATGGTCAAGTCACTGAGGGTAAAGTTCCCAGGTTATATGGAGTGACATAAGCATAGGAAAACCACAACTTTTCTAACAGAGGCTACAAAGGGTAACCAAAGGTGCCACAATTATTTTCACTCTTTGCACAACCAAATACCGTAATACAAAGAAAAGCTGAAAAAAGTCAGCAAATCACTTTAAAATGTTGCCCTTGCATTCCCGGACACAAAAGGAAGTAAAAGTAATTTTGCATACATATTGTGAGGGGAGTAAACAACAATGCTAGTTGCAATTTCTGTGCTACAGCTACTGGGCCTCTTACCTCTAATGAAGTGGTGGGCACTGACATTTGGCATCGGGAGATTTCTGAAGCACACCAAGTATGACATTTGGAGCTCCAGCAAATATTTTGCAGTAGTCAAACCAAACCTGACTAATTTCTTTTTAATTTATGCCAACTGCAGAAGCTTCTGTTTAGCTTTGCTGAATCTTGGCAAGAAAGAGCTTCAAATTAAGAAACCTCAAAGATAGCTGCATGCTGACAAACAGGTTTATTAGAGCTCTCCCAGTGTGTGAAATAAACTTTGGAAAACAGTCAACAAAAGCCATTTATTTGGGTAAAATCTGGTTACTGGTTAGTTACTATACTGCCTGGACATTAACAATGAAGAAATCTAGATAAAGAGAAAAATCAGCTAGAACAGAAGAAGGGAAAAAACTCTGTTGGAAAAAAGTCTTGCAGCTGTTCTGCAAAAATTAGGTTTCAGCCTCAGTACAGAAGATGGTTTCCAGTAAATTAGAGGAAAAAATAAATCAAATACACTCACAGTTGTTTTAAATAAGTGAGATACTGGACAAATAAACAGTCAAACAACAAAAGGCTGGAAAGAATAGAAGTAGTAGATATTTAGATGAGCTGATAAAACATCAGATATCAGAGACTGAAATTACTGAAAGACTGGCTGAATATGAGGTTACTCAAGAAGAACTGTTTCAAAAAATAGTAGCTCTAGAAGACAAAGCATGCAGAGAAAACCTGAGATTTTTTACTGTACCAGAGAAACTGAAGGAACAGACTGCACTCATTTTATGAAAGTTTGTTTGTATCTTTCGGCTTTTCCCGGTTAGGGGTCGCCACAGCAGAACTCCGGTCCGCTAATGATTGTCAGTTGATTTTTACATACCGGCTTGCCGGGCCTGACGCACAACCTTCAACGAAGGTACGCCCATTCACGCAGGTCTCCACGCAGACGACACTCTAGCTGAGAATCGAACCGGACAGCATCTTACTGTGAGACGACAACGCTACCGCAGCACCACCACCACATAAGCAATTGTAGTGGTATTTCATGGCAAGATTTGTTAACTAGAGGGCCACATCGACTGCAAGCACCAAATTTGGTCATGAGAAAAAGCCAAGATCTACAGAACTAGACATGAAGTCATATCAGCAGAAGGAGTTATTCCTGGCAAAACTGAAAAAAAAGTTGAAGTTAAAAGCATTATCAATTGGTTTCACCAGAACATTCATGAAAAATGATTACTCACTTTACTCCAGGCAGATGAAAAGCAAGTTTATCCTTGCAATCAGAGGATGTTAAGAGGCAGGTGTGAGATTCATGTCTCTATGACCAGCTTTCAGAATATTTTTTTTTCAGAAGGAGTAGACATTTTTGGATGCAGAACAGACAAATGATATAATAAAAACATTTACCCAACAAAATACAGAGTGCCAGCAAGTTGAAGGGGATTCTGTTTCTCATTCCTCTGATAATGCCACAGCCAACAGACAGAACTTGCCAGTAAAACTTCTTCCAATGTTCAAAAGGAAAATAATTAATGGACAAAAAGCTCAGGAGCTGACTAGAAAACACAGGAGTACCTTGGACCTGAACAACAGATGAGTGTTGCAAAATAAAGAATAAGAAAGTGGCAGCCAGCAAGAATGTGAAAACAGGAAATAAACAAATGACCTGCAAAGTGTTATTTCCTTTAGATGTAATTTGGACATGAGAAATAGGTTTCTTTAAATAATGAAAAAAAAAAGACCAGAAGTGTGTGGGCTGTGTTAAACTGGTTAGAAGACTTAAAAGTATGATTCCCACTTTGTCATTACTGTTAAGAAGGTTAATGAAAGAAATGAAGATGTAACTATAAACAAAAAAGTTTTTTTTTTCATTAGTAATACAAGTGTAACAGATTTCTTAAAATCAAGTACATGTTACACTGCACTGGTTCTGTAAAGTAACAGAGGTACTTTAAATGTGAGGTGGGGGAGTCTTGGCAGTGACTGTGGTTAATGCCAGTAATGTTAAAATAAAAAATATGTTTTCCATCTGCAATGTGTCTGGGGTTTATGCTGCAGCAAGATAAAGGTTGGATATTAACTAATATAATGTGATCCTGATTTAAAGGGGAATATACTTCAAGTTAATATATGTACACACAAAAGTAAACAAACAAAGGTATGTCTGTGTGCTCCTTGAGTGTCCAGGTCATGGCTAAAGAGAGTCAACAAACCAGCCTTCCTACCTAGTCAACAATTATGAAATAAAATAAAACTAATAAAGTACACTGATCATATTATGGTGCTTCCCCTAAGTAACAGTATACACTGAAATTGCATAAAATTATAGTTTTCTAACATCTGAAACGAGCTATGTCATAGAACTACAGAACCATTAGCTGGTCTTTTTAATCTACCAGCACAGCTTTGCTGTTACAGACAGACTGTCTGCAGGCAAATGCAATCAATCAAAAAACGGCTGAATCATGAACTTGGAGGCATCTGTATGGGGGATAAAATAAAACTAGTATTAAAGGATAAGTGACAGTTTAGTGAAAATAAAGTCCAATACATTGTAGGAAATACAAACAGATGCATTCTTAGTAACGTCTTCAGTACAAGTCACAAAAATGCAAAATTCACTAATTTAAATGGTAGCCAGGGCATGCTGTAAGGCTAAAAATCAGTTAGAGAACAGGCAAGCTGTTTTTCATATCTAGGAGGAAGTTTAGATGATGGGTGCTGGATGGAACACAGGCTCTAACATGCATTTTTAGCATGAATAAACCCAACTTTAGAACTGGTAAAGCCTGTGGATGTAGCTATCTATTTGAAACATCTGCCCATATATGGAGAGTACTTTCCCTTTTTCCAGTGTGTAAACAGTTGTGTGCATTTGCTGCCAGTTAAAAGGGGTTGGGGTTAAAAATGAAAATATACATTTATTTTTGTTTCTTGAGTGTTTGATATCGAAATAGAAAAATCTGGGAAATGTGGCATAGGTCCAAATAGAGATTTTGTTTTCCTTTTTGTGAATTATATGTATGTGGTTCATTTCTTAATTATTATTCAATTTAATAGTACCTACTCTTGAATGTTGTTCTGCTTATATTGTTCCCATAGATTATCCATCGATTTCAGTATAGTTTGCTACTTTTTTTTCTAAAGGATCTCATATACAATTAGCCTGGCAAACATCAATATGTGCAAGTTACAATATGGAAACATATATTAAAAGGTCATGCAGAATATGTGAAAGAAAAGTATTTACTCTGATAAGATGTTATCAATCATTTCATGGAATGTGAATGGCACTGTATGTATGGACAAGAAGCAAATAGTATTAAAATATATTAAGAAATGTAGGGTATAAATAGCAATTTTACAGAAGATGCACTTAGATATAACAGCATGTGAATTTGGCAGGGAAAAGATTTCAGAATGGTGATTCAGCTGAGTATCAGAAATAAAAAAAGGAAATGATAATACTGACTGCAAAAGTAGGAGAAAAAGGCAAAATGGTAGACTTGTGGTAATAAGGAGTTACTGAGAGGGAAGGAGGATTACATGCATTTACATTCCACCTAAAATTATTATTAAGGAATTTAAGACAATCACGGGAAAGGTAATTATCTTCCAGCAGGGAATAAGAGTCATCTGTGGGGAATGGAATTTGACATGCAATAGTGAAGATGCATCAGGGGGATCAAGAAGGGAAAATATAACAAAGGGTAAATTTCTGAAGAAATAATGAGAATATTTCAGATGGAATATGTGAAAATAGTTGCAGAATCCCAGACAGAATTTGCATCTTATTCCTCAAGGTACAATAACGAAGTTAGACTGGAGATAAACTATATTCCACAGGAGCATGGATATTAAATTGTAAGCTCTGAAACATGTCCAATAATTATTCCACATAATCTACCAATAATGACTAGGATAAAGATGCAAGGTAATAAAGTAAAAATGAGATACTGGCTCTTTCCTACTTACCTGTTAAAAAGAAAGGAGTTTAAGGAATGAGTAGTGGATATGATTTAAGATTTGTTAGGGAAGATGCACACTTCATCAGAAGCAATAGCTGTGGAGTGAGATAAAATGAAAACAGAATCTAAAAATATGATAGAAATGAGAGAAAGAAAGAAATATGGGATAGAAATCAGTAAGACAGATTATCAAAGGTTAAAGAATTGCAGATGAAGGGGAATCTTACAGAACAAGAGGGGCACCTACTGACTGCCAACAGAAAAATAAGGGAGTATTTGGATAACATGCATGAGGTTTTAAAAGTTGATGTTATGCAAGTATTTTTAATGACAAGCCCAGACCACAAAAACTATTAGCACAACATCTTCGGTGACAGAAATTAAAAGGTATGCTGTCAAACTTAGGGAATCTATGACTAGAAAGATAACTAGAGACCCTATAGTGATTATTAGCAGAGTTATTTAGGAAAGTCTATATAGAGCAGAGAAATGGAGAAACCAAAAATACACAAATGGAGATATTTATGTACGACTTAAATATGCCAATTTAGAGTAAGATGAGGTTGAAGAATTAATAGCTATGATGGAAGAGGATGAAATAAAATGATGCTGTACAATCAATCAACAGGGAAAGTCTTCAGGAACAGATGGCATTCCTGTGAAAGTTTGAAAATTAGGATATCTGGAAGGCAATGTTTAAAAAGAAGTTATATACTCACCATAACATTCCGAGTTGTTGCTCTTCATTTGTCTTCAGCCCACGGCTTCACGGATCCTACACGGCTGCATATCCAGTATCTGATCCAAACTCCAAGCTCCACTCCTACCCATAATGCCCAGTCTCCTTCCTTCCATCAGACTGAGTTTGCCGTCTAACTTAGCATCCCAACCTGATCCAAAAAAAAAACTTGTCCCATGACAAAAATCTCCATAAGCAAGAAAAGAAGAACAAGATGCACCCCTGTGGTGATCATATCCTCTACCAGCCAGACCACCACACAGTCTATGCAAAGCAGGGGGAAGGATGGACAGTTGAAGACAAATGAATAGCAACAACTCAGATGGAACGTTATGGTGAGTACATCATTTATCTGAAATTTTATGGTGAGTACATCATTTATCTGAAATTGTTGTCTTCATTTGGTCTTAAACCTGTGGGACAGAGTCCCCAACTACTAAACACCTGGGGGGCTCTCATGGAAGGATATTCCAGAGCACAGTGGAGCCAAAGGATGCCCTGTTCCTGGATAGACTGTCCAGCTTATAATGCGAGATGAAGGTATGTGAAGAAGCCCTAGTGGTTGCACAGCAAATATCGTCTAAAGATACTCTGAACCAAAAGGCAGCTGAGGTAGCCATAGATTTAGTGGAATGCGCCTTCACATGACCTGGTGGGGATAACCAAATAAGTCAGGGTAATACACTGGGAAATCCACCGGGCAACAGTGACCTTTGACACTGGTTTCCCTAAGAAATGCTTAGAATAGGAAATAAGAGTTGGTCAGACGTATGAAAGGATTTAGTCCTGTGCAGGTAAAAATGTAACTGTCTATCCACATCTAGCAACTGCAATTTGTACTCTCCCTTATTTTGAAAATTTGGGAAGAAAACTGCGAGATTAATCCCCTGATTAATATTGGACACTGAAGCTACTTTGGGAAGAAAGGATGGATTGTGCGCAAGGACCCCCTGCCCTTATGAAATATCAAATAAGCAGACTTGATCGACAATGCTTGAAGCTATAAAACCCTTCTGGCAGATGTAGTAATGACCAAGAAAGAAGTCTTCCAGGACAGAAATTAAGTCCACCGAGGCTGCAGGCTCAAAGGGGGGCAAGACCAGAGCTTGCAGAACTATCGTAAGATCCCAACGAGGCATTGGGTCCTTAACCAGTAGCCGAAGTAGAAAAGTGCCTTTCAAAACAGCTTTACAAAGCTTAGAAGAGGCTAGAGAAGCCATGTTGTCACCTACATGAAAGTTAGATATAGCTGCTAGTTGTACCTTGAGCATAGAAGAAGAACTAGCACCTTGCTAAAAGATACTTGCTAAAAATTCTAAAACCACTAGAACTGGGGCAGTAAAGGGGTCCAGGTTACGCTGCGAAGCCCAGATAGAAAAATGCTTCCACTTGCTGGAATAAACCTTCCTGGTAGAAGACTTATGAGCCTCAACCAGAATCCTTTTGACAGGTAAAGATAACCTAGGAGTCCTGATTATCATGGGAACTGGAGCAGCCAAGCGGTGAGCTTCAGACTGACCAGGTGTGGATGGGGAAATCCCTGAAGGATGACTGATGAGATCCGGAGTTGGATCTAATGTCCATGGTGAACCCACAAAATGAGACCACAGAGAGGGGAACCAGACTTGGTGAGGCCAAAATAGGTAATGAAGATGACTAAGCTCCCCAGCTTGTGAGCTTTCTGAAGAAATTTCAGTATTAGGGGCAGAGGAGGATAAGCATACAAAAGACTGGAGGGCCAAGCATGAGTTAGAGCATCTTTGGGGGCTTTCCCCGATTGGGGGTTCAGAGCGAAATACTCGTTGCACTTCACGTTGGAAGGAGAAGGAAGAGATCGCAGCAAGAATGATCCCCACTTGAGAAAGATCTGTTCCTCTACTTACTGATTCAGAGACCACTCATAAGGCATCAGAATAGACCTGCTGAGCCTGTCTGCTAGAATGTTGGACCTCCACGGACTGTGCATTGCCCAAGAAAATGGCTGGTGGAGATTGCCCACTCCCACACTCTCATGGCTTTGCGACACAGGGGATAAGACCTGGTTCCCCCCTGTTTGTTGATGTACCAGACTACGGACATATTGTCTGTCTGGACTGCAACTGTCCCTAGGGGAAGATGGGCATGGAGAGCCTGCAATGCTATAAGCACGCCCTCATCTCCAAGACGTTGATATGCAATTGAGTCTCGTAGGGGGACCGCCATGCCTTGGACTGTCCTTTCCAAACAGTGACCCCCCCCCACCCTAGTAGGGAAGCATCTGTGGTCACCGTGGCCGAGGGGGAAGGCGGAAGAAAAGGACGACCCCAGAGGAGGTCTGGAGAATGAATCCACCACAAAAGAGAGCCCTGGACACCCAAGAGACTCGAACAGGGTAAGACAATGGAAGATCTAACATGGACCCTTGAACTGCAAGGATCCACTGAAGTACCCGCATGTGAAACCGGGCCATGGGTAAAACAGTGATCGTGGGCGCTATGGACCCTAACACCCTTAATACTATTTACGCTGTTGGTGACAGAGTTTGAAGAATACAGAGGACATGTAGCTTCAGGGAATGGATCCTCTGAGTTTAGAAGGACCTTGGTTTGAATCATGTCCAACTCAGCCCCAATAAAGTCTAACACTTGAACCTGAGCCAGTAATGGTTTGCTGAGATTGATGGTTATGCCCAATTGTTGGGCTAAGTGAAGTAGGGAATCCCTTGCTTGGCAGACTTGATGCATGGAAGGGGCAGCAAGGAGCCAGTCATCCAGGTAGGGGAAGACCTGGAATCCCTGTAGTCTCAGGTTAGCTGCTACCACTGCCATCACTTTGGTAAACACTCTGGGGGATGTGGTGAAACCAAAGGGGAGCACTCTGAACTGGTAAAGACTGGCTCCCAGATGGAAGTGGAGAAACCTCCAAGAGTGCCTGTCCATTTTGATGTGGTAGTATGCATCCTGGAGGTCAATCGCGCACATCCTATCACTCTCCTGCAGAAAGGGCAGGATAGATTGAAGAGTAACCATCTGGAATTTTATCTTGGCAACTGACAGGTTTAAGATGGAAAGATCCAGAATGGGTCTCAAGTCCCCCATCTCCTTTGGCACCACAAAGAACCTGGAATAAATGCCTAATCCAGTCAGGTCTGGGGGGACGGGTTGGATGAGTAATTTTCTTAGCAGCTTTGTGATTTCCAGTGCTGCTTCCTCTCTTTAAGTGGGTGGAATGTCTGGGAGGTGTCTGGGTGGAAGGGTGACTGGTTAAAAGGAACTGAATAACCACTGGATATAATTTGCAACACCCAATGATCAATCTTGATGGACATCCCCTGACTGCCTCTACAGCCGAGCAGCTGGGCAACCCTTCAGGGTTGCTGCGTAGGTCTCTCTGAGAAAGGCTCTTGAGACACGTGATTCCTCGGACCCCCTCTGCCTCTGGGGGAAGGCGAGTCTTGGGAGTAGCTCTGAGATTTCCAGAACCACATCTTCTTGCCCCCCCCCCCCCGCTGATTCCTTGAAAAGGTTCGTTGAGGGACTGAAAAGTGGATCCCGACGGCAAGCAAAGTCTTCCTGTCTTTCTCACTCTGGACTAGAGTGTCACATACTGACTTTCCAAAAAGGGTGGAACCGTTGTATGGAGCATTAGTAAATGACGCCTTAAAAGGGCTCTGAGAAGGCACAAAGCCGGAGCCAGGTAGGGTGCCTGATGGCAACAGCTGTACCGGCAGCTCTAGCGGTGCCCACGGCTGTATGGGAGAGGAGACACATAGAGGTGTTAGCAAATGAGAGTGGCCATTCAAGAGGAGAAAGCTTTCTTGTCCTCCACCGACATGGACTAGGGGGGGGGGGGTAGACTCAGCGATCTCTTTGACCAGATCATGCTGAAGCCTAAATCACATCTGCCAAGTAATTTAGCACATGCACCAAAAACGTCGCTGAATCATACACCCGCTTCCTGAAATGCTCCACCGTCCTGGACTTTCGGTCAGGTGGATGAACAACCGTAGAGCTCTCCTGTGCGTGCTCTTTCTTAGTGGCCGCTGCCATCACTGGCATCAACAGGGGATCCCTTGGTCCAGTAGGTCCTATCTGTAGGGGCACTCAAGATCTTGTCCGGGCATTTCGGGATTGGCTCCATCATGTCCGGCTCCTTCTACTCCCAAGATGTAATAAGATCCACTAGTGAATCAGTGGGAGGGGACACACAGGCAGTAGAGGATCCTGTGCCAAATGCCTCCAGGAACACAGATTCATCCGGGTTAGGTTTTTGGGCAGACCACCCCCCCACATTGGTGGAGGATTTCCATGAGTAATCCAAAGGAGACATCCTCGGGGGTAACGGGGGGAACCGTTTGGGACTTCAGTGGGGAGTCCAAGTGCCTCCTTTTACATGTTTGCTTGCGAGGCACCTCCTCAGTGGGGGTCACTGGGGAGGACTTGCCAACATCTCACTGTTCCCAAGTGGGAGCTCCCTGAGGCAAAGGGATGGCAGGCTGTCCCTGAGTTAACAAGATGGATGGATCCACACCAGAAACAGAGGGAGCGGAGGTGGACTCCAAAGATGAGATCATCAAGGGTCTTGAAGGGATCAAGAGGATCCTCTCCACTATGTCGAAAGCCGAGAGGAAACAGATCTCCTGAAAAGGGACTACCGAGGGGGGCATAACCCTCTGACTCAATGGGGGAGCCAGAGCTGAACCTCCAGGTGCAGAAATCCCAACAGGAAGGCTCTGCTCCAAAAAGCTCGGTGCCGATACCATCCCCTCGGATCTGGCACCAAGGCTATGACTCCGAGAGCCAGACAGATCCAAACTCATTGGATCCGACCTACTCAAGGCCATGGCCGGCATCGAGGTACAAGGTACCATTAGCACCGTTCCCTCAACGCCAAGTGTTCTCAGATCTGAGGCTCTGAAACCAGGAGTCGGATCAGAGGAATAACTGGAAAGAAAGTGGACTGCATACCCCCTGCTCTGGAGGGAGAGGGGATCGAGGTACAAGGTACCATTAGCACCGTTCCCTCAACGCCAAGTGTTCTCAGATCTGAGGCTCTGAAACCAGGAGTCGGATCAGAGGAATAACTGGAAAGAAAGTGGACTGCATACCCCCTGCTCTGGAGGGAGAGGGGGCAGGCAAGACTCCCATTTGTATCTGGGTGCTGATAAACCTCTGCATCATCCTGTCCACCTCCGCTTCAGAAAGACTGCAGGAGGTTCTGGACGAGGAGGCCACCGACACCGGCCTAGAGGGGAGGTGAGTACAGACCTGATCCAGCAACTGGATCCGAAGCTCCTCTGGTTCCGGGGAAAACCAAGGGGAACAGAAGTGAGGAGACTCCATCTTCAGAGCCAAGTGGACCTTTGCTGGAGGACCTGTGGAGGAACAGTGATCTGGGGACCACTTCCTAGGCTTGTCTTTTGACTACGTTGGTTTGTCCCAGTCCCTGGACTTCTTGACAGGAGGTTGAGTCCTAAAGGCCAGGGCAGAGATGGAAGAAGAAGCCGGGGTAGAAGAGGCCTGGGGCCTGGAGATATGAGGGGGAAGAAGGCCTCCGAGGATTAATTTGTTCTCCTGTCCATCAATGCACAGGGATTGAACCCCACGCAGATGGAGCAGGAGGTCTCTAGATGGGCAGCCCCATGGCATTCAACGCACAAAAAGTGTGGCCATCAGCTGGGGAGACCTTATGGCCACACTCCATACATTTGCAGAACCCTGGTTTTGGGGTCTCAGAAATGGTAGGCAACACTGAGAGGCCCAAACAAAATCACACACATACGCTCAATAGAAAGGTTTTTTTAATCTAATGCTAACGTGTGAAGAGGGGAGGTAGAAAGGATAGAAAAGGGTTTAAGAAGAGAAAGGATATAAAAAATTTGAGAAAATACAACACTTACCCTAACAGGAGCTCAGAGCAACGGATCATGATGCAGACATGAAGCATGGCAAAATGAGATCTGAAGGAAGGAAGGAGACAGGGGCATTATGGGTAGGGGAGGAGCGTGGAGCTCAGATAAGATGCTGAATATGCGGCCAAGTGATCCGAGGACCCACAGGTTGAAGACCAAATGAAGACAACAACTTCAGATCAATATTTTAAAAGGAATTATAGTTACAGCATCTTGGAAGAAAGCCATAGTAGGTGTGCCATTCAAAGTGGGCAAAGATCCTTTGAACCCAGTTTCGTATAGACCAATTTCAATTTTAAACCACAATTATTAAGTGTTACAAGAATAGCCAAAGTGTTTTCAAACCGGCTAGATATGAATCAATATAGTTTTGTGGAGGGGATGGAAGATTTGACAACACTGACAGAGCAATAATGACCCGGAAGGATGCAAAGTGTAAGAAAACTGCTATATATTCAGGTGGATCTTGATACAGAGAAGGCATTCAATAGCGTTAGTTGGGAGTTTCTGAATTTGACAATGGCAGCATTTGAGTTTCCTGACAAAATAATGGGGTTACCTAGGAGATATATGAAAAGTCAGATGCAAGAATCGATGTGGGAAGGTTCTTCCCTGACAAGCTGTGTTTGAACAGATTTACCAGGCAGAGCCACTTGCAAATAAAATATAGGACTTTTGTGTTTAACTGTTGTGGTACTCATGAAAATTTTGCCCTAGTTGCATATATTATTTTGCACTTTATAATTCTTGAAAAAGATATTCCAGTGTTGTGGAACATTTGAGAGTTTCAAGTTTTCTTTTTCAGGATATAAAATAAATTAGGATAAAACAAAGGCTACTGCAGTAAACTATTTTCCTACAAATGATTTGTTTCAGCAATAGCCATATTTATGGGGACATGATAAGATACAGTATTTAGGTGTCTGGATTAAAAGCATTATATTAGGTCATCCAAGGATATGTGGAAAAGACTAATCAAAAAAATAATACAAAAAGTGAAAAGTTGGAATCCGTTAACTATGGGATACGGATACTAAGTTACAAGCACCGAAAATGTTTCTAGTCCATCAATACCACATATAGTTCAGACATATGTAACTTTAACCTGAGAAGAAGTTGTGGACCATAATTAATAAAAAACTGAAGAAATTTATTTGGGAGGGAAAGAGGGTTAGAGTTAAGTGTCATGGGTCATTTCTCCTCACAGAACACAGTAGTTTAGGATTACCAGATCTGAAGGGATACTTTAGAGTTAAACAGTTAATCTTCATATATATATATCACAAGCAGAAGACTGCAAATCAAAGTGGAAAGAAATGATACTGAAATGGGGGAGGAAGTTCACAAAATAAAGTAGGATTTTGGATGCAGGCCCTAAAGAACCATGATACTCATACAAAATATTATACTTACAAAGTAGCAGAATGCATTTTGAGAACCAAGCCACCACAGGAATGGAAAACAGAGATTTTACCAATAAGGATAACTGCAAGAAGGGGTTCAAAAAATAAGCAGGAGCTGGAATTTATTGGAGACAATTAGCAAAGGAACCAAGGTAATGGGAACAAACAACTAAGGAGGAAAAAGTCACAAAATGGGATGAGGCCAAGCAGAGGCTTAGATTTCATTTTGGAGACCGTCTTCCTTACCAGGGATTGATAGAGTTTATGTAAAGATGAAGGGATAAGTGAACATTAAATGAAAGACCAGCTCTGACTGAGGTATACTTGGGAAGCCTGGTTTTTGGGTCATAATTAGGTAGATTTTAAAAATTCCCTACAAGGTACATTGTCAGAAATGTTGGGGGAGAAAACGATTCTTTTGAGTTGAGATATAGAAACTGAATTGCCTAAACATAGTAAGGCCCTACTAAGTTTAATGCTGTTGGCTGCAAAAAACAAAAAAACAAAAAAGCAATTACCAATGAATGAAAATACAAAGCAAAACCAGCAGTACTGGGATTATTGAACGTTCTCATTTACAACAGTCAGTAATGGAATTATTGAATGTTGTAATATAGCTAAAAGAATTGGAAGTGGAATCTTTAGAAAAGGGAAGTAGCAAACTATACTGAAACTGATAGAGAATCTGTGGGAACAATATAAGCAAAACAACATTCAAGAGGACATACTATTAAACTGAATAATAATTAAGAAATGAACCAAATACACATAATTCACAAACTGTATGTGTACACACGTCACTGTGCAATATGTCACATTAATACAATTGTTAAAAAGAAAGACTTGCAAATTAAGGCTAAGAGCTATGGCCGAGCTATGGCCATACCATATTTATTACGGGTCAGAAGATTTAAGCCTCCTATCCTCAGAGGTTTAATCATAGTTGTGTCAATAACCTTGGAAGTTTTCGCCCAGGGGAAAAAAAAAAAAAAAACAGTAACTGCCTGTTGAAAAAGTAACAACCTTTCAGAAAAAGCATAAGCCTTGAAAATAGCCAATAAATATAATAATGGTAGTACCAAAGTTTTCTTTTTCATAGCAAAAATTCAACATAGCAAAAATTATACCAACAGTAGACAAAAGCAATTTAATCCATTCCTTTTCCAACAGCAGACAAAAATAACTTAACCCATTCTTTAAATTTTATTCCCAAAACCTTTCTCACAATTGACAGTAGTCTAACATTCACAATATTTGCAAGACCAGTGAATAATATCATACATAGATCTTTTACTTGTTTCTTTTGACGTGAATACGCATAGTTTATTCCACTCATCACAAGGTACCAATATATGTCAATTAACGGCTAACCCAGAAAATTACAAGAATACTTTTTTCAAGCATGACAAGAGATCCAGTGTATATGCAAACCAAGATGAATTATCCAAAAAATGTTAATTTAATTTTAATCTTGCCTATTTGCAGAATGACACAGCCATTATGCCACTTCTGTCAGTCACCAGAGGCTCAACTGCAAGAAGAAATCATCAGTGACACTAAGCACCACTCTGAACATGCCACATTGAGGCCAAAATACTTCTGATATACATTAATTTACCAGCAATGAGGCACCCAGTTTAAAAACATACTAGGCAAGTGATCACAGGGACCATAAAATGCCTAGTCACCTACACCTTTAAGCAGGCCTACTTAAAAGCTCTTTTCATCTTATATGAGCACTTATATCCCTTTAAGAGCAATCAACTGTGCTCACATTCTAAATCAGGCAGGGCAATATATAAACAACCATGGTGTAACTTTGTATCTACCCAGCCAATCATTAACACTAGCCTTAAAGGCAGCCTTAGTAGTACCACACTTAACCTATAGTGGTAACGTATTACATATGCTAGTAATTTATTCAGTTAGGAACCTGCCCCTCTAGAGAGTCTTATTTACTTGATGCTATAGATTAAGGCCCCTAGTACAGGTATTTGTAGAACCACGGGTTTTGTGAAGAAACAGATGATCAAATAGGAATGCGTTTTTCATGGCTCAAAAAGTGAAACACACCATCTCAGAGTAGCCACTGGACTTGTGAGTTGAACTAATCTATCAGGATAGCTGAGGGACTTAAGAACTTTATTTTTGGTTAAAAAATCACTAGGGACCATCATATGCTTGGACTTGTATGTATCAAAGAGGTACTGCACTCAATGATAAGGGAAGAGTACACTGGTAAAATTACTTCTTTGGATCTTGAAGGCATTCCCATGGAAATTCAGTTGGCCAAATAGAATGATTTCCTGATTACAGTGGAAATTTGCAATTAAATGAGAGCAAGAGAGAGAGAAAGAGAGAATTGTTCAAATAACTCCTCAGATCTTTTATGACTGCAATTGTCTGAGCTGGAGTACCACTTATAAACATGAGGTGTGAGCAATTTATTTATTTTTTTGCTGAATGCTACTATGCTATGTTTTTAATTCTGCATTTAGTTTTAGAGTCCCTTCAATGCACCAGGTATGGACATATTCAAGCCCATGTAGGAAAAGTTTAGTATCAGAGGATAAGCAGATAACATTGCTACACTTGCACTAATCAGCAACGATGGTGAATCACACTTATGGGATATGGGATTGGATATCTGCAAAATAAATGCTAACAGGAAGAGGCTCAGTGCTGATCACTGTGTTCACAAAGGAAACCAGCAATGTTTGTATCTTAGGATCTGTTAGATGTCCAGTATGCAATCTGATCGAGAACTTAGGGGTTTACATCTATCTAATGGTTCAATAACACCAGCATGCGGGGTTGCTGACAAAAGTCTTTTCCTGGTCAAGATAAGTAGCATGCACAGAGTGACCACTGTCCACAACTTCTGTAACCTTTTCAAAGAAGCTTACGAGGTTCGAGAGACAAGACCTGTCCTTCATAAACCCAAATTGAGTGGAGTCTGTATCAGTTAAACTGCTCATATCTGCAGACATTAGTTCTTCTATTACATGCCCCATGTTTTTATATAAGGCTGGTGAGGCTTATGGACCTATAATTACCAAAGTCTGTAGAAGGACCACCCTTGTGTAAGTCAGTCACAGATGATATATGTATATGACAGAGAAATGTAATTCTTTTAATCACTTCCCCTGGAAAGCCAACAACTGCCTAGAGGAATACTAATTTTCTTTTTATCAAAAGGCTTTGTCCTCCCCTACAAAAGTAACCATTGTTGGTTGTTGACTTCTTCTTGCAAACTGTACAACTTCTGTAAGTCTCCAGCTGCTAAACTCTATTAATTCTCCTCACAAAAACATTTCATGCTCCTAAATTAAATGAGAGATAAACTTCCCTAATCTTGCTGGCAATATCCTACCCTAAATTTTAACATCTCCTTAAAGATGAGCACGTAGTCTTTATCAGCTGAAGAAAAGTCAATCTATTTTCTAATTGTTTTACCAGTTACAATGAATAGAGCACCTTGTGACCACTTCTCTTTTTCAGAATGGCCAGTCTCCTGGGAATCTGTAAAGTCATGATTTATCATTATTCTAGAAGATAAACGTTTTATCAACATTCCTCCTTTTTGTTGGGAGGGTGACCTAATGGTTAAAGTGTTTGCCTTGCAAACACAGGGTGCACGGTTTGAGTCTCACAAGGGATAATTGGCTAGGCTTGAAGTGGCTCGCAAGGGCAGTTAGCTTAGTACTAATCTATGAACCTATGAACCTATGAACCTATAACTCAAGAAAAGGATTTCATTCTCTCCAATCCCTGCTGCCAGTTTCCCTTCAGTTCCACTAATGCTTGCCTTCACCCTCTAATGAAATCCACTAGATCTTTCTTATACTGATTCCTATGCTTGAGGAGATTATTAGTCAAGGTAGCAATCTGTTGTTCTAAAGCTTTCTATTCCCCAATATATTTACTTATTTTTTCTTAACAGCTGTGTTTCGGTATTTAACACTGTTCTTGAATGCACAACACCCAGATGTTCACAGCTACAGCTTCCCTCCTCAATTTAAGTGGGACTCAAACAGATCCTGCAGACACTGACATAAGATCACTGATATTAAAGTAAGGAGCACTATCTTTTTCATAGCCTCTTCATAAAACAGCACCCTAATAAGGATGATTTACACGATAAAGCATTAAACTCTAACAGAGAGTCATAGATGTTCTTCATAACTACATTGCACGTGGAGAACCACACATTCTACTTCAGGCTATCAGTCTTGCTGACATTAAAATATGGAGAAAAAATAGGGAAATCTTGCCTTTTTTTCAAGTACTTCACTACACACATCATAAACTGCAAAAGCTACAAGCACATCCTCAATGCAGAATGTATTTTCACATGTGCAATCCTGTCCCAAGGATTCAAGCTAAATTAACATCTCTACCTACTAATAGAGTGTCTCCTGAAAAGCAGAATATTAACCAAATGAAGTTTTAAATCTGGAAATAAGCCCTCACTGTCCCAATTCAGAGCAATGACATTACAAACTATGATTGCCCCAAATGGGTCTTAAAACACTGGAAATGCCAATCACCCTCTGAGAGATCCATATTTTTTAATAACAGCCATCTCAATGACTTTCCAACTAAGGTTAGCACACCAGTTTTAGAGGTGGGCAGAGCTCCACCATTAATAAAAACCTGTTGCTGCACTGAAAAACATTTTTGCCCAAGTTACTGCGATCTGAGTTTCTTATAAAATTAGTATACAGTCTCTTCATAAATTCTAAAACTCATTCTGTCTTAATGACAGTTCCTCAGCAGTAGAACAATCCAAGAAAGGAAGATGTCATTTGCCAACAGTATCCTTAACACTACAAATGCATTTGCTCACTTCTAGTGAACCTTATTACTACTAACATACCTCCACTGCAATAACTACTACTACTACATGATGTGCACAAACGTTCCTAAGTTTACTATTTTATTTGAGTTTAGAAGGCATAACTTGTAGCTCTTATCAGGACACTAAAAATTCTGATATGGGTCATTATATATTATTTGCATATTGCTTAACTGATATATTTTGAGTTTGCTTCTAATATTTTTTTCTGACACTGCTTTGCAGCACAGTAAATGCATATTAAATGAAAAACAGCTGCATATCAACTTGAACACAAATAAACTAGCTCTGCCTCTCTCAGTGGCCAAGAAAAACATTCTAATACCGGAACATTTAAAACACAACGAACCACATGATATTTTTAAAAAATTTATTTATTTACTTATTTTGTTTGTTGACCAGGTAATGTCCGACTGAGCATGAGGCCAATTTTCAGCGGAGGTCCGGGGAGAAAAACTCCATCCATACAAATAGACAGTATTAAACAATCAAACTGAACACGCATTAATCAACAATGTACAAAGCAAGTCAGTAAAGAAATTAGTTATATAACAATAAATAGGAAATAATCAACAAATACAAAAAATGACAGAGATTTATTTTACTTTTTAAAAAAATAAATAAATAAATGTATACCTATTCAGCTAATGCAACATTAACCACATGTGAGACTTCATTCACATCAGAAAATTAGATGCAGTGTAAAAAAAAACAAATTCAGCAAAATTAACAGGTTAATAAGTCACGTTATTATATTTTCTTTCACAGTGGTTGACTGTTCAGTGGCATTTGCAGCCTCTGCTGTTATACTCCCTCAGTAATTTTCAGCTCCACACATGACCCCCTCATAAGGCACCCATAGTACTGTCACTGGTCCCCCAGTTCCTGTTGTTCTTGGGCCCCTTCCCTCTTAGCAGAGCCAGCAGTTTGTTGGCGCCCTTTTGACGTTGATAAAGTCCTCTGCCAGAAGCACATGAAAGTTATTCATCACATTATTGACTTGCAACCCAAGTTCATATACATTAATTAACAGTGCAAAGATAATATCACAATTACATGTTCCACTGCTGAGCAACTTCATTATGCATACAATTTCTTGCATCTTTTACTCTTTACTCTTTTGCAACAGAATATATCTATGGTACAAACTTAAATGTACATGAGTAAGTTCATAGGCAAGTAACATGCTAGCTGCC
Organism: Protopterus annectens; assembly: GCF_019279795.1. NCBI lineage: Eukaryota > Metazoa > Chordata > Ceratodontiformes > Protopteridae > Protopterus > Protopterus annectens. The sequence continues at coordinate 885,075,657 of NC_056745.1, forward strand.
CTTGTGGTGCATTTTAAGCCTAGCCAATTTCCCTTTTAAAAGGTTAGAATCAAACCCTGCTCCTTGTGACTGTGAGGTAAATACCTTATCCATTATATTTACTTTAAACCACTTGTGCATTATTTTACATGCATTAATCCCAAATGCACCATTTATTTTTTATGAAAATTACCTTTTTGTAACGATCCCATCTCGAGACTTGTTTCTTTTACAGTGTTCAGTACTTCATTAACAGCTAGTACTTGTTTTGGATTTCCATTTTCCTGTAGTTTTCTGGCTACTAGTAACATTAAACATAAGGTCTTATTACGTCTTGACAATGCTAAACCTAGAAAAGCAGTTCAACAGCATCATCTCCTTGGTTAAAACTCCACCCCAGAAAAAAATGTGCGAGGACAGTCTGTAGGAAGTCCTTAATTTAAACTCCACACATTTCTTATGGTGGATATAAAGGATCTTTTTACGAGTATCCCAAAAATGGAAGGTTTGACTTTTTTTGAAGAAGTACTTTTTCAATATTCTAAACTAGATAATGATATGGTCAAACTCATTTGTGAACTCATGGGCATTGTATTGGATAATAATTTTTTATGGTTTGAAGGTGAATATTACCAACAAATTAAGGGTGTCCCCATGTGAGCAGCATGTTCACCAGTTTATGCCAACCTTGTTTTGTTGGGTTGGGAGAACAAGCCTGTTATTGGGGGCCCACATTGGGGTAGTGTTAAATTATATTTGCGGTATTTGGATGATGTCTTTATTTTATGGACTGGTATAGAAGAAGATATCTCTAAATACATAGAATATCTTAACTCTACCACTAATTTTTTGGAATTCACATACCAGTATCATCAAAATGCAATTATTTTTTTGGATACAACAATTTCAAAAGAAAAAGAGGAATTCAAATCTTTGGTATATAGAAAGAAGACTTTTTGCAATGCTTATTTACACTTTGAAAGTGAACATCCGTTGGGACAAAAAATTAGTATAGTGAAGGGACTAAGAGTTGCTCGGATGACTTCCTGTAAAGAGTATTTAGTTAAGGAATTCAATACTATTAATACTATTAATTATTATACTATTCAATACGATTTCCCATATGTTTTTGGAGAGGGGTTATCCACCAGAGCTCTTAGAAAATATTCTTCATGAAGTGTGCACACAATGGGGTATTAAGTATATACCCTTTCTAGGTGCTTGTTTAGAAGAGGTATCACAGAAAAGTGAAAATGGTTTAAAAACAGGAAATTTTACAAAGGCTTGTATTTTGCAGTATAATATGAATATCCAATTGGTCCGAGAAGCTTTCGAAAGAAATTGGAATATTTTCAGGACCAAGAAGGAAATTCTAGACAAAGTAGGCAATAAGCCGAAATTTGTCACTAGAGTGGGTCGCAATATTAAACAGTTATTAGAATACAGTACTGATAATATTAGTCAAGTCAATCAGTGTACTAAACAGTGTGGCATGTGTAAATATTGTTCATACATTATCAAGGATACTACAGTAGTTTTATACAACAATATTGGGAGCAAAGTATTTTTTAGAAAGGGCAATTGTAATACAAGAGGGGTAATATATTTGGCTTGGTGTATGACAAGCGGACATTTTTATGTAGGTAAAACTGAACGGATGTTAAAGAACAGAATATACGAACACAAATGATATAAAAAATCAAACAACTACAAATGCTTTATATAGGCATTCAATTGTTTGTGATAAATTTGTGTTCGGTATTCTGGAAACAGTACAGATTAACCCTAGAGGTGGGGATTGGAAGAACATTCTAAAAAAGAAGGAGAGCCAGTGGCAATTTAGACTGGCAGCAATGTTTGAACCAGGTTTAAATGACTATGTATCATTGGCACCTATGCTGCAAGAAAGAGCCAATATTATATAGTTTTAACAACATTTATTTACAAGTATTAGTTATGGTATTTCATTGGGTGAAACACAATTTAGGTAGAAATTGATGTATTTTTCACATAAAAATTGAAGTATTTTTTATATTAAAATTCTAGTGTTTTATTAAGTAATGATTCATAAATTATAATTTTTATTTTTAACAATATAAAATATTTACTTATATATATATATATACATATGTATTTAGTAGTTATTTATTTATTAGCTGTAATATACATATTCATAAAGTATTGAAGTAAATATCTGGATGGTCATGCCGTTTTAAATTAATTGTTGGTGACGTCATTACATATTAAGTATATAAATGTAATTAAATTGGTGTTTCCGTTTTATTTCTGATGAAGTCTCATTTGGAGATGAAAGTGTTAAAATAGTTCATTAAAGAGCTTGGATTTTATCTTTTGAAGTGGTATCTGTTTATCTCTGTAAGAGTATCCGTTTATCCGGACAAGGTTTAGTTTTTTTTTTAGTTTTAGTACTTTGTTTTCTCAGTTATGCTTATTAACTCCACACATTCCCAAAAAATATATTCGCAATTCCCTCCCTCTCTCTTTCTTGTCACTTCTCCATCATCTGCTCTCTACTTAAGAGAAAATTCTCTGAAGTCTATTTGGAATATAATAAGTACTGGGGTAAACATTTCCTCCATGTTAATATCCTAAATCTTCTAGATTTTTTTAAACAAGAAACATCTTTTTTTTTTTTTTTTGAATTATCACTTAGGACTCGGGCAGCCACGGTGGTGCAGCGGTTAGCATTGCCGCCTCACAGCAAGAGGTTCTCCGGTTCAATCCTCGACTGGGGTACCTTCTGTGCGGAGTCTGCATGTCCTCCCTGTGGTTGCGTGGGTTTCCTCCGGGTGCTCCGGTTTCCTCCCACATCCCAAAGACATGCTGTAGGTGGATTAGACACTCTAAATTGGCCCTAGGTAGGTGGGTGGGTGTGGGTGTGTGTGTGTGTGTGTGTGTGTGTATGTGTGTGTGCCTTCTGTGGAAGGTTGGTTGCCGGGCTGGCAACTCGACACCATAAAAACTCCACTGCCAATCATGACTGAACAGATGATCCGCTGTGGCGACCCCTAACCGGGAAAAAGCCGAAAGAAGAAGAAGAAGAAGACGACTTATGACATAAGCAATAATACATTACTATAAATGAAAAACCATACTGACATATTTTTAGTTGCAATCATACATCACTTATAATATATCCAGTCATTATCAAACATCACGTTAAAACAATCATAACCAAAGACCTTACATATTTCTTCCCTTTTGATCTTGTGCCAAAATAGTTTTCCCTTCCAATCGTTTCTAATCTCCTCTGATTGGTTCTTATAGTAATTTTGCAATATTTTAAATGTCTTTCTAACTATTCCTTCATTAACAGTATCTTCTATTATTGTTCCTATTAAAACCCTACCAGGGCCTTTCAATACTCCCCACCCCCCATTCAAAACATACCCTTGGCTTCTTCTGTCAATATTGCCTTGCAACTTATTTGCTCCCAGTATTGTGGTTCATTTGTTAGTTTCTGCCAGTTACTTCTTGCCATCTCTTGTTGGTTTCCATATTCTTAACTGTGAACATGATATAATTTTATCTTTTTTTTCTGACATTTTTTTCTCTCATAATCTCATTATCAGGCCATAATGGGTCATTGTGTTGACATGCCTCAAAATGTTTTAATTTTTTTTTTTTTTTTAATAACAAAGCATCCATCTCAGTACTTGAAGTGCTACTAAAAATATTCTATGTATGCTACTAACACTAACTAGATTACTTATGTAAATCTTTGCATTCTATGTTTTTCTAATCTTTAGAAAATTGTATGTGCTGTAAAACTGTATAAAACTTTATATTCTATATATTTCTACTGTTTATAAAATTTGTATAAAGAACTTTTGGACACTTCTGTAAATATAATATGATCTTAAATATTTCTTGGATTTGTAAATGGAGCTTTTCTCCCTGGGCCTTCACTGAAAATAGGTTTTCGACCCAGTGGACTTTCCCAATCAACAAATATGTCAATAAAATCTATACCTCTCTGCTTTGAAAATAAAAGTCTCAACTGCAAACCTTTAAAGTATTCCTCCAAATTAGGTAGTCCTGGCACACTCTGTACAATAGAAAGAATCAGTTTATCTTACTTTACTGTTTCCTTCTCCCCTTCTAAAATAAATTCCTTCAACTCTTGTCAGCTAGAGGGAAAGTTGTGGACTAAATAACAAAAAGTATACCTGGCCTAAATCCGGGACCAATAGAACTCGAAACATATTCCCTGCCTCTAGCTTACTGTCCCTGTCCATTAGTTACCAACAATCTTTTCTTTTTATTTAATTTATGAATCTTCCTCTTTGTTTTTTCCCACATTAGCCATCACTATAGAATTTATTTTAATCCGTATGCCTAAATGTTTAATCTTTTCATATCTCCATAAACAAGGGTATTGTAGACCTAATTCATGTGCAACCACATAGCTACCACTACAGTCTTTGTACAGAGCTATTTTCCCTCATCTATCACACTAGTTACATCCATAAATGTGCAAATCCCTAATATTTTTAGCTAAAGCTTCTAACTACATAATAGTCCAAAATGCTTCCAACAACTAGAAGGGAAAAAGAACATCCCCCGTCATCTGGTCCTTCTATTTTGACACTCAAATTACCTGAAAGACCTCCTCTTCACCTTCTTTTTTTACCCTAGCTCCATCATACATTCTTCTTGTTAACACTAATACACTAATTGGAATGCAAATGGCAACACTGCCTTGCTCATGAAACCCCAGAAAACCCTATTCAATTGAATGCTTTCTTTGCATCCAAACTAACTAATAATAAATGGAGATGTTTTATATTCAGATTCCTGCTAAAATCATCATTGTTCTATTAATGTTATCAAATGTTTGTCTCCATTCCACAAAACCTGATGCATATGCATCAACAATGGTGAAATTTTTGTCATTCGCTGACCTAATATGACCATAAACACTTGTGATACTAGGTCTACATGGTCCTTCCCTTCTTTTGTAATACCACCACCACTGACGTCTTCCACAATGCAGGTATACCCCCTCTCCCTTTCAAAACATTGAACAGTGACATCCAAATTTTCAACTGACTCCATTCTCCTAACATACAAATTCTATCCCTTCCTGGAGATTCCCTGGTGAGGTTGTACATCACAGTTTGTATTTCTGCTTTATCTATATGGTTTGTTAAATGTAGAGTGTCTATTCCATGAAGTACTTTAAGTTTTGTAAAATGTTTCCAACTGTCTCTCTTCCTGATTTCCTCATTCCTTCTCCTATATATAGATTTTCACAAATCTTCAAAATATTGCAATTATCTTTTCAGTATTCCTGGTCAACCTTCTTGACAGAGGGTCCCTGAGCACCACTACAGCTATTCTCTTATTTTCTGTTGTTTAAATCTACATGATAAGATTTACTGTGCCCTGGGATTATTGTAAAAAAAAAAAAATTACTTAACTATTTTTTTCTAAACACATGCATAATGTCCAAATACTTACTCACTATCCTCACTCTGCAACTATCGGACCTAATCTGTAAACATCCACCTTCTGATTGATGAAATATTTTAACTTTTGCCAGTCTTTCTAAACAGTTTTTGCAACTTTTCCCCCCACATCTCTTTCTTCCTTGTTTCCACAATATTTTAAAATCTAGCCTTATTCTATCCCACATATCTGTTAACCCCTCAGGAACCATTTCCATCTTCCCTAATAACTTTTGGATTATGCCCATTAACCATTCCTTAAATTCCTTTTTCTTTAATAAACGTGCAGGAAAATGTCGATGCCTTTCATTTATTTTATTTCCTTGTATCATCTTCCATTATTATCTTAGCTCTTATACGTGTATGGTCAAATATCACTATTTGATGGGTCTTAATACTTTCACCAAAATGTAAGTGCTCTTGTGATATACAGTCTCTGTCCAGCCTAGTCCAGTTATTTTATCTTACAGAATAATTTGTAAACTCCCTTTGAGCTACTGCTACTGTACTAACATCTTTCATATCAAATACTGTCATGTACTTCTTTAAAATCTGCCTTCTCTAGTTACAGTTTCTGATCTAGGGCCCCCACACATCCTTACTTCTATACATTACGTTCCAGTCACCATCTACAAATAAAATGCCCTGCTGAAAAAGTATAATTTATCAACAAATTTTTCCTAAACTTCATAACTGCAGCTTTAGAGGGGGAATGGATGCATGCCAGAGTTAATCTCTTTCAGTATTCCCTCATTGCCCTTTTCACAACCCATACCACAACTGGGCCCACTCTTCCTAATCACTGTAATAACACTATTTTTCTTTTGTCACTGAAAATCTCTTAAATGACATCTTCCTTATTTTGAGTACATTAGTTCAACTTGTCAATTTTCTTTATACAAGCACTGCACCTACATTCCGTTTCTTCCCTGCCAAGGCTTCCACATATAAGAAACTCCAGCTAGTGCCTTCACACATTTGCAGCACTTTGTAAAATGACTGTTTATAATTGTATTCTTCACTTTTAATTTTTTAAAGCATTTCACCGAAAGAAGTGAAAAACATTAAATAATACCGATCAAGTTAACGGTAATCTATTCTTCTACCCTTTTACATACCACGACTAAATTATTGTTACATTTTATATTTATGTATGCAGCTCCATGCACACTCATAATTCAGTCCCATAGCAGCTACAGATCTCAACTTAATCACTAACACTAAGCCAAACAATGCTATCTAAAACTTACAGTTACTTCTACCTACTCACTATAAGTTGTTAGATATATGCTTTTACCCTTTACATTTAGAAACATGCATGCTACTGCTATTATGCACTACAATTACAAATTATTTAAACACAAAATATATTTAGAATTTGAAAATTATCTTTCTTCTAATTAATTCTTTCATGGGTTTCTTTAACAAACAGCAGATAGTGGGGTTGATACTGCATAGTTCCTCACTATATACCAAGCTCACTCTATTATTAGTCTTTTTCGCAGTCCTCACTTTCTAACCACAGCAGCTCATGGTTCAAACCCCAGCTTCTCCTGACTAGCACAAAAAGGTGCACATTTTTCATTTTTCCCACCAGTTTAAGCAACTAATAGTGCGAGTAACTGTTTCCATTACTTCATTTATGAACAAAATTCACCAAGTTATTAACTAGTCTTCTTCCTGTATCACCTCATCTCGCAGTAACTGGGTTTGAACCAAAGCTTCTCCTAATTCTTCCACTCAAATGTTTTCTTTTGAAACAAAGGAAGTTGTTTCAAAAGCACAACCTCCCTTGGTCCCCCTTTACTTGAACAGAGTTGAGAAAGGGACCCCTTCACCTTGCTGACTGGAGTCTTGTTAACTTATTTTAATCTCCTCCAATGTATGATCAACATCCATATATGTTTTTTAACCCACCTAGAAAAATATTTTAAAACATGGCTGGGTATAGCAGTTGGAGTCTCACCACAGCCTCATGACAATTACCAATGACTGGAATAAAAGTACTTCTCTTTTGTCTAGTATAGAGCACACAGTTATGCTCCATAAACAATTTGATATCACAATTGTGATGGCCACAATTTTGTTGGAAAAATCTCCTTCTGCTAGTACAACTTTCTTTTACACACCAGGAGTCTCAGCAGATTTCTGGAGGCTAAATTTGGTGCATAATTGCAATACACTCTCTAGATTGACAAATTTTCCTGTGACTCACCAGTCCAGTTACTTGTAACTTCAAAAGTTAGTCCATTCCCCGCAACTCCTTTGGTATAGCAGAAAACCTCAGGTTCTGTCTTCATGCATATCTATATCTTCTAGGTCTGTTATTCTTTTCAAACATTTGTTCATTTGATGCTTCAGTTTCTGTCATTCTCTCCACCACATCTGATGACTTCCTCAAACTTACCAGTTCATCAGATAGGTTATTTATTATTTCTATTTTTTCAGCTTTTTTTTTAATTTGTTCTTAAATATTCTTCCAAGTCCAATTTATTTTAAACACTTCTGAGTGCATCTGGCCATTTTTTTTCTTCTAGTTTTCCAGACACCATCTTATACATTAATGCAGCAAATATGTCTGCACCTTGCCAATCAGTCCCGCGGTTCTTCACATCCAAAACATCTTCTTCTCTCTTTTAATCAACTTTTTCTTATTCTTCCCAAAATGTGTTCCTCATTGACATCCAGACATAGAACCTGCTATGCAGTAATATAATATCCCCCAGATTTACAACTCTTACTGGTTTTTATAATAATCTCTCAGTTTTCATAGAGCTCTAACTGGTATGTTCATCAGTCAGCTCCATCCTGGAAGTCCCAGGACAACTGTGCTACTACTGTCTCTTAACAAAAAGCCAATTCATGAAACTGCTCTAACTCATATCTTTATTATATCTAATTTTCCTCTGGGGAGTATAATGAATTAGAGGACCTACCACCAGCGGTAAACAAAACTGCATGAAAATGATTTCATAATGTAAGTTCTTAAACTCTATGAGGGTGGGAAGCAACAACTTTAGTCATCTTTAACATTTAAAAGCTTGAAGACTATCTTACCTGCCCTATTTTCAGTGGGCATTGTGTATTAATCCAACTTATGAAGTTCATTACTCAAATGGATGCTTTGCCCAGCAAAGACTAGAAGTACAGTTTAAGATAGTTAACCAGATCCGATCCCTCCACCAATTCGGGCAATCCTATAATTCTGAAGTGATTTTCATGCCTTTGATTTTCTTAATAGTCAAGTTCTGCTGTACCATGTTCTTTAGACAATCTTTGTATCTGCATATAGTTTGACTGTGCAAATGTAATGGTAGTAGTACTCAAATTTCTATTTACTTAATAACTTAATACATATCTATTAATCAAGGTAAAGCACTGATCCACGTGGACCTTTTTCAGACTATGTCTGGGAGCATTGCCTGGTTAAGTGATTTATTCAGCGTTACACAGTTGGCAAATGAAGGCTGAGGGAGTCAAACTCTGGAATAATAACCTTAGCTCTCATTTGGGAGTCAGACCCAAGACCTTCAGAATTCCAGGCTGGCTTCAGTGCCTCTGGACTAACAGCCTCTTCAAATGCAGCAGTGCTCCTTGCAATTCTATATTTTACTTTTGAAATTGTTGTGGTAGCTTGTAGAATTTGCTGTACAAATGTTATCAGGTTAATTACTGCACCTAACACATTCATTATACATTGTAATTTAAAAGTGGGCACTTCCTGGAATACCCATTTAAAATTTGACTTGTGTTAAAAGGAACAACTCAAAGATTGCTTCACAGAAAATTCTATTACCAATGAAAGTTTAAGTTAACAAATCTAAACTGTACCACCTCAGGGAAGGTTATACTATACTTGGCAATTATTTTTGATTTGTGAATGATATCCAATTCATCACAAAAAAGTTACACCATAGTGGAGCCAAGAGATCAGGCAGCCAACTCACTAGTATCTACTAAACACTTACGAATCTGTCCCGAAGATTAGTGTGATAACACTCTTAAAATTAAAGGTGCCTACACTTCTTCACACTCAAAACAAATTTGTTGCTGCCTTTTTTTCCCATCTTGACCACTCTGCTTGTCATGTTCATAATTTCAGTTGTTCTTCTTTCGGCTTTTCCTGGTTAGGGGTCGCCACAGTGGAATTCTGGTCTGCTAATGATTGGCAGTAGATTTTTACGGTGCCGAGGTGCCAGCCCAATGCCCAACCTTCAACGAAGGCATGCACATTTACGCATGTCTTTCGAACGCCACTCGACCGCGGGGAGGACATGCAGACTCCACACAGAAAGCGCTCCAGGCGAGAATCGAACGGGAGAACCTCTTGCTGTGAGGCGACAATGCTACCGCTGCACCACCGAGTGTTTATAAGCTCAGTAATGTTTCATTAATCTGCCCTTAATGTTAAGGGAATTTCAACCACCCTTCAGTTTCTGTCTTATGAACTGCTCAGTCTAAGACCCCTAATATTGACCACTTTTCCCAAAACACTAAGAATTGCTACTCTGACATAAGTTTGGTATTAAATATGCATTAAAGCCTTCCAATTGTAGAAGCTTATTGCTTAAATAGTTTCACAAGGTATATCAGGCTGCAAGAAAGTCTGATCCTAGTGGCTGTAGCAACTGGCTAAGAATATGAAGACATGTAACAAGCCATATTATACGTCCCATGACTGCATACAATCACTACCTAAATCTGGCAGCAGTCCTGATCACAATTTAAGAGGATGGGTGAGACAGGAAGAAATGTATACACTGCACTAGGTACACACTATCAGGGTAACTCAGGGTTCTGTTTTTGTTCATGAAATTGGAGTACATAGCATAATGTGGATAGTGAAAATGTGAAAGATGAAAGAAATCAGGGGAACAGTAACAGAACAGGGAGACAGACGGCAGCAAGAAATGATACTGGGAAGAAACTTAAAAGAAAAAATCTGGTTAAGGTAGTCAGTAGAGGAGCAAAAGGCAAAATGGGTGAGGGGACAGAGTGAGAAAGGCACAGCATGTCAGGGACAAGTAAAAATGAGAAAACAAGACCAGGCTTGAGAGAGGGGGCAAGGGAAAAGCAAAGAAAAAAACATTTGAAACTGGAAAACGTGAAAGGCAAGTATGGGACAGGGACAGGCTGGCAAGAAGGAAATCTGCTAAAAACAGAACAGACCAGGAAGAATTAATGTCCATTACTGTAACCCAGCAGAAGGCAACAAACTGAGATGGAGAGGGAAACATGAGAGGAAAAGCACCAGGAGGAGCAGAAATCGGATAAGAATCAGAAGACAGGAAACCAAGAGTGGAAAAGAATGTAGAGAGAGATTAAGGAAGAGCAGAAAAGGGAAGGGAAAAGGGCTGGTGCAAGACCGGGGGACAGATAGCTGGCATAGACAGGAAGGAAGGCTGCTTGGTCTAAATGCAATGGGAAAACGTTTGCAAGGTAGCAGAAAAATTGGAAAGAAAGTAAAGCAGGGGTAGAAAGTCAGTGTAGGGAAAAAGGTCTTTGTTTTCAAAGACTCACTCCACAAGGAAATTAACAGCCATGGTAAGGGAGAACAGATTACACTGAAACAAGTCTCAAGACTTACTAGTAAGACAAAGAAGGAGGTGAGCAAGGTGGAGGGAGGACGATACATGCTGTGGGTCATACGGGCACAAGGATCTGTCAGGTGAAATTGCTGAAGTGGAAGTAAGCATGGACAAGGAGGTGGCAGATAGGGGCTAGCACTCCAAAGCAGGAGAAGATCAGGAAGTACAATGATGACCAGATTTACCAAATAAAAGGGAAAAGAGCCTATAAAGACCTGGAAGAGAGACAAAAACTCTGTGTTAGGGGGACACATTACCTTAGTCCAGAAGTTAAGATTGCTCAAAGCTGGGTTAGAACTGTATTTTTTTTACAACAGAACTTTAAAACTTAGATGCAAGAAGGAGGGGGTAGAAGAGGAGGGCTACTTAACCTAGAGAAGAGGAAAGTGGAGAAAACAAATACTAAAAACAAGATGTTAACACCTCACTAATGGGTAATAGTGCTATTAATCAAAAAGTGTAAGGTTTATGTGAAGGAAGAATGTGGAGCGTCAAATAATGATATATAAATGAAGGTGGTATAAATGAAGGTGGACTGCACGAGTCAAGGAAATATTGGTCAGTGACAATAGCAAGATGAGGTGGAACACGGAGGGGATTAACTATAGGCTGTTTAGGAATGACGATGAAGGGAATAATAAGGAATGGTGGAATCTACATGGGAGGACATTAAATGTGAAGTTAAAGATGAGGATGAAACATACTCTATGAAGGAGGTGAGGTAAGGGAATGGACACAACCTAAAAACAGTCCTTGTAGTGAAGACAAAGGAAGGGTAAGCACTCCTGATGGATCAGTGTAGGGTACTGACCGCTAACATGTCAAGGGACGTGAATAACAGACTAGGGACAATATAAAGCTGTGGGTAAGAGGAGGAGAAGGGTTATACTCATGAGGATGTGAATCTACCAGGATCAGTCCAGCACTGCATGAGACCCAGCCAGAAAAGGAAGTTGGGTTGAATGAATTCTTGGACTATGAAAGATTCAGAAAGCCGACATGGGACTGTACCCAAAAAGAAAAAAATTCTAATTGCAGTCTTAACTAATGCAGGTGGTCTGGAAATGCCCTAGTGAAAGCAATTTTAGCCAACTATGTCAATGGACTGAGACCAAACTGGATTATATAAAGCAGCAGTAGATGGTTAAGGATTTGTTAAGGACCTAAACGTGTTCAACAGAGTGTTGGAATGGATAAGTGATAGTGTATTTAGAAAAATGAGCAATTCTTTGAGGAGGAAGCACAGTGGGAAGACCAATGTAACTAAACGAACAAGAAGCACAAAATTACAGCAATAAAGATGGGAAATAAGAGATGGAAGGGAATGTTCAGGAGGTTAAAGAAACAACTTAATCATTATAGCCGACTGAGCCTCCAGGCATTTCTGCAGTTACCGCCTACTGACACTTCTAGGTGTCAAATATTGGTTGTTTATTTTGCATTAACAATTCCAAAACCATCCTACATAGAAGGTATCAGAAGATTTCATCTTACAGCATACATGATGGCAAACACAACTGTATTGATATTTGACCTCTGTCTAATGCAGCTAAAATGGTATTGAATATTATTTATCTACTGTTTATTTGTGTTGTAATAATTTTCATATTTCTCTAAATATCTCAACATTCAGGTAACACAGACAGAACTACATAGCCTCATACGAAAGCTCACAGCTGTATGAAGAAAATCCTGCTGGCAGTATGAATCTTCCTCGAATGATTACAGAGATATCATAAGCTGTTTATACAACATTACAAAATTAATATTCACTGCCTTTATTTTGGCTTATAAAATCCAGTAACACTTAAAATTCAAACAAACAGTCATCTCTGGAACCATAAGGTGATGACTTCATTTTTAAAGGCTCAAGCCATACCCACTGGGAGTTAAAAGTACACACTCAAAAGAGGGAATGAGTTAAAAAGATCATGAAACCCAGACAGTGCTCCAAAGCAACAAGCTTTTTTTTCGTTTGTTACGGAGGTTCACTTGTCTGTACCAAATAAAGGCTCGTTGCTTTGGAACATTACTTGGGTTTCATGATTTTTGGAAATTATTGTGACTGAGCTCATCAACAAAGTTTTAAGACCGCTAGTTTCTTTGTTTTCTATTTTTTTTTCCTCAGCACTCATGGTGGTGAGGTTGGAACTAGACAGATTCTTATGCTTGCTCGTTTTTTAATAAGTTGAAAAGGCAAACCGAAAGGTGACAAGTTAGGAGAACAACAAAGTCAGAAAGGAAGTTGCTGAAAGGGACAAAGAACAGACATTTGTTTTTTTTTAGATATACTCTTAAAAGATGTTTTAGATATACTCAGTGATGAAAGGGGGAGATATCTGACCAAGCTAAGTAAGGAGGGGAGGGAGGGCATAGAAAGCAAGAAAGAGAGACACTGAGAAGAATACTTCAGTGTGGCTTTCATGCAGATGGCAGGGTAGCACACCTGGACAGAGCTAGGGAAGAGTGATGACAGCAGTGCCTGAAACCATAAAGAATGGAAAACGTGAAAAAGGAACGTTTTACAATAAGACTCAGTAACTAGATGGACTGCCTCCTAATGTCCTCAAATATCTGTCCACTTTACTGGGAGATCCCTGAAGAAAATGTTAAATACATCACTAGCAAGCCCTGTGGCATTGAGAGATTGGTGACAGACAGTGATAGACAACAAGAATGGGCACTGCGTGGACTGGGGTGAGGAAGGGGTCTCTCATCCAGCTATGCCTGATGCACTGGTGTCATGGGATGGAGATCACATAAACACCAAAAGCATAGGCTAGTTAGGCATGCACTGAGGCTTGTGCTGGTGACAGTAGCTCCTGTCCACTTGTGAAAAAATATGCAAGTGTGGACATGGTGGGAGCACTGGCATTCTCTGTGGTGATGCAGGCATGCATATCACCACCAGAGAAGAAATTAGGGTTGTAACAGAAAAAGATCAGAATTCCAGGGATGCCAGTGTGAGTACAAGCTCCCCCAGTGTCTGCCTGGATGACCTCCAACAGACAGGCTTTCACTCTGGTAGATACAAAGATAACCCTCATCACTAGGGAACAAATGGCCCCATGGACCACTAGGGAGGTTTTAATGGTTGGTGGGCAAAGGACAGAAAAAATTAAACAAATCACTGATCCAGCACAAAAGTGTTTAAAGACTGAAAGACACACAAGTAGTGATACACTTCTTCATTGAGGGGGTGGAGGTGTCAGCAGGAAAAAATCCAACAAACTAAAGGCTAGTTAGTCTAGTAGCCCTGATGGGGGGATTCATACAGAAAACCTTAACTGAAAACTGTCTGTTTTCCTATAGGACAAAATACTTCAGGACAGTAACTAGCAAGAGCCCTTGATCACAACTGTGAGTCAACCCCAGTTAAATTTTACGTACACATCACATAAGAATTTGAGAGTGAAGCACCAGTACACATGGATATTCTGTACTTCAGAAAAGTGTCTGGCTTGGTCCCACACAGGTAGCATCTAGGAAAAATTCAGGGGTTGGGGCAAGCCCAAGAGTGAGGAAGTGGACTGCAAAATGACTGGAGGCTAACAGAACATTAACATAACATCACATAACATTTACAAAACACAAAACACATGAGGGCTAACAGTTCAAACAAACTCTACACCCCACCCAATCTTCCCTTATGGAGTGTGTGCACCATAGGACACATATCTAAAAGCTCTTTGTACTTATCTGTAAGACAGTCACAAAGTGCTGATAAGGGTAAACTATTCTGAATTTCTGAATTCTAAAAATTCTTTACCTAAATCACCTCTTTTTCTCTCCAGTACTACATATCCTCCACTATACCTTAAATTACAACCCTTTCAAGTTCAAATTGTGACTGGTTTAAAAATGTCCTGTACACTCATAGAAAGATAAAACATATCACCAATGAATGCCTTAAAGATCACTTAACATTAGATAGTTATGAATTTTAATTTGTTACGATAATCCAAATTTCTCACATCCTTCTAGCGAGCAATTTTTGCACCTATATTCATCATATTCTCCAATGAACAAGTAAAACATAAATGGGTTCTCCACTCCAAGTGTTCATACTAGACAACTGTACAGGGTAGCCCACAAAGGACTGTGGCAAGAAGTACACTGTCGGGTATAAGAGGAACTATTTAATGGAGTACCACTGGGGGTGGGGGGTATTCCTTGGTCCAGTTCTTTTCAGTGTGTTCTATGCATCTACCTCTGATAGAATACAGAACAAAACCAACCTCTTTGCAACATGACCATCGATGAAACAGTGCAGGGTAGGGAAGAAAGGTTCTAAGGAGGAACTTGAGAGAATGTTCAAGTGGGCAGAAAGAAGGCACCCACAGTTCACTGCAACAAAAGATACTGCACATGGGCAGTAACATTACTGGTGTGATATATCAGCTGAGTAAAGTAGAACTGATGACAAAAGGGCAGGATAAGCACCCAGTGGTGTTCATCATTATAGCATGAATAGACAGCCAGAAGCACTGTGAGAAGGCTACAACAGTCAACAGAATGCAGGTGAACATACTCCACGGGAAAGACTCCAAAAATACAGAAGTAATGATTGTTCTCTAGTAGGCCTTTTTTAGTCTACAACTTGAATGATACATGATGTTTTGGAGACCATACAAGGAAAGAAACATTAGATTGCTGAAAGAAAGCGAAAATGTATGAGCACAGACCAGAAGTTGAGGATCGTCTCACTTCAAACCAAAAAGAAAAGGGGGCATAAAATCACAATAGTGAGATATATAGAGATCATTCTGGAGAAGGAGAAAAAAGCAGCAGACTGGAGGGGCCAACTAATCAATGGATATGCTAAATTACTTCTTCAGAGTGAGGGCTGACAACCCACAGGAAAGCTATCAACAAGGGTGGTGTAGAACGAATCCATGGAAGCATGCAAGATGGCATGTAACAGGTGGAGACAAAGCGCGGGAAAAGTGAGAGATGAAGGAAGGTAGAATATTAAATCCACTTAAGGACGCATTTCACAGGTTCTCTCCTTCTGCCTTCAAACAAATATAAGCCTTTCAAAATCCTGCTTTCCACTGCCATCACCACAAGCAACAGCTTAAATAGTGATCAAGTGGTCTAGTGCAATACTGAGTTTTGGTTTACATTATTATATCAAAAGTTTTATAAGCTTCACAATGAAATAATAATAATAAAGCTAGAAGTTTTGTCCACACTACTTCATAAATACATCATTCTTGAATAGCTAGAAATACCATGCAAAACTCTGAAAAACATAACCATTGTGCACAGTTTAAGCTACATTCCATACATACTGTATAATAAATTTCCCATTATACGACGACACCCTCATTAATATTCCAAAACGCGCACGCTGATTCGTCAGCATGCACATTGTAAATCAGACTTATACTCATGGAAAAAGTCCAGTCTCCCGGACTTTTTCCATTAGTATGTCTTTTTTTACAGCAACGGAGAACGCAAGATCTCCATTGCTTTTTACACACTGTCTTGCTACGTTAAAGGAGTTTAACATAGCGAGACAGCTTTAAAAAAAGTAACGGAGATCTTCCTTTCTCCGTTGCTTTTTTTAAAGCTGTGTTGCCATGTTAAATGGGTTTAACGTAGCGAGACACTTCGTAAAAAGCAACAGATCTTGCTTTCTCCATGGCTTTTTTTAAAGCTGTATCTCTATGTTAAATGGGTTTGACATAGTGAGACAGCTTTAAAAAAAGCAACGGAGATTCTCAGTTGCTTTTTTTAAAGCTGTCTTGCTATGTTAAACTCCTTTAACATAGTGAGACAGTTTACAAAAAGCAACGGAGATCTTGCTTTCTCCGTTGCTTCCACCCACAGCTCTGATGTACTGCGTAAGCATATGCATGTGCAGAACATCAGAACTGCCGCAGAATACCAGACAGCTGCAGAAAGGCAGCAAGGAGGCATTATACAATGCCATTATTTAAGAAAAGTAAGTATTTTTTTCTTAAATAATGTCATTGTATAATAGCAATAACCCACGCCTGGGTGTGGGTAATGCTGGATTTACCCACAGTTGTCTTTGGCCACTCGGGCTTCGCCCTCGTGACCAAACCACACCAACCGTGGGTAAAATCCAGCATTACCCACACACAGGCATTAGTTATTGCTATAATATTGGTATCCTTTAAATTTTCATGAATATCTAACATTTTTCCATCAAAGTTCCATTTCAGTACAACTTTCTTCTCTAGCAAGTATACACCTTCAACTGAAGTCATAATACTTATAAGGCAACAAACTGCGAGTCTACAATTACAGTATTATGACTTTAGTTACGGAAAAGGCAGCAGAAAGTGGTGAACTCAGGAAAGCTTGTGTTAATGTACATTACTGTACTAACAAATAGCGGGAAGGGGAATATACACATTGCAATGTATAAAATAAGCTGATATACAAACACACACACACACACACACACACACACATATATATTCATACACACACGTTTATTTTTCACCATTGGAACTAAAACACTTGCCTCTGCTTACCTCCTACCCTCCCTATTTTATGACAGTCCCATCTTTACTAGCCTCCAGGCATCAGAAAAATAATAATGTGAATAACGCTATAATAAAAGTGTCTAAATTTGGAGCAAATATCCCTTTCAGAACTCACCACTGTATAGCACTAAAAAGCCTAAATTAGAACTATCCCATCAACTAACATATGCAGCTTCTTACCACCTATAAAATTATCCAGAAACTATTTGTCCACCACTACATACCATTCTACACAGCTATGTTCCCAATTGGTCACTATGATCTAATGACCAAAAACTCCTAAAACCTATGAAATCTGCAGGGCATGGTCTATACTTGTACTATGTTGCTAAACTTGGAAGTCCTTACCTGTATCCATCCGGTCAATACACTCCTTCCAGTTCTTTAAAACCATTCTGAAAGACTTCCCAGCCAAAATGTGCCTCTATTCAGGCTCAACCCCAGGAAAGACTATATCCCTAAAAATGAACAAGAACCTATTCTTACCTTACACCTCCTCACTCTCCCTTCTTCTCACACTTCTTTACTTCAGTCTTTTTCTCTTTCTTGACTCTGTTTCTAAATATGCCATAACCCTGTTTTTACTCTCACTGCACATTGCAATTTCTGTTCGTATTATACTAACTTGCATTTAATTTCTCTATAAAGTGACTAAAATTTCTCTAAAAATTAAATCATTGTCATATAAGTTGCATCTATTCTTAACCAATGTTTTCATATTATCTTTAATTCAGTATAATAATTCACAAGATTTTTTTTGTATTATTTTGAAGATTGTAACATTTTTGTTCTTAAAATGTTCCTGTAAAACTTTGGACATTTTCAACCTTGGCCTCCACTGAAAATGGGCACCTACCTAGTTGAACTTTCCTGGCATTCAAATGTCAATACAAAGTTTTTTTTTTTTTTGCAAATAGATTATATTGTATATTGTTATCACTACAGTTTCTTAGAAAGGGTCAGTTAATTTTCAAACATAAGTACCCTGACTACTGCTATTCATCAATGGGATGATGCAGAGACAAAGTCACGGCGGAATTTAATAAAGCCTACATGCTGCTAACATGAAAGTAAACAGGTCTGCGATCTAGTAAGCACTGCTGAGCAGCGTGCATGCACCCGCCAACACGGGACGTTCTGTGGCATGTAAATCACCACATAAGCAGGTGAATCTCATGTAAATGAGGCAGGCAGAGCGATCCAGCAAGCAGAAAGGCAGCCCTGCATACCTCATGTCAGTGTACACAGAAACATTTTGTGTAAAGAAATGTAGACAGACAAAAGGGGATGTAAAAATGCAGATAGATGGACAGAAATGGCATACTACAAGCAGATATGACTGAAAATATCCTCTGTGTGTCTCAAACGTTACAGGAAATACGTTAGAATAAAAATGTTTTGAATAATCTGGGCATGCCTTAAAAAAGTGGAAATAAAATTAATATTATGAAACAGAAATGTATTACAGGACCCTGCATGGAGCATCTACAATGGTGCATCGGTGCTGTTGCTAACATGCTAGGGCTTGGAACCGTGCAGTCTCCAGGTTGTGAGCATGGATCCCTATGCAAATGAGGTGGAGTTACTGAATAGCATAATGGGGTGACTGTGTCCGCATAGCACCTCCGTGTAGGCAGAGAACCATGCTATTGTCCACACAAGAGGTAGCTGACATCAGGAGAGGGTGTGTCCAATAACTACTAAGCTGATTGGAGCTTAGCTCCACCTGTTTTCACGGCGCGCCACTATGCTGAGTGTGGAAGTCTTGAGGGTGTGTGCACTGACTTCTAAGCTTTGTTTACCTATGGGATGTGCGTTTCCGCATATTTGTGTGGCGTGCCCCTATGCTGACCATGGAAGTCTGGGGGGGCTGCGTCCACCTGACTGGAAGCTTTGTTTACCTATGGGGCACACGTCTGCACAGTGCACTGCATTGTTAAGAGTATCTAAAAGGCAATGATGTATTAATTCATTTTGACCCTAGTTTAACTTAAACTAGGGCCATTAAATGATGTTAATGATATAGTATGCTAGTGCTATGCATCTCAGGTAGCCAATCACACAGGCAGCATCTACAGTAGAGCACTATAAATTATACATACACCCTAAACTTTTTTTTCTCCCATACTCTGCACCATTGGAGTACAGACTTGGGAATTACTAAGATGTTAGGTCTGCTACATCTGTATGTGCTAGATGCTGAGGTCAGTGCTGCTAGTGCTGCTGACAATAGGCCGAGGCAGAGAAGGAGAAGAGTGTTCAGGCCCAGGGTAACCTCCCAGAAGCTACATGAGCTGGAGATTGTACAGCGCTACAGTGTGGATAGGGACATACTATAAAAACTCACTGAGCTCTGCCACCCTTCAACTCAGACCCAGAGCCAACAGAGGGGAACCCATCCCAGTGGAAACAAAGGTATGTGTAGACCTTAGGATAATGGCCACTGGTACCTTCCAAAGACCAACTGGGGCATGATGGGGGTCTCATAGGCATCAGCATCCAGGGTACTCCACCAGTTCCTGGATGCTATGCTACCACATGCCAGTGAGCACATTTATTTTCTCCTCACCCCTGAGGCGAGGGCCAGCAATATGAAACACTTCTAACATGCAGCAAACTACCCTGAGGTACTAGGTGCCATAATGCACTCATGTAAACATCAGGGCACTACCCAATGAGAAGGGTAGAATCTACATCAACCGCAAGGAGTACCACTTCAACCTCCAGCTCGTGTGCAATGCCCAGGGCATTATCATGAACGTGTGTGTTGGCAGCCCTTGCAATTATCATGACTCCCATATCTGGCACTCAAAACAGCTGTACCAGATGTTTGCTTGGGGGTACATCCCACACAGCCATTTACTGGGGGATGCTGGCTATGCACTAGAAACATGGATGATGACACTAATCAGAAAAACACACACACCCATGGAAGAATGCCATAATGCGGCACACGCACAAACTAGGATCATCATAGAGAGTGTGTTTGGGCTGCTAAATTCACTTCTGGTGCCTCAATATATCTAGTGGAGCCCTGCAGTACTTTCCAGACACTTTCTGATTTAAAATCCCATGTTTACATGGGTTTACGTTTGTTTAAGCTCCGCGGATCCAGTTTTGGCATCCTGCAGACTACAAGAGCAACAAGAAGGAGGAAAGAGATACTCTTAAGTGCCTCCATTTTGATTTTTTCATAATTTACTACTCTTTGCACTTGTTTTTTGTCATTTTTTAATTTATCTGCATTTATTTAAACTGTAATTGCCTTAATATTGCTACACAATCAATTGTGCTAGCTAGTACTGCATCTAAAGTGCTTTTGCTACTGTTCTAACTGCTTTTTTTTTTTTTTTTTTTTTTGCAGAAGAGGTCTAAGCTCGTTTCCCGCCTTTCCTGTAACTAGTCTAGTCCAGATACAGATTTGCTGTATCCAGGACTGTTTTGTAATTTTCTGAACACCCCAGAGACTTCTGTGTTGGAGGGAGGCCTTCTAGCTTATCAGTGGGAGTGGTAAGCACTAGGTAGCCTATCTACCACAAGAGGAGGGTTTTCTGGTCCAGAAATTGTAGTTAATTGGCTGTTTGGGCATTTTTTCCATCCCTTTCAACTTTCTGGATTAAAAGCCTATGTTTGCACACCATGCAGCAGCGCCCAGCTGAGGTAAACTATCACCAGTGCCAAAAAGTTTGCTCTTCAATTTTCCCCTTAGAATGAGCTTGTTCTTTTACTTCTTGCACTTCAATTAGCATAATTGGCTAGCATTTTAACAGGCTTTTGTAGCACACTTAGGTGCTATCAGCTAGCTGTTCTTATGCAGTAACAGCACCAGTATTTATTAGTTATGACAACCCCTCCTGGTATAATTGTAGGGCAATTTCCTGTGCTTTCTCCTGCTAACCTGGTGCACTTGGGCATTCTGAGACAGTGTGGCAACTGTCTAATGTATACAGACAATCCTCTCCTCTTACCTCTCAACACTCATACCTGTGAGAGATGCACTTATATCACCAAAATGGAAGCAGTTCAAGCCAGACTAGCTGGTCAAGAGGAGAAGGTCAACACCTGCAACTCACTACATAGAACACACAGCTCTCCGAAACACCAACCATCACAACCCACACATAGAAACACAAACCATCCACCCACCTTCGCAGAAGCTCTCAATAAAAATTTACCCAAGCAACAGAGACCCCCCAAAACAGAAACACACTCGACCACTGTTAGAAAAATATGTAATAACATATGTGTGTAATGCTTATTTTAAATAAGGGAAGATTTACACGTTTTTATTCTATATGCAGCATTAGTTCTATTTGAAACTGAAAATATGCTTTTCTGAAATTGTGCTTTCTGACACTATGCACTCTGACCTAGTTTGCTAGCACAGCAAAATACATGTTTATGCTTTGGAAATGTACTGGAAAGCAGGTGATTTTCTGCTAGGTCAGGAAATTAAATGGAGAAGAAGAAGAATTTCTGTAGATCCATTCATTATGGACAATGAGCTCTGTTCGTGCTAATGAAAAAGTGCACAAGCTGCAAGAAAGTTAGATACTATAAACAATGAACTGCTTCAGAAATCTGTACTTGCATTGTGCTTGAATTAGCCATAGTACCTAGACTTGTAACATCACATAGCAAGAAAGTTATAATTGACCGGTGGTCGTCAAGGCCATCCTGTTTACTGAAAAATCTTTTTTAAACTTTGAAGAGTCAGCTAGAAATGTGAGAAACATCTGTAAAGTAACAGAATTGTGAACTGGTGGTCTGCTACGTCAGCCGTAGTGGGCAATGCCTTGAAAGAAAGGTATAATAATTGTGACACTTCCTGATTTTAGTCAGACAAACTCTGTAACTGCATTTTTTGTCTCCTTGCGCAAGAATAAAGATACCTGAACTGAATGCCTTGAAAGAAAGGTATAATAATTGTGACACTTCCTGATTTTAGTCAGACAAACTCTGTAACTGCATTTTTTGTCTCCTTGCGCAAGAATAAAGATACCTGAACTGAACCTTATGCTTTTGGTCTTTTGAAGTATTTTCTTTGACATTTTTTTTAGTCCTTTGGAGCCGGAAACCCTCGTTTAGCCTGGGATCAGATGGGCCAGGTGGCATGAAACTGCGCAGGGAAGATACCACATCGGATCTTCTTCATTGAAAGACCTCCAACTGAATTGTCGTGCAAAAGAGGCCAGCCACTTCTCTGATCTACGACTGAAGGCGGGTTTCGTTTGAACAGTGAGTGACCAATCGCTGAGGCTCAGGTAGGGTGAATCTACTTTTTTCGGTTTTAGATCAGGGACTTGATTGTATTTGTTCTGTGAGAATTTTGTTAAAATTCAGGGACAGAAATATTGCTATCTTCTCATAGATCAGGGAAACAGAATAAGTAGGCAGGTAATCTGAAGGGACTGTAAACACTTGGTGGTACTACATTAAAAATAAAAGGGTTACATAACATTTAAAAGGTTAGAACAAAATGAGTAATACGTGCACAAAAACGAAAAGACCCCAAAGCCCACCGTTAACCGAAGATGCAAAATATATGCAATCACAACGCGCCGACAATGTTAGATATTATACTAAATGGGTTAATAAATATGAATTTGATGGGAAACTAGAAAGATCCTAGCTTATCAAACTTATTAGACAGCTAAAAACCAATTCTAAAGGTTGGGTTAAAAAACAGCGTAAATTAGGAGTTCCTCAGGCACACAGGTGGATTGAGGAAGCAAACCGAAGAGAACAAAAGAATAAAAATTCAAAAGCAATGTTTCTAGACAAAGAGATAATAACTTAGTTATAGCATCGGCCCCTCCGGTTCCGGTTCCCTTACCAGTTCCCTTACCAGAATATGAAGCAAAAGAACAAACTGGCCCACCTCCACAATATCCAGTTATTCCCATAAAACCACTACCGTTTGTTAGAGATCCTATCGAGACTAGGTCTCGAACACGTAATTTAAAAGGGGATATTGAATTATATCAAATGAATGGAAATTCACGGGCTATGAGTGAAGAAGAGATATGCCCACTCATAGAAGTACCAAATCCTCAGGCAGGACAAGAAGGGCAGGACCAAACTCTCTTAGTATACAGACTGTGGACACAGGAAGACATCCGGAAAGCCACAGAGGGAATTCCTCATCCAAAAGTTAATTTTAGAAAGTTCTTAGAAGGCTTACAGGGCATGAGATTAAGTTATCACTTAAACGGAGAGGAACTAGAAAAAGTAGTCAGACAAATAGTAGGTCCAGACTGGCACATGATCAGTGGCAACTGGAATCCCCGTGACGCTGCACTTAGGCCCCTCCCACATAGCAGCGCAGAACTAGATAACAGGGTGAAAGGTCTGACAGACCGAATTTCTGAGAAATGGAAGCCTAGGGCAGACTGGACTTGCATTAATCAATGCATCCAACAAGAAAGTGAAACTGTTGATAGAGACTTTGCCAGATTATTAGAATGTTTTAACAATCACTGTGGAATGCAGGTGCCTGAAGACCAGGCACAAGATTCCCCATATGAGCAGCAGTTAAAGAATGCATTTTTGAAAGGCTGTATTGCACCCATAAGTAGTTTCATTACTAAACATATGGTAGACCATCGTACGAGCAGATTGCAATCACTGCTTGAATATGCTAGACATGCCGAAAGGCATTTTAATAGCAAAAAGAAAAAGAAAGCCCAAGTATTTGCTGTGGAAGATGGAGAAGTTTATTTAGTAGAGTCCGGACAAAAGGGCAAAAAGAATGCCCAGGGAAACAAACAATCTGATCAGCGATCAGAGGACTTTGAAGGGAGAAAGAAAAGAGGTGAGTGCTTCAAATGCGGGAAAAAAGACACATGGCAAGGGATTGCAGGAAAAATAAGAAAGCAGCAGTGGAAGACAAAAACGATGAGGGTGAGGACTGACTATATGAAAGTCAGGAATCACTAGATAGGAATAATAGAGAAAGGACAAATGAGAATGTGACAGAAGGAGCAGAGAATGTGATAATAGAGGAAGTACAGGAAGCTACCAATAGTGAAGAAAACAAAATATTAGACCTAGCCTTACTGAGCTTAGAGCTCTATCTAGCTGACAAAACCAGAAGTGACACTCCTGGTAGAAGGGAGGGAAGTCAAATTTTTGTGCGATTCAGGGGCATCACGAACTCTGGTACACCCCTCCAAACTACCAGAAAATTCAGAATCACATGACTTTATACTAGTAAAAGCAGCTAATGGACAGTTGTATCGGGAGCCTCTCTCCCATAACATTACAATAACAGATCCTGTTTCAGGATTAACCCAGAAAAGCAAAATTGTTGTTTCTGCAAAATGCCCAGTGAACCTTTTTGGGCAGAGATCTTATGCAACTATTAGGCATAGCAGTAGTTCCAACCATGCAGGGTATGGAAGCACAGCGACAAACTAATACTTTTGCAGTGCAAACGGAAGGTGAGACATTTTACTGGTACAGCCAGGACTTAGTTACGACTGGCCCCGGAGCAGAAACTGAAGAGTTAATGAATGTAGCTATCAGTAAGTTCCCCTCCCTTTGTATTGACATACAACACCTGTTGCACTGTACTCTGTATTATTGTAATGCACCAGGACCCGACAAAGAATATGAACAAGAATTGTTTAGAAATCATGCAAACAGATTAGTACTGCGTAATTTGTACTGGGACATGAAAGGGAACAGTGTAGTTAGCTGTTCATTACCCCAGGAGTTCTTTTCACTTTACAAATCGAATCTAATACCGCATGTTAGTTTAACTAAAGAGGAAGATTCAAAATGGATAAATCTAGGAGAAAAAAATCACAAAATGGGAAAAACAGACAGAATCAGAACTGTCAGAACAGGGAATACAAAGACAGAAACTGAACTGGATAACACAAACACATCCAGCTGTACACTTGCAGTCCAGCAAAGACAGCTGAGAAGCCCTCTTATTAGAAGAGGAAGAAAAAGCTTTGTTAGACATACCAGAAACTCTCTGGTCAACAGGAAAGTCAGACGTAGGACTTATTCGCACAGCAGGACCAGTTACTATCACGCCAAAATCAGCATTTAGACCACAAAAGAGACAGTACCCCTTGAGAAAAGATGCAGAGGCAGGTATTAAACCAATCATAGCAGCTTTACTTAAGAAGGGAATACTGGTGGAATCTCCTGATTCGCCATGTAACACACCCTTATTCCCAGTTAAAAAAGCAAATGGAGAATGGCGTATGGTCCAAGACTTACAAGCTGTAAATGACACAGTAATACCAAGAGCACCTACGGTGCCAGATCCACATACCTTGTTGAATGATTTAAAACCTCAACAGAAGTATTTTTCTGTGGTAGATATCAGCAACGCGTTCTTTTCGATACCGATACACCCTGACAGCCAGTATTGGTTTGCATTTACATTTCAGGGGAGGCGGTATACTTATACGCGACTACCACAGGGCTATAGTGAAACCCCAACGATATTCTCACAAGAGATGGCAAGCAATTTAGCGGGATTTATCCCACTGAGAGGTAGTCAAATTTTACTTTATGTTGATGACATCCTGCTGGCCGCCCCTACCCAGCGAGATTGTAAAGAAGATACTATAGCATTATTAAAATTCCTAGCAGTTGAAGGACACAAAGTAAGCAAAAATAAATTGCAGCTTTGGAGAAAACAAGTGAAATACCTTGGATATGTAATATCCAAAGATGGCAGAACATTAGATGAGGACAGAAAAGTAGCGATCTTACAAGCACCAAAACCCACAACCAAGAAGGAAATGATGTCCTTCCTGGGTACGACTAATTTTTGTCGAAGCTGGATCCCAAACTATGCTTTGGAATCTGCACCTTTAACCGACCTGATTTTTAAGAAACCTATGGCAGCACAAGATTTTATACAGTGGACACCAGAAGCAGAATTAACCTTCTACAAAATGAAACAATTGATAGCATCATCATTAGTTTTAGGATTACCAAATTATCACAAACGTTTTTTTCAAACTGTAGATTGCAAGCAAGGTTATATGACATCAGTATTGACTCAACAGCATGGGGACAAACACCCCATTGCTTATTATTCATCACAACTGGACCCAGTGGCGCGGTCTCTACCCCACTGTGTACAAGCAGTAGTTGCAGCTGCAATGGCAGTGCAGGCTTCAGCCTCAGTAGTGTTATTCCACCCTCTCACATTGAGAGTGCCTCATGCAGTCGCAATCTATATTGCTGAGCCAACCTCACATGACAATTGAACGATGTACTACTTTGAATCCGTCTACCTTGCTCCCAACTCCTGTGGATGGCACACCCCATAACAGCCTGCAAATAATTGAGCAAAAGACACTGCCTGGAAAAGACCTCACGGATGTTCCCTTGGATTATGCCGAGGTGACATATTACGTGGATGGCTCATGCAAAAGGAGTCCTACAGGACAGAACCTAACAGGTTATGCAGTAGTTTCTGATACTGAGATTGTAGAAGCGAAACCTCTACCACATAGCTTATCTGCACAAGCAGCAGAGTTGATTGCCTTGACACAGGCATGTACCTTAGCAAAGGGTAAAAGCGTAAACATTTTTACAGACAGCCAGTATGCTTTTTCTACTGTACATGTTTTTGCACAACAGTGGAAGAATCGAGGCATGGTGACATCTACTGGCAAACCGATTAACCATGCACAGTTTATTTTAGATTTGTTAGATTCTATTCAGTTGCCTCAGAAAGTAGCTATTTGTAAATGCATAGCTTATACAAAACAACAAGATAGGATTTCAAAAGGCAATGCGAGAGCTAACACAGCTGCAAAGCAAGCAGCCTCAGAAGCATTTCTTTTGAACGAGGAATTACAGCCTTCTGAGATTTTAGACATAGAAATGTTGAAAACACTTGCAGACACTTACTACACAAGTTGAAAAACAAAAATGGAAAAAACGAGGAGCAATTCTCAAGGAAGGGCTGTACATCTCCAAAGAGGGAAAACCGATATTACCATCTAATTTATTTAGATATGCAGCTTTGTTGAGCCATGGGCAGAGCCATGTCTCAACAGGGGGGATGGTACAGTTAGTGAATCGGGTATTCGCTACGTATGGGTTTACGAACTACACTAAAAAATTTTGCCTGTCATGTCACACTTGTAATAAACATCATGCACAAGGGGCATTAAAGCCCAAGCAAGGGAGTTTCCCTACACCACCGCATCCGTTTCATACTATCTGTATGGATTTCATAGAATTGAGCAAATGTTCAAATAAAAAGTACTGCCTTGTCATTGTGGATATGTTCTCCAAATGGGTGGAGGCCTTTCCGACTAGTAAACCAGATGCAGCCACTGTTGCAAAGACCCTAGTTAAAGAAATTATTCCTAGATTTGGCATACCGGAAAGGATCTACAGTGACAATGGTACACATTTGTTTAACCAAACTATACAACAGTTGAGCCGGTATTTTGGGAATTCTTTAAAACATCACTGTGCATATCACCCTCAATCTGCAAGGTTAGTAGGCACAATGGAGTTTTAAAAAATAAGCTTAAAAAACTCATGGCTGATACACAGAAGAACTGGGTGTACTGTTTGCCCCTGGCACTGTTGAGCATGAGAACTGTTCCGAATGCAAAAGGGTTGACACCTTTCGAAAAGATTTTCGGAAGAGCTTATTATATACCTCAGTGGAAACCTCTCATGCCTGCAGACCAGGAAGCAGATTGAACACTTGCAGAGTATATGAGGAGTATGCTGAATAACAAACATCTTTTATAGTTTAATTCTGTTTCAGATAAAGACCAAACCAAACCATCCGAAGTGGCAGTAGCCCCAGGCACTTGGGTCTGGGTGAAGACAATCAAAAAGAAGAATTGGACGACACCAAAGTGGGAAGGTCCATATCAAATACTGCTGAGCACGCCCACAGCAGTCAAAATTGCAGAACGTTCATCTTGGATTCATTTGACACACTGTAAACTAGTCAAAAACTTTGAACTTGATAAAACTCTTGCTAACACACAGCAGCAGTAGAATGAAAAGACCCAGAGACAATAGAAATGCTGAACGACTTCAGCAGTGTTGCATAATCATCTTAACTGCATTAGTGACAATGTTCTTTTTGCTGTGGCCTTTCTTTTCTTCAGCCACACCAGCTAGACTGAACAAACGTGATTCAACACTCATAGACTGGCATCCGAACTTTAACACTTACCAAGCAATCAAATATGTGTATGCTGAGACTTTTAATATTTCAAATTGTTGGATTTGCACAGCTATACCAACAGCATATGGGGGATTATTAATGGCTGCTGTCCCCCTAGGGGTCAATGAGACCTGAGAAAACTTGATTTTTGAGACTACACCTGTAAAATCTAGAGACAAAATTGCATTATTCCTACCTGTTACACAAACAGGAATTGTATGCTTTTTTAAAAATGACACGATTCAAGCAGGTTGGAGTAAATGTAATGTAACGGTTTCTTATAAATGTTATATTAAACCTAAAAATGCAGAAACAATTTGTGATGCAGATTATGACTCATACTTTGAGTCCTTGCATAAAACTGTCAGTGATATACAACATAATCCTGTCCTTTTAAAGCAACTGTCTATTATATATAAGAAAATGTTTCATGCAGGGAAGGTGTATATCAATACTAAGGTAGAAAACTGTTATTTCATATGTGGAAAAAAGGCATACAAATGGTTGCCTGAAAATTGGTCCAGCAGTTGTTTTTTGGGTTACCTGGTCCCGGCCATACGACACACTACAACTTTGCCTCATGGGAGAATTCGAAACGTCAGACGTCGCAAGGAAACCTGAAAATCCAATCAAGAAACCTGAGAATCCGATGGGACAAATCGTAGCAGGCTGGAGGAACCATAACTCCGTGAAAGACAAAAGTAAACTAGCACACATGGACTTGAGTGACACTATCATATCCTGAGCTGGCATAACCCCTGCATATGGTGCAGTTAAATCAATTTGGGAACTGAGAAAGCTATCCAAACTTCTCGAGGTTATGAGCAATGCAACTTTTTCCGCTCTTGAATTAATGACTGATGAACTGAATGTGATGAGAACTGTGGTGCTTCAAAACCGCATGGCTCTTGACTTCACCCTAGCGGCGAGAGGTGGTACGTGCGCTTTAATCAAAGACAAGTGTTGTTCGTACATTCCCGACAATAAACACGAAATCAATGATCATTTGGAAGTGATTCAGCAGGTGTCTGACATGACCAGGCCAGGCCCGAACCCACTAATGGACTTTTTCCAGAATTTGTTTGGGGGGTGGGGTTCCATGCTAATGAACATCCTGATTGCCATTTGTGTGGGATTACTTTTGTTAGGAGCATGTATTTGTTGTGGTATTCCCTGCATGAAAAAATTAATCAAAGATTTTATAGACATGTCAGTTTCTGAGACTTTGTTTCAAAGTACTGAAATTGAAGAAAAAGGAAACACTTTCATAAGTTTAAACTGAATGACTCTCTTAGCTGAAAATCCTCAAAGGAAGAGGTTAGGAGAAGAAACAAACTGTTTACGCTTTTGAAATAGAATAAAAAGTATTAACACGGGAGAAATGTTAGAAAAATATGTAATAACATATGTGTGTAATGCTTATTTTAAATAAGGGAAGATTAACATGTTTTTATTCTATATGCAGCATTAGTTCTATTTGAAACTGAAAATATGCTTTTCTGAAATTGTGCTTTCTGACACTGCAAGATGCACTCTGACCTAGTTTGCTAGCACAGCAAAATACATGTTTATGCTTTGGAAATGTACTGGAAAGCAGGTGATTTTCTGCTAGGTCAGGAAATGAAATGGAGAAGAATAATAATTTCTGTAGATCCATTCATTATGGACAATAAGCTCTGTCGTGCTAATGAAAAAGTGCACAAGCTGCAAGAAAATTAGATACTATAAACAATGAACTGCTTCAGAAATCTGTACTTGCATTGTGCTTGAATTAGCCATAGTACCTAGACTTGTAACATCACATAGCAAGAAAGTTATAATTGACCGGTGGTCGTCAAGGCCATCCTGTTTACTGAAAAATCTTTTTTAAACTTTGAAGAGTCAGCTAGAAATGTGAGAAACATCTGTAAAGTAACAGAATTGTGAACTGGTGGTCTGCTACGTCAGCCGTAGTGGGCAATGCCTTGAAAGAAAGGTATAATAATTGTAACACTTCCTGATTTTAGTCAGACAAACTCTGTAACTGCATTTTTTGTCTCCTTGCACAAGAATAAAGATACCTGAACTGAACCTTATGCTTTTGGTCTTTTGAAGTATTTTCTTTGACAACAACCACAACACAACACCAGCCCCAGAACACATAGCTCACCATCACAGTGTGCCCCTCAACCCAAGCCCTTAAGGCAAAACACTTTGCCCAATGTACTAATCATAGGAGACTCAATTGTGAGGCATACTGATGTCCCACTCACTAGGTTGAACAAGGAGAAGGTGACATTCAGTTGTCTATCAGGTGCCAGGATCAGTCACATAACACATGCACTCAGGTGACTCCACAAGGACAAATATGACTCAGTCATTGTCCATGTGGGTGTGAATGACCCGAGACGTACCTCCCTGAACTACATGAAAAGAGATGTGATGGAACTCTCGGATTATGTGGCCCAGGCAGGTATGACCCTAGCTCTGAGCAGTATTCTATCATCACCCAGAATACCACCACAGTATGAGCAGAAAATGACTGACTTCAACAATTGGCTAAGTTTCTGGATTCATTCTAAAGGGATCCAGTATCTGTCTGCCTGGGACGAGGGACGACATGATCGACAGACCTCGATGCTTTGCCAGAGACTACCTGCATCTGTCACCCTGGGATTCCAGGTACTGGCTAAGGCTCTTGCCACCCCTACAGTGCTTTTTTAGGCAGTGTTCCAAAGACCAAATTCCACTGTAACAGCTATAAACAAATGCAATCCGAGGGTCATGCTGCTCAATGCTAGAAGTCTAAATCTCAAGATGCACTTGCTCGAAACTCTCCTCAAAATGGAGAATGTCACCATCTGTGCTGTAACGGAGACCTGGTTTAAAGAGGCAGAAAGCACCCCTGTGCTCCCAGGCTACAACTCATTCCATACCTTTCGGCCCCTGAATACGGCCAGAATCTCCAAAGGCGGTGGTGTCTCTATATTCTTAAAGGATACACATACCTCTAGACTGGTAGCCCAGCATAATGCATCCAAGATACTTCAGGTACAACACTGAGTAAGACAGCAATACAAGTCATAGCCTGCTACAGAACTCCAAACATGTCCCTAGACTCACACGCCAAATTCCTAAGCACCCTGGAATCTACCAAGGTCCAGCCCAATACTCTCATACTGGGTGACTTCAACTACCCTTCAATCAACTGGCAAAACTATTCAAGTACCAATGTATAGGCCCAACCCTTTATGGAATTTATCAATTCCAATGCCATGGACCAGCTCATTCTGACCCCCACTAGAGGAAGCAACATCCTCGACCTAGTTATCACCAACATGGGAGACCATTGCTCCACACCTATAGTCAGTTCCTCCCTGGTTAAATCTGACCACAAACTGATCACCATGGAAATCTCCATCTCACCTACACCCCCGCTAAGGTGACCGCCCTGAAAAACTTCTCTAAAACCGACTTTGAGCTCCTAAAAGCAGAGATGGCTAACTTCTTGGCACCCATGCCAATGGAAAATAGCTGCATGACTGCTTGGCACCCATGCCAATGGAAAATAGCTGCATGACTGCCGAATCATACACCAATGCACTGTAAAAGCATGTACATAAATGCATGGACCTTGTCATACCAAATAGAACTAAGATGCTCTCCTCCAAAAAAAGGAAGCCAATCTGGTGGTCCATAGCCATCACTAAACTCTACAACAAAAGGAAGAAACTGTTGCAGAAAAAAATGAATTCACAAGACTGGAAAACCTCCCTTATCAGTCTCAACAAAAAGCTGAGATCTTTTATCAAATCCTCTAAAGCCAGCTATGAAGGCAGAATTGCAGCGGACATCAAAAAATAACCACAAAGCCTTCTATAGCTACATCAAAAACCTCAAAGGCAATACCCATATTTTCTCTGAGTTATTGCACAATGGCACCTCCTATACAACAGATAAAGCCAGCATACTGGCCAACAGATTCAGTGCCAACTTTACCCCTCTCCCCCCTCCCCAAGGGCCCTATCACAATACCAGATGAAAGCCTAGTACCCACCATTTCTGCGGCACAAGTAAATACTGCATTGTCCAACTCCAAGAATACAGCATCCATGGGACCCGATAATATCCCTGGCTGCATCCTACATGAGCTACAAAATGAACTGGCACCACATCTGTGTGCCTTGTTCAATCACAGCCTTACCTCAGGTTATGTCCCTAATGAATGGTGCTCTGCTGAGTCATTCCACTCCATAAAGGGGGAGCAACTACAAACCCTGGGAACTATCGCCCCATTAGCCTGAAAATCTTGGTATGCAAAGCTATGGAGTGCATCATCACGGACCTGCTTAACAAAGATATAGGCAGTCTTCAAACTCTTAATCCCACACAGTTTGGCTTTGTCAAGGAAAGATCCTGCCTGCTGAACCTGGTTGACTTCTTCGAGGCAGCCACCAAGGCTGTGGATGAGGATAAGGCATTGCATACAGCCTACCTCGACCTGGCCAAGGCCTTTGATACCATTTCCCACCCAGGTATCATTGATAAACTCTCCAAACTAGGCACCAAACCTTACATCACTAGGTGGGTTGCAAACTGGCTCACAGACAGGACCCACACAGTGAAAGTTGCAGATTCTAAGTTAGACTGTCGATTAGTGACGAGTGGAGTCCCACAGGGATTGGTCCTGGGCCCTCTCCTGTTTGGCAACTACTGCTCAGAAGTCCAGGCCAACACAGAAGGACTCTGTCTGACCAAGTTTGCTAATGACTGCAAGCTAGGAGTCATTATCAACTCCCCAAATGATGCAGACATCCTACAACATGGCCTCTCTGAGACCAATGACTGGTGTCAAAACCAAGGTCTGAAGCTGAACATCAAAAAATGCGTTATCATCCCCTTTGGAAAAAACTCAGTTCCCACAAATTACCACGTTGATGGGAGCCCACTGAACACTGAAGGGGCCATAAGTGATCTGGGCATCCAGGTCAACAGCCACCTCACCTTTGACCACCACAATGCCACTGTGGTCAGAAAGTCCTTCTATGTGGCACATCTTATAACCAAAGGTTTCACCTCCAGGAAGAAAGAGGTCATCATCCCTCTCTACTCTTCCCTCATTAGACCAATCATCGAATATAATGCCCCATTTGGCATTTACCTGACCAGACACCTACAACAACTGGAGAGGCCACAAAAGTACCTCACAAAAAGAATCCTAGGCCATAAACACATGTCCTACATGGACAGGCTCAAGAAACTTCAGCTATTCTCAGTCTATTATCGTCTACTTGGAGGTGATCTCTGCTTGACTTACAAAGCCATGTCAGACCCAGCCCTACTTGAATTGCTACACCTAAAGAAATCCCAATCCCCCCATGCCACATGCTCCAGAGATCACAACCTCATTATCACGATTAACAGAACATGCTGGAGGGACAGGTTCATCTCCCACAGACTGCCCATACTCTGGAACAGGCTTCCCATTCATGTCAAGCAGAGCACCTCACTGGCCATCTTCAAAAGAAATCTTGAAGAGTGGATGGGTAAGAGAAAGTTCACTCCAGAGATCATTCCAGTTGCACTACTGGATATGGGCACTGTGAACTAACTGAGTGGCATGGTGCCTGGTCATTTTTTTTGGGGCTAGGCTTGTAAAGGCTCTAGGGCCATTAGCCTAGTACACACCTATGAACATCTGCACAGATATTCACAGTATGATCCTGCAGAAACAGCTGCAGCAGGATCAGCAAAGAGAAGGGATACACAGCCCCCCACCAGTGCCTAGTTCACTATAGCCACACTCACAGGAGGACTCGGAGGAGGAGCCCCCAGATGATGTCCCTGTAAGCAGACATAGGCATACTCAGTATGCCCTGACATTGGCTAAGAGACAATGCATAGCACATTCACTGAGAATCCAGGGCCCCTAGGGCTTGATACCTTACTCCTACTCACATACATATATTAAAACAGCTGATGCCAGAGTCATCCCTGAACTACAAGTATGTCAACCGCTGCATTTGCAAGGTAAGTCTCCAACCTACACACTAATTGTAAGGATTACTAAAATACGGTATCATATGTGTGGGTCTGCTGCTATTATGCAAGGAAATATAGTGGGCTATTTGGACAGATGCAACATCCACATGGGACTGCAGATACCCAGTCCAACAGTATGTGTTCCTTAATATTCACTAGGCTTCATGGTTGGAATTTTCATGACATTAGGCAAGGGAGATGTGTAAACAGTGGCCACACAGGATATGTGGACAACTGTCTACCCAAGCTGTTATATGCTGTTGTTCCCCCACCCCCAACACAGCAGTGTACTCATATAACTGCTTTAACAGAAAATCAGCTATGGTATACCAGTGGACCAGGCAATCCCAGGACTGCAACATAGACAATGCTCACACATTGTATGTCTCTCTTCATGCAGGATAACAATGAACATATTTACGCTGTTGGTTGCTTGATGAATGATTCATCTCTGTCTGGTGACCTGTGTGGCTCAGCAGACTAGGGAAGCTAGCATGTGTGATGGTGTTGATGGTTCTAATCTGGAATTACTCACATCTTTTGCATGCGAGGTAGTACTATGCTGGTGTTTTCAAAGACCGTCATACCCCTCAACCTCTTAGTGCAAGAAATCTGGACAAAGGCTCAAACATAGGGACAGATTTTAAACATTGTTCCCATAAACCTAGAAAGTTGCTGGAAGTAAAAGTGTTGCATTATTACATATTTTCTGAAAGATATAAAGTTTAAAACACAAATGTTTATCTGTAGTTAGTATATTGTTGTGACGTCAATATTCAATAATTCACCAGAAGACCACAGCTGTATGAGGAACACACCAAACATATGAGGCAAACCTCTGGACATTCTGTGGAAATCAGGACAGTTGAGAGGTAAACAGACTGTTAGCCTGTTGGTGGTGTAACATTAGCAACCTCAGTCACATAAGTACAGCAAACATCTGGGGAATGGCATAGACATTTTGAGTGAAGTGCAGTACTGCAGAAACAGGGGCGGATGTTAATGTCTTTAACATACAAAATCCCAGACTGGAGTACAGGTACGTGTGGCCTGTACTCACTTTAAAAGCACTGACAGTCCCAATGGGCATGCCCAGACACAGTCAAAATGAGTGCAATTCTGTTGCCCCTTCATCAAAAGGACCTGTTTTGTATAAATGTCTATATATATATATATATATATATATATATATACACACACACACACAGACATATACGTATACATATCCATCTGTCACTATCTTTCTTTGACATGCATAGTATATCCATCTCTATGTAGTGTCAAATAAATATATATAGCTATATTTATAAAAATGATACATACACTCCTCCATATATCTACATAAAACATATACATAGCATACATACAGATTATATATATATATATATATATATATATATATATATATATATACACACACACACACACACACACACACACACACACACACACACACACACACACACACACACACACACACACACACATCCCTGTTATATGCAGAAGTATATGTCCAACATACCCTAATATTGGTGAATATATCTGCACTATCACACAGCCATACTGTTGCTCAAAGGACCCAAACTAAGGGAGCAACAGTATATACTCCACTTACCTACAGACCACTGTGCCTGCTGGATGTCACCATGTAGACAGACATGGGTGAGCAGGTGGTGTAATGTATAATGTTGTCAATGCATGTATGGACAGGGCACACTGTCCCTGCCCACAGATTCACCTATGTAACAGCAGGCAGCCACATATGGCCATACTGGTAACTCTACACACATAGCTAGGATAAAACAGTTATCTATCTCACTGCTATGATACAAGATGCAGATAGTATGAAGCAATATCACTCTGCAGGCCACAAATGCTGTTCAACACAAGCCCAGTTTGTGAAATGCACAAGTAGTCTGCCTGCAATCACATATACAACAGACTTAAACTGTGGTGCATGTGATAAGTACTATGATCTCTAATGTACAAGACTAGATAGGTAGGGGTGCCAATCTCACTCCAGGTGTGTTTGTGTGTGTGTATTCCCCTGCAAAACAACAGACATGCTCTCATGGGCTATCCATCTTCAAAGGTTATGCACTTTTTGGGCCTGTATCTTGCTGCTGGCTTCCAAATTGCCCTCTTCTATAAGGCCTGATGATGTCAGCCACCTTAAGACTACCAGCTGACAGTGCAGTATCAGATGCAATCTGTGGCACATATAAGTACTGTGATCTATAGTGTATAACACTAGATAGATAGGGGTTCTAATCTCACTCCTGTCCACTTGGCGCGTGTGTGTACACATCCATATGGCACGACCTTGGTAATCAAAACATAGGTAGAGTTTTGCAGTGTTTTATTTGTAATGGATGATATGCCCCCCCCCCCAGGACTGACCACGCCAAGGCCTGATTATGTCATCAAGCATAATATTTCCTAAACTGACAGTACTAGCAGACATGAGGTGTGTTGCTTGCAACATGTACTGTGATCTGTAGTATGTACCATTACAACGCTAACCGCTGCACCGCCCTGGCTTCATAATGACACACAATAATAATAATAAACCACATTTCCCAAAATATAGTTACTGTAACAAAATATGTTAATAGTAAACCATAATAATACAAAATAATAATAAAAACATGAAGATAAGGGGTGGGTAGAGAGAGAAAAACAGTCCATTAGTGACACTGCAGATTATATCCCTGAAAACAGTGTTAATATTTACTCTACATGTGTGTATTGTCAGTTTTGTGTACAGTGACTACAAGTCTCCTATAGGTGATGTAGTACATACATAACTCTCAAGCTGTTTGCATGGGACAGTATGGGCCAAGCAACAACAAATGTAGGTACACAACTAGACAGAACACTTGCACATCATATGGACTTATATAATTATCAAGGTGTTCTGTAAGCAGATCTGGTAATACTTTGCACTCGATGTAATCATTTCTGTGGTAATCCTGTGACAGACTGATTAGGCAATATTAATTACAGTACAAGAAATGGTGACACTTTAGAGGCATGTTTGTGTACAGTTCATAAACTAGACAGCCATCATGCCTTAGTTGCCAGGCATGGGAATAGAACCCAATAGCTGTGACTGCAGGGGACATCTGCAACTAATGTAACAATTTACTGCAGCCACTTAGTACAGACATGTAAGGAATACAACCATACTGGAAGTAGACAGATTTATTTATCAATCAACAATGCTGGTGAACACATTATTCTTATTGATTTTAAAACTCTGTAAAATATAAACACAATATCTGCTCATAACATGGGCTACCTCACTCATAGTTATTTATTTATTTATTTTACATTTTTGACCGGGAGAGTCCAACTGGATACAAGTCCATTTTCCGTGGAGGCCTGGGGAGAAAAGCTCCAAGAGAACAACTTATACAGACAAACAATTTAAAGGACAACATTTTGACATACAATATGCTTTAAAATATAGGCTACATATTCATAGTACTATATGGCATTAACTTTAGAAGATAGTAGAAAGCACAACATTCCTGGGATAGTTTACTATCAACACTAGAGTCTTAAGTAGGTACTGTGTTCTGAATTGCTTAGTTTGACAGCTTTAAATTTAAGTCAGGTCAAACTTCAGAAATTAAGTATTAGCCAGGGGTGATGCAGGAGCATAGTCGGTTATTCATGAAGTGAATTTTGACTAGTTTCTTGAACTGGGTCAGGGATTTGTTGTCGGTTATATGTGCAAGAAGGGAGTTCCAGGTTTTTGAAATGTAGTGGCTGTAGACTGACTTACCAGCCTCATTGTTATATTTGGTAACTTTGAGGGGGTTTTGGGTGCTAGATCTTAAGGTCTAGGGTTGAAGAAGATTTTGTAGAGCTGGGGTGTTGTCAGCGTAATGTATTATTTTGTGGCTTTGTGACAGTTGATTGAGTTGAAGTAGTAGTGGTAGTTCTAGCCAGTTGAGTTTTTTGAGGCAGTCACAGTAATGCGTTCTGATGGGTGAGGCTGTAGCGAATTTGGCTTTAGGCCAGATTTGCGGAGATTTATAAGCACAGGGGAGGCATACAGTAAGGTGGATAATAGGCGAGTCCTGGCTATTGTAATTTTTGAGTGGTCGGTAAGACATTTTTTATCGCGATAGAGTAGACCAAGTTTTTTATGTACTTTTTTATGGTTATGGAAAAATGTAGGTCAAATCTAAGGTGAATGTCTATTTCAACCCCTAGCAGCTTAGTGTGATTGGTGGGTGTAATTGTGGTATTTTTATTAGAGGAGATTATGAAACTATCGGAGGGAGGTATGAATCTGTGGGAGCTAAAGAGGAGTAGTTTTGTTTTTCCTGGGTTAAGAATGAGGCTTGGTTTGGTGATCCAAGTTTCGGCTAGGGAAAAGCACTCGTGTTTAGGAGTGAAGGAGGTTGAATGTGTTGACTGCGCATATTATGGTGGTATCATTTGCATATTGCACTAGTGAGGCTTTGGGAATATTGGATGGGAGCCGATTAGTGAAGAGGGTAAAAAGCAGTGGTCCCAGGATGGAGCCTTGGGGTACCCCTAGGGAGACCGGCAGGGAGGAAGAGAGTTGTTTTTGCCACATTACAGCTTGATACCTTCCCTCTAGGTAGTTTTTAAACCAAGAGATGGCAGGGATGGTAAGGTTTAGAGTGATAGTGAGTGAAGGAGTTTTGCATGGTTAACCATATTAAATGCTTTGGCTACGTCTAGGAATGTGGTGGATACAAGGAGTCCATTATTTCTGTGATTATTGATGATGTTAGTAAATGATGTAAGTGCAGTGGTGGTGCTGTGGAATGTTCTAAAGCCATGTTGTTGTGTTGATAGTAGTTTATTTTGTAGGAGGTATTGCAGTAGTTGTTTGTATATTACTCTCTCTAAAATTCTAGATAATGGGGGTAATATGGCTATAGGGCGGTAGTTATTGAGTTCAAGAAAGCTGCCCCCTTTGTGCAGTGGGATAATGTGCAATATTTTCCATAGCTGAGGTATTTCACACTCAGAGATGGATCTGTTTAGTAGGATGGAGACGGGATATGCTATGGCTTCTGCAGCTAGTTGGAGGTATTCAGCGGGTAATTTATCGGTGGCTAGAGTAGTTGGTTTGAGTTTTAGGAGTAGTTTTTCAATGGATTTGGTTGGTACTAGGTGAAAGCTAAAGTTGGGGCAGTTGTTTGTTGTGACTGGTGGGTGGGTGTATTGGTAGGGGTGGGGATGTTGGCATGAGGTTGGTTGTTTGCATGGGCTTGGATAGTTTCTGTAAAGAATTTGTTAAATTGTGCGGGGATATTGTCTTGGTTATTTACAGTTTTAGGGGTAGGGGTTGATGTTTTCCCTGGTTGTAGAATAGAGTTGCTGCCCAGAATTTTTGTGGGCTGTTCATATGTTTATCCTGTAACTTTTGGTAGTAGGAAATTGTATCTGTTATGATAAGTTTTTTGGCTTTGTTGCGTAGTTCAAGGTACATTTGTTTGTCGGATTGGGATTTGGTGTTACGGTAGTTAGTCCAGGCTTAGTTTCTTTTTTGAGGAAGGTTTTTGTATCTAGGGTTAGCCAAGGGGCATATTTAGTTTTAATTCTTGTTGTTCTGGAGGGGGGGGGCTGATAATTAAGGTTATTTATGAAGGTTGTATTGAAGTATAAAACTATTTCATCAAGGAGGTAGGTTTTCAGGGGAGTCCAGTTACACCTTTTTAGGTCATTTGTAAAGTTGGAGCGGTTGAAATGTTTTTTGTTCCTAATTTGGCACATGGATATTTGGGTCAGTTGTGGCGTTTTAGATCAGAGTAGAAACATGGCTTGGTTGTCACTCAGGGTGGCTGGTATATACCCTGCTAGGGATATCTGTGAAGGATGGGATACAAGTATCCAGTCTAGTATGGATTGATGTTTGGTTCTCTTGTCGTTCTTGTGGGGGAATTGATGAGTTGGGTTAGGCCATGTAGATTAATATGGGAGAGTGGGTTTTGACTGGAGCAGTTATGCCAGCCAATATTAAGGTCCTCTAATACTATATTTTCTTGCAGAAGGGAGTTAGATATCCATTCTAGTAGATTTTCTACTGGAGCAGTTATGCCAGCCAATATTAAGGTCCTCTAATACTATATTTTCTTGCAGAAGGGAGTTAGATATCCATTCTAGTAGATTTTCTGTAATGGAAATATTATTGCCTGGAGGGATGTAGCAACCTATGATGTTGATGTGTTTATTTGCGTTAAATTTTAGTTTAGTTAGGGTGAGTTCAACTTTTTCATACACCTTTTGTTCTTGGGGAAAGAGAAAATGTGAGCATTACGTGACTGATAGTGGGCTGGAGATAACCTTGATCCATACTATGAGCTGAGAAATACAAGTAACAGGACATTCATTTTGCATGCTAGAACTATTACATTATTATAATTGACTGCAGTGACAACAGAACACACATGCATGGAATTCAACCATTATTTTAGAATCAATGCTGCTGGTGAACACTTTCTATTGGTACTGCTTCAAAATATCAGTAAAGTCCACACACAATATCTGCTCATAACATGGGCCACCTCACCCATGTTTAAACCACATACTATGGGTTTAACCATACATGTTACATGACATTCTGTTTGCATTCTAGAACTATCAAGAGTGTTATAATTGACTGCAGTGAATGTAGAACACACATGCATGGAATACAACCGTACTGCATATATTAAAACAGCTTTATTTTAGTATCAACAATGCTGGTGAACATTTTGTTTTGTTATTGCTTTGAAATACCTGTGAAGTACACACACAATATATGCCCATGGAGTGGGCTACCTCACCCATACACCTTTATTTCCAGAAGTAGGAGGAACAGAGAGCATTATGTGATGGATATTGGCCTGGAGACAGCCTTGGATAGTACTATGAGTTAAGCAATACACAGTTTGTAGGCCATTAGTTTTGATTCTACAGCTATTACAGTGTTACACTTGACTGCAGCAACCTTACCTTAGACAATCAATGCATATAGCTCTACTGCAATGGTTATGACAACACAATCCTACTGAACACCATTTTGCTTACTGTTACTGGTATTGTTTATTGAACTTCAATTGCTACTGTTCATGTATTGTACTACAGCTCTAATTGCCCATTTAATGAACTACAATTCTACTTGTCAATTTACTGCACTACAGTTTTCTTGTGTATACTTTATTGCAGTAAAAGCTTTACTCTTTCTTGCTTATTGCACTACAGTTAGCATACTAAACCCGTACTTACCATGCTCACGGTGCAACCTGGCCAGCCGCCCGGCATGGGACTCAACATTGTGAGCCCTCTCAGCTGCAGCTGTTAGGACGGCAGCAAACCATTATGCATACCAGTTTTGCAGACATTCAGCTTGCATTTTGGTTAAGACAAAGGAAGACATACGTATAGACTTGTGGG
This sequence comes from Protopterus annectens, assembly GCF_019279795.1. Taxonomy (NCBI): domain Eukaryota; kingdom Metazoa; phylum Chordata; order Ceratodontiformes; family Protopteridae; genus Protopterus; species Protopterus annectens. The sequence goes on from NC_056745.1 coordinate 885,117,838, forward strand.
GCATTCCCATCTCTATCTTCTTGGACTCAGGTGTCCAAGGTTCTACTTTTCAGATCATAATGGTGACAACACTGCTCACCTCTGCAGGGGATACCAGTAACACTGGTGAGTTCCCTGACCAAATAGTCTTTGGCCTCCACCTTACACTCTGAGCCAGGGTGCATGTTTTTTTTACCAGGAGCCCAAACACAACACTGGACTCCTGAATACCCCACTTCTGCGCCCAGAAGCACACACTTTCACCAACACCGCCTAACATACCAACAGTTGATTGAACTCCAGTGAATGATGCATAATTCCCACCTACAGGGCTTAATATAGGCTGTTTCCCACCCTTAAACATCACTGAGCAACAGTTTAAAAAGTGCTGCATTGCTTAGCACTGCATAAACCAGCTAAGCAGTCCTGGGCCATGTGGAAACTCGCAGAACAGTGGTTTTAGTGAAGCTCAGCACCGTGCAAACATTGGTAGCCATTAGCATGTTTATGCACTGCTTAAAATGAGCAGTGCTTAGCAGAGCCGTGTACATAGATACATTGCGTGGTACATAGATACATTCCGTGTAGGCTGTACACAGTGTCTACATGGATTTTATTAAATCCTGGGGCCTGTCTTTTTTCTCCCAGTTCCACAGAAGCAATGATTCAGAATGTTATCCATGAAGGCAGAATATAAGACTATTCACCGTTTAGGCTTTTAGTAAAGCAAATTTAAATAGCATCCTTTGTCATATAAAAATGTGACCATTACAAAATTTGCACAGTCACTCACACTCTATGCTTTGCTTTAGGCTAAGCTATTTATGTGCTTGCTCACTACGGGAATTAACTACTTCACTAAGTGACCTCCACTTGTGTTAGGTGCTCCCTAATATCAGTATGTGCTTGTGAGGCTATAATTATTCCCTCTCCCCATCATGAAAACAAGATAAACTATGGAGCTCTTTTTCCAATATAAAGGAACACCACTCAAGCAAGATATTTTTTAAATGCCATTCTCTGATATACTACTCCAAGGATTCAGTAAAACAGGCCTAGCATGCACCATATGACTTGTTCTAGAAAGACCATGCTCCCGTGAGGCAGTATTTTGAGATTCAGAGATATGTTAGTCATGACGAGGAAAGACCTTATCATCAGCTAATGTGCATGCCTCTGAACTGCACTTAGTACTTTGACAAGCAGACCATTGCTGATCTGCATTTCACAGTAGTTAACTTCCTTGACTGCATTCTGTAGGCACTGGTACACCCTCCTCACTCTCCCATACAAGTACACATTTAATTAAAACATACACACAAACTCAGGAACAGGTATGGGAACTGTGCTGTAAGTACCGTTCAGGCACACGAGTTTTAAGTATGCCCTGGTGGCTAGTTTCTCCCCCCATTCCATATTGCTGCTAGTGCCATTACGGTACAACTGTATGACCTCTGCTGGCTAGTGATCCCCTCACCTCGATCCTCATACTGCTGACGAAGCTGTTAGGGCACAACGGTATTAGCCCTGGTGGATAGAGGTTTCCCCACCCCCTAATCCTGATACTACTTTAAATGTCAGGAGATGAACATGGCCTTTTGACAGCGTTAACCACAACAACATGGTGGGGCCAGTCATGCTGATCTGCACATCAGAGCAACATCCTGAAAAGCTCAGCCTGTAGATGCCTTCCTGGAAGTGGTTCTGGAAGGAGAAAAAAAGATTGAGAGGGAGAGCACATGCTTAATTAGCATATGCATATTCCTCAGACTGTTCATTAAAATAGCATGGCTGCAAAGCCAATCCTACATGGTGCTGCATGTTATTGTGCTAAAGCACCATGCTACACCTTGTTATGACAGTTTCTGAATTCAGAAAGGGTACAGCAATAATCACACATCCCCGTAATCTTCATGCTTCATCATTACGGCTTTCTAATTCATACAAATGCTAACAACATTAACTCCATATGCCAACTCAGACAACATCTCATGGATACACACCTGTGCATCCCCAGGTTAGACTCAAAACTACACGCTACACATTAGAAGTACTGGACCCTCAGATTATGCATTTTTAAGTTTAGCCGAAATAATCCAATATTTAAATAAAGCCTAATTCCCCATGGGAGTGTCTTGTATCCTCTCCTCACATCTCACCATTTAATTTCTCATCTTTCAAATATATCTTAATAGCAAACCTATTTTCCTATCCATCTGTTCTTTTCCTCTTACCTCGTTTCTACAAAACCTTTCATGCCTTCTCAAATAATACTTGCCTTTCAAGATTTACTAAATGCTAAACCCCTCTTCTTATAAATATTTTCCTCTCCTACATCCTGCATATCGTATAGGAATAACATGGTATTAACCAGTCATATTTTTTTTCTAGTTCCATTATTCCAACATTTTCTCTTCCAATACATGAGGTTTGCTCTTCCTTACCTACAGCATGTATAAACTGCAACATTTCAACTGAATGCACACATGCCCTACACACCACATACATGACAAGTGTAATTATTGTTCTTATATGTATATACAGTGTTTTATTTGCTTGTAAAATAGATTTAACTGTGGACATTTTTGATGTGGGCCTCCACTGAAAATGGGTTATTGGCCAGTTGGAACTTCCCAGTAAACAAATGTCAGATAAATAAATAGCCATTCCAGTTTATATCAAGAGCTATTAAGTGACTTAAGCACCAAATGCAGAATAGAAAATAAACAAAAGGGTTAACAGCAGTTTAAAATCCAAATTAAAAATATATTAACACAGCAAAAATACAATTGCATGAGATAATCAGACTGTGAAATTGGAATCCCCTTGCATACACTAGTAAAACAATTAAGTAACAATTAGCAATTAATATACCAATTCTCTTGTAAGCAGTCAAGTAGGCTTACTTTCTAACACTAGCTTAAGGCTACTGGCTTCATTTAGGCTGCTCTTATTTATTCAATTTGCATTCAGTTTATTTGATAGCGCTTTTCTATTGAGCTGATATACAACTAAGGAATCTGCTACATAAAATAAAATGCAAAACAAAAGTTCCAAACTAAAATACCTCTCATGATCAGATTTTAAAGTGCATAATGTAAATTAACAATATTTCATGTATAAAATATAACCAAATTAAGGTTTAAGGCAGATAATCCATCGCAAATCAGATTCTCAAACAGACGTGTACTAACGCGGAGGAGGATACGGTCCACCCCAGGTGCAACTTTTGCAGTTAAAACATGAAAAACTTAAAACTAAAACCAGAGCCATATCCTTTAAGAGCGTTCCTCTTTAAGCATGCCCTCTGTCTGTGCATTCCTTCATACGGTGATGCACACATGCTCCTGTAGCATACTCCTTTTCCATGTTTTATGTGGAATTTAAATACAAGACATGTGTGCGTTTTTCCACAGTTCGCACAGAATGTAAATACAAGATGTTCCTGGGGCAGGGGGGTTAGCATACCTCAAAAATCAAGCCAAAGCTGAAAATAATGAGAGGACAAAGGCCCAAAAATAGGGACAGATTTTAAATATTGCTCTTATAAACTTACATAGTTGCTAGAATAACAGGATTTGTGTTAGCATGCACTTTCTAAACAATATGAAGTTTACAACTCAAATTCATGCAATTATTTAGAAATTTCAGTCCTCCGTGATTTACCACAAAACCAAAAATATTTTGAGGAACAGACCCAAAAAGTTAGGTAAAAATCTGAACAGTTGAGAGCTATGCAAGTTAGTAAATTTCCTCAGGCACAAACTCTGTACCTTGGTTACAGAAACAAGAGACTGAATACTCTACACGAACTACCAAACTATTTAAACATGTGTTTTGTTGCATTTTCAAGGAATTGAATTTCAGTGCGTTTGCAAGGAATTGTAAGCTTCAGTGCATTTTCAAGGAATTGTGAGCTTCAAAGGAACAGAGGTTTACTGTTGCTCATGCTATGTCCATTTTCAATATGCACCTGTTTTGTTTAGCAAATTGTCATAACATAACAGGAAGCAAACTTGCTTTGATGCAGAAAGCTGTCATAACATAACAGGAAGCAAACTTGCTTTGATGCAGAAAGCTGAGGGTTCTACTCTCAGAGCATGTAGATGGATTGCTGATACTGTGTTGTACTTTAAGGGTGAGGGGGGGGGTGTTGCAGTCCTGAGTGTGTCCCCTTTTGGATGAGATGCCTAACAACTATGAACCTTTTGTTGGTTTGCCATCCATTCCCTATTGCAATAATAAGCTAATAATAATAAGCTAAGAATACAGCATCCATGGGACCAGATGACATCCCGGGCTGTGTATTACATGAACTACAAAATGAACTGGCACCTCACCTAAGTGTCATGTTTAATCTCAGCCTCACCTCAGGCTTCGTGCCTACTGAGTGGAGCACAGCTACAGTTATCCCACTCTGCAAGAGGGGATCCATCTTGGATCCCAGAAACTACCGCCCCATCAGTCTGACGAGCCTAGTCTGCAAGGCCATGGAACTTATAAACAAAGGCACTGGCAACCTTCTAACACTGGACTCCACCCAGTTTGGGTTCGTGAAGGGCCAATCTTGTCTCCTGAACTTGACTGACTTCTTCGAATCAGTCTCCAAAGCCGTGGATGAGGGTAAGGTGGCCCACACAGCCTATCTGGACTTTGCCAAGGCCTTTGACACCATCCCCCACTCTGGAATCATAGACAGACTTACTAAGCTGGGCATTAATCCTTACAGCACTCAATGGGCTGCCAAATGGCTTACTGACAGAATCCACACTGTAAAAGTAGCCGACTCCAAATCCAACTCCAGACAAGTGACAAGTGGAGTAATTCAGGGTTTAGTCCTGGGACCGCTCTTGTTTGGCATCTACTTCTCTGAAGTACAGGCCAACACTAAGGGACTCTGGCTAACAAAGTTCGCAGATGACTACAAACTGGGAGCCATTACTGAATCCCCAAATGATGTGGATACTCTATAAAAGGGCCTTACAGAAACAAGATGCTTGGTGTCAGATCCATGGGCTCAAGCTCAATGTCAAGAAATGTACAGTTATCCCCTTTGGGAAAAAACATGTACCAGTGAATTACCACATAGGTGGCAGTACACTAAACACAGAAAGTGTAATAAGAGACTTAGGGACTTAGGTGGACAGTGGTCTCACCTTCGATAACCACATTGCCACAACAGTCAGGAAATCCTTCTATGTGGCACACCTCATCACTAAGGGCTTTTCATCCAGAAAAAAGGAAGTCATTCTCCCACTGTACTCTTTCCTCATTAGATCCATTATAGAATACAACACCTCGTTTGGTATGTACCTCTCAAGACATCTGCAACAACTGGAAAGGCCGCAGAAATACCTCACTAAAAGAATCACAGGCCTAAAGCAGATGCCCTATGCTGACTGCCTTAAAAACTCCAGCTATACTCTGTCGCATATTGTCTACTCGGATGTGATCTCTGCTTAACATACAAGGCCATGTCAAACCCAGAGCTGTTGGACATGCTACACAAAGAAATTCCAATCCATCAGAGTCACATGCTCCAGGGATCTAAACCTTGTCATCACAATAAACAAAACATGCTGGAGGGATAGGTTCCTGACCCAGAGACTCCCCAGACTCTGAAACAGACTGCCCATACATGTCAAGCAGAGCACCTCTTTAGCCCTCTTCAAAAGGAACTTTGACGATTGGATGGGAGAAAGGAAATTCACCTCGGGGATCACATCAGTTGCCCTGCTAGACAGGGGTCCAGGGAATAAATAGTGTGGGAAGAAACAGCCAGGGAATTAGGCTTGTATAGGCCCTAGGGCCGATAGCCTAGTACCAACCTATAATATAATTTTTTTATGTAAGTTAGGCAATTTTGTCTTCTGGGGCAGCAGGTAATGAATTTATTAATAAAACACTGAAAATTCCACTCAAGCTGTCTGAATATTTATGCTATATTGGGAGGGAGAATTGGCAGTAACTTTGTCCTTTTCAAATTATTTTAATGGCTGGCTAGTGTGCATTTGTGTGAAATAAACTGGAATATTTATGCTTTTCTTCTTTGGGGGCTGGCTAGCTGTGTTGTTGATGAAATAACTGGTGCTCCGTTTAAAGTCGGGCATTAACGGTTAGTGTGCAATTATATGAAATAAATTGGAATACTGAATGAAATACAATTGAAACTGTCCCCAATTTTACAGAATGTTCTTATATTTGTTTAATATGTTTGGTCAGTAAGTTACTCTCGGATTGTTTGCTTACCTTATAGTCTGCCTTTACATGACTAGTATGCATTTGCATGAAATATTCTGCAATCTTTAGTCTCTCTCTCTCTGGCTGCTGTATTTGTAAATGAAAATACGAGAGTAAAGCAGTTTTTCTGCAAGCATCAATATGCTGACAAACTCATTCCATACTGATCAATACTGTGTGCCATTAACAGGAAGCATGGTGCTCCTACTCCAAGCATCCACAAAATTTCACAAAAATGACAGACCAGCATATCCAGAGTAAAATAAACTGCTTTAACATCTAACGAATATTAATTTATATTCATATTAAAACCAGCAATGTGACCACTTTCAGTTTTATAAAGTTGTGTGTTGTAAGACTACCAAGTGAAATGACCAAATCATAGTCAGAAACTTTTACTGCATATAACAGACTGCACAGGCCAGGAAAAGGTGCATAACCTTTTCCTCAAGTGCATGTGAACCTGGAGTTAATTAATGTATATTAAAACACAAGAGCAATGGGCCATCCTTAACATAGGGTGATGCATGGGGAATGCTCTCCCGTAAACATTTTTTTTTTATTTCAATATGTTATTACATTTTTTTTAACCTTTGGCCCCCTAGGCATGATGATAATCTGCAGGTGATCAATGCCTCGTCTTCTCCACCACACTCATTAGACAAACTCTTACCCCCCCCCCCAAAGTGGGGTCACCAACCTGGGGGCATAGCTGGCAGAGGATTCCACCACCTTCAGTGGGGAGGAAGAGGAGGTCCAACTATCCTGCCCTATGCTATCCACTCAAAACCATGGGAATTTTTGGTATGTTGGAAACTTCTCCAAGGGGAACACTGGAACAATACTAGGCAAGCAATCACAGAAACCAAAATATGTTTAGCTATACACATCTTTAAGTAGACATACTTACAAAGTTTTTGTTCTTATCACCCTTTACAAGCACTTAAGTGTGCTCATCTTCCAAATCAAGCAATGCCACACACACTAACCCATAGTGTAAAATTGTGTCTACCCATCCAATTGTCAAGACTAGCCTTACAAAGAAAAAAAAAGGAAAAACTAGTACTCTGATTGATCTGTAGTGGTAACTTATTCCAAAGGCTCTAATGAAGTTTGGAACCTGTCCTTTAAGCAAGTCTTGTCGTTGGTTTAGATTTAGGTCCCTGGTACATGACAGTAAAAGACTTAATTTTCTAGGTTAAAAATCGCTGGATACTTTCCAGTTGAGAAACATGCTTGGATTTGTACATACCAAAGGGGGCACTATATTCAATAATAGGTCTTGACAGGGAAGATTACAGTGGAAAGATGACATCTTTGGATCTTGAAAATATTCCTTTACAAATTAACTGGGCCAGACAAAAAGATTTTCTGACTATAGTAGAAACATGACTGAAAGATACATACCCACGTCTCTTATGACCATATCTGTCTGAAGAGGCATATAACTTACAACATATATGGTGGGGGGAGCATTTTTTGTCAAAATCTGCTATACTGTAACTTTTTGCATTTAGCTCAAAACTGTTTTCAGTACACCAGGTATGTGTATGCACCAGCGTTTGCTGGAGAAATCTAAGATTAATATACAAGTTGATATAAATATTCAGCTTGCAGTCATCAGCAAACTTAGTCAACCAGACTGCTGGGAAATTGATTGGGATGTCAGCAATGACATAAGCATGTGTCCACGTGTGTTTCTGTCTTTGACATGTTGATATCCCACCTCTCCACTCTGCACACACACACTTGCAAGTTACTGACACTTCTTCCCAGCCTCTGCCAGAAAGCAGCACTTTTCTGCAAACCACACATTCTCTCCACTGAGGTGGAGAAGCTTCCCATCAGTAGCTCATCCAACCCCCCGATCATATCCTCCAGTTTCCCAGGTCACCAGTACACAGGTAGTCATCCTATCCCTTCCAAATATTATTTTTGTCAATTCTACAATCAACAACTCTGAGAGGACAACTATACGAATGGTCAATGTTTCAATACTCATATACCAGACACACTGTGCCCCCTGCATAAGTGAAATTAAGCAAAAATCAAAGTGTCATTAACTTCTTCATATATTTGCTATAAATAAACCCAGATTTACTAAATTATTTATAAAGCTGCAGGCATTTTGGCATAAATTTGATAAAACAACCAATACACTATACTTACACAGTCCTCTGTAACTGCAGAAGTCATGAATTTGTGGAACTGTTGCGTACATTAAACAGGAGACTGTTCTTGCATTATTTTTTTTTAAAGGCAGTACCACAATTTTTAATGCTCACAATCTAGGAGATAACATAATGCTTGCACAGGGTTTCTTTTTCAGGCTTGCTTAAACCTTTCCAGAAAACAGTGGTTCTTCACTGAGGACTCTTTCCTATGATGACTACAGTACATCTGCCACTACTCTGAGCATATAAAGTGCAACACGCTTTGGCCAAAGACACATTTATACTCATGCCGGCTCTATACATTATATCTTCAAGTATTAATAATTTGCTGTGGCAAATGCACAACTTGACTGGCACAATAAGTGCAACAACAGCTTCCAAAATCAAGACCAGAAAATCAAAAGAACTGAAAATAAAATTACAAATGTTCAGCATATAAAGTGGTACCTTGTATTAACAGGGAAACAATAGTTTCATAACTAGTACATATGCAAATAATTAATGGAATAAAATAACTTTTGCATATTAAAGTGGGGTTAATTAATGACTGGTGCTAAACAATTTAAGATGATTTTTGCATGCAAATCATTTGTGTAAAGGCAGCACAAGGTGACTTTTGGGAAACCATTTAAAATGTCAGAACCCTTTAGATGGAGTCTCAAAATATGGTGACCGAATGGTGGAAAGATCAAACTTGCATATATACAAAGTCCAAAATGCCATTTCTCAGAATATTCCCTTTTCTTCATCTCAGACTTAGTTTATATAAGTTTTGGGGGGGTGGTTTGCCCCTGATATGGGGGTGCAGGGGGGCTTGCTTCTCTGTAAAAACAAATTTTAAGGAGAAGAGCGATTTTCAAGATTCACTCCTCTCCTGTGTTTACAGTCTGTTTTTTTCGGCACTCAGCACTTCAAGTGCCATCATTTCAATAGGGAACCAAATTTTAGCCAGGACTGCACATTACTACTATACAGGCAGTCCCCAGGTTACGGACATCCGACTTGCGGACAACCCATAGATATGAACGGGCTGCCGCTATGTTGGAAAGAACGTGAAAAAATTAAAATAGTTAACAGCTGCTCAAGTCTGTGTGTGTGTGTGTGTGTGTGTGTGTGTGTGTGTGTGTGTGTGTGTGAGAGAGACAGAGAGAGAGAGCGAGCAGTGAGAGCGATGTGTGAGTGAATGCAAGTATGAATGAGGAACAGACTGTGTGTGTGACAGATCATGAGAAAGTGAGAGCGATGTGTGAGTGAATTCAGGTATGAATGAGGAAGTGACTGTGTGTGCAATGTTTGAGTGAATGCAGGTATGAATGAGGAAGAGACTGTGTGTATGAGAGAGAGAGTGAAAAGTGAAAGCGAGTGAGTGATCCTCTGGCAGCAGTTAACAGGTGGGTGGTTACATAAGGGGAGGGGGTTAGTTATGGAACAGGTAAAGCAGGATTAAGAGAGAGTGTGTGTGTGGGGGGGGGTCATACCCCTAAACCTATTAGATCAAAAAATCTGTCCAAAGCCATAAATAAAGGTGGGACATTGTCCAAAAATAGTGACAATTTTAATAAATATTGCTCTTAGAAATTTAGAAAGTTGATACAATAACAGGTTTTGCACTGGAATTAATTTTCTGAAGATTATGAATTCTGAAACTCTGATGTCTGTCATCATATCTCTCAACCTCTTAGAGTAAGAAATCTGGACAAAGCCATAAATAAAAAGAGGACAAAGGCCCAAAAATATGGACAATTTTTAAATATTGCTGTTATAAACTTAGAAAGTTGATAGAATAACAGGTTTTGCATTAGCATGAATTTCCTAAAAGATATGAAGTCTGGAACTTAAATGTCTGTCATTATTTTCTAACTGCAATATGTTAATGATTTACCGCTAATTTGCCAGAAAAACAGAATTATATAAATGACTAAAAATAGAGGGCCAAAATCTGGACATTCTGCGAACATCTGTACAGTTGAATGGTATATATGTCATTATTGTCTAACTTTAGTGTTTAATGATTTGTCACTACTTTTGCTAAACCACAATTTAATGAAAAATGGACCAAAAATATGAGGAAAAAAATCTGGATATTCTGTGAAAATCTGTACAGCTGAGAGGTATGTGTGAAAAAGTCATCATAAACACTGCATTTAATAAGTTGCCTTAAACCGCATAGCTCATAGGAGGCAAGGAAGCATAGCTACAGTATACATGTTTAAGATTTTTTTTTGTTTGAAAGTGTTTTTAAAGTGTTTTATATGCAAAGAAAAGCAAAACAGATACTAGACTGAGGCAAACATTTGACTAAGTGACATTTAATAAGAATCACATGTATGTCTTTGGACTTGCATACAAATTTGACTTAAGGACAGACTAAAAAACGGATCTCATCCTTAACCTGGAGACTGCCTGTAGAAGCAATAAATGTGACTTTTTTTTATAATAAAAAGGGAATAATAAAAAGGGAATAATTTGCTATCAGATAAAAAATTAGTTTCATTTGTTAAATACATAGTCTTGAGTTAAAAGCCTATATTCAGTTCAGACCCGCACAGAAAAGCTCCAAAAATCACACACTGATAATGGTTCACAATGGATAAATAAACAGTAGTACATTGACGTGGTTAAATAAAGGTAAGAGATAGTTTAGTAAGGAGGACTGCAGGCAGTGGTACATTATTAAAGAAGAGGTATTTGTTAAGGAGTATGAATATAAAGTAGGAGGGCTACATCTGTAGGAAAAGTAGTAGTAGTGTTAACTCCGTCTACACCTACATATCCAAGTGTGAGTTAAATATGTTTTCTGATGCTTGGTAAACATGTTAAGATTAGACACTGCTCTTAGCTTCCTGGGTGGAAAGCGAACTCCAAAATTTGTCAGCATAAAGTGTTGACAGTCAGTCACCATGACATTGTTTGACTTGAGGACAGTTACCTGATTAACTGAGCTGCAGCATGTGATGTAGTTCTAACCAGTTTACTTTATATGATGCTATGCAACAGCGGCTGTTGTTGGTGGCATCTGCGCTTGTGTTTCCCAGCTTGTGGAGTTTGTTTTCAAATGTTAGTAACAATTGGACATGTACACATGATACTATGCAACAGTGGGCGTTGTTGGTGGCATCTGCACTTGTGCTTCCCAGCTTGTCTGTTTTCAAATTTTAGTAACAATTGGACATGTACACATGATGCTATGCAACAGTGGGCGTTGTTGGTGGCATCTGCACTTGTGTTTCCCAGCTTGTGGAGTTTTGTTTTCAAATTTTAGTAACAATTGGACATGTATACATGATAGGTTTGACAATAGTAGGGTGCATGCTGTACCTAACTGGGCCTACTTTGTAAGGCAGGACTTTAATTTGTACAGTTTGCCAAGACTTTGATTAGTTTTAGCTATAACACAGTCCGCATATTTGGTAACCTTGAGTTTAGTCTTGGGAAGTTATTTGAGTTACTGGCTGTGTGCATTAAGGTGGAATCAACACAAACATTGTATGATAATGGAATTGTCTGTTACAGCGTGCCTACCATTTATGAATATATTGAATAGCAGTGTCCTTGAGGCACTCCTACTATGATTGACTGAAAGGTAAAGTGGGACTATTGTCATCTGACAGGTTGCAGTTTTTGAGAAAGGTAACTTCTGAACCAGTCTGTGGTGTTTTCACTCATGCCTGTTGTTGCCAGTTTACTGGTCAACAGATTATGTGAAATTATATCAAATGCTTCTGACAGGTCAAGAAAGAGAAGTTGTAAGACGGTGATCATTACTGTGTAGGTTTATCCTATTTAAGAAGGGGAGTACTGCAGTTCCAGTATTGTTCCCAGAGTGAAAGTCATATTGGGTAGGAATAATAGCTTGCTTGGGGTAAGCTTATGTAGGATTTGTTTTGGAATGCCTTTATCAACTATTTTTGGGAGAGGACAATGGAAATTAACCTGTAATTAGATATGTCTGTTTGTCTACCCCTTTCTTTAAAATGGGTATTTTAAATTAGAATGTTTCCAGAGTACAGAAACATATTACTCTGATGGTAGGGCTGTATGTTTTACTTCTTATACAAGCACATTAGGTAACTGCAGCAAGTTAAAGAAGCCATATTAATAACCTCCTTCTTTTTTGATTCTTTACACCCATTCTTTTTCTTCTTATATCTAACACTCTAAATTATCCTCTATATAACTGTTTCTGTTATTCCATATGTAATAAAGGCATACATAAATATTTCTTTTCAACTTCCAATGAAGTTGTAATAGAGTAATTAAGTTCTTTACTTTTATCTTTCTTTGCTAAATCTCTTACTGTAACATCCTGCCATCGGCTTAAAGTACATTGTTTTTCTATTATTAATTTGTATGTTATTTGGTACATTTTGTTTATTTTACTTAAGTAGTATTGTAGCGCTTTTTCCTCTCCCACCAAAAAAAAAATGGAGTCCAGTTGTTGACTGGACTAGCCAAAAAAAAAATAAATAAAAATAAAATAAATAAACTGTAGTAAGTAGTTGTGTAGAGTAGTTTTAGTTGATTAATGACATCACCATGTAAAATAGTCATTTAAATTGCAGACAATGTTTCAGTCCGTTTCTCCTGTAATAGGCTTAGTGTACTTTTTCCTGGTTTATTCATCTGGTTGACAGAATTCCAGTATTGCTTGAGACTGTTTTTGTGTCATGTTTGGGGGGTTTCTGTCTTATCTGTAAAGTGTGAAAATATTTTTTTTATTTAGTTGTATTTTCTGTTTAACTAGATTTCTCAGGGATATATGCATTTGAAGAGACGTTTTTATGGACTTCCCCTTGTTGCCATGCTCTATTACCTAGAATTCATTAGCTGTTTAGCATCAGTTGTCCTCCAGGGGCCAGTATTTTGACTGCCGACATCTCAATAGGGAGCAGATTTTTAGCCAGGACTATGTTTCGTAAGTGGAGCAAGTAAGTTAAGTACAGTTAAAAATATCTGACTGAAGTATCTGACAGCATCAAGTTGCTCTGCAGTACAATGCTAAATGAGTTTTTTTATTTAGCATTTTTTGAACTTACCCAGTTGTAGATGATGTTGCTTTGCATTTTACTTTGCTACCATATTACATAAGCGTGCTAGAGGCCACTTAGAATACTGGGCGGAATTCCTGATGTTATAATATTGTTGGAGTTTTTGGTCAATATCCGATCTAGTATGCTTTCCTTGGAAGTTGTCAGTTTTTGTTGGTGTGGTAATAGATGTGTAAATTATAGAATAGAACTTCAGTATACTATTAGAGGCAATGATTGAACATTCAAGCATTCAGAACTGAATGGGTGTACCAACTATGTGGATGGGGGCTTCAAGTGTAATGTAATCACAGTGAATGCTAAAATACATGGGCTATCTTGTAGGTTATTGACAGATTTTGAAAAATAAACCAGGGTTATGTGACATTTATCTGGATATACTGTATATAGGCAAGTTTCCCCTGAACTATATTTTGCTAAAGGCAAAGATAGGCACCCTGAGGCCTGTGTGGGGCATGTATGATGAAATACCAGAAAAATGCTATATCCAAAAGAAAAAAAGTTAACTTCTACAAGACACTGAACATTGAAGTGCCAATGGAAGCATTCTGAAGATTTGATGCTGATCTGCAACAGAAAGTGTCTGAAGGCACTATTATTAAGAAAACTAGGAAACAAAAAGAAGCAATCACATTTTTCAATGTAGTAAGGTTTGGCAAAGGTGATTAGAGTTTCAAGAAATAAAAACAGGAAGAAATGCGATAAGATAAACCATATTAAGTGACTATTTAAACAAAAAGGTGGTAGGTAAGAAATATCTTGGATGGTGACTAGAGAAAACTTAAATTTTGATCACAACGTTGAATATATGCTTAAAAATGCTTATGCTGTATGTCATGTGCGTCTTAAACATATTACTTTTCAGAAAAGAAATGCTTTGGTTTATCTGTACATTATTCCTATTAACCCATTACTCTAACATAACAATGCATTTTGCCAGAATAAAAACATTCATCAATATAAATGAAAGGGTAAAAAAATACTCTGTAAAGTGCATTCATGATTTGGTGAATTTTACTGATAAGGAGAATTATCAAAACTTGTTCACATTAAATACCAGCTGCTTTCAAAGCCCCTGTTAAACTCATACTGAGAAATAACCTCCTCAGAGGGGATCTGTGTGATCCCTTATTACTAACAACTCAGTAAAAATAAAAATCTAGCAAGGCTAGACTTTCCACTACAAAGATCCCTTATTACTAACAATTCAGTAAAAAACAAAAGAAAAATATAGCAAGACTATACTTTCCTCTAATAAAAGAGGTTTAAGGACTCACACAGTGGAAACATGGGATAGATACACATAACCCTTGAAAGACATCAGGTGTTTCACCTACACAGCAATTCTAATGATCTATAACTTATTTGAACTTTATTTTTGGACAAACTGAGACCAATAAACCAAACTCAACTAGTTGCATGTTTCAGCCTTATTAAGGCATCATCACCACAACATAAGTAGAATATTTAACTAATCTTTAGAAACACAGGGTTGTAGTACCTAGTTGACACCCATAACATTTAGGGTGTCTGCAAAATATCCCAACCAAAAAAACTAAGACAATGAGCAAAAAAGTCACACAGAAAAAACAATCAGTAAAAACCAAAAGAAAAATCTAGCAAAGCTAGACTTTCTACTGTGTGAGTCCTTAAACCTCTTGTATTATACAGGCAGCATGGGATATATGCAAATGACCCGTTGAGGACATCAGGTGTTTCAGCTATATGGCAATTCTAAATGTCCATGACTTTTTTCTTTTAAGTCTATATATGGACACCTTAATGTTTATTGGTATCAGCTGGGTATGACAACCCTGTGTTTCTAAAGGTTAGCAACATTCCACTTGTGCTGTGCTGAGGCTGAAACATGCATGCCCACAGCTAGTGGGGTTTGGCTTTATTGGCCTGAATTTGTCCATAAACGGACTTAAAAAGTCATGGACATTGAACTGCCATATAACTGAAATACCTGATGCCCTTAAAAGGGTCATTTGCATATATCCCATGTTGGCTCTAACACAAGAGGTTTAAGGACTCACACAGTAGAAAGTCTAGCCTTGCTAGATTATTCTTTTGTTTTTTACTGACTGTTTTTGCTGTGTGACCTTTTTACTCATTATTGCAGACAACTACAAAAAGAAGCCATTACTTTCTTCCAGGATATGCCAAACTAAGGAGAATCTTCTAAAAGAAATCAGAAGTGATGCTTCTCACCAACACTGTAACATCTGACTACAACATAATTCATGAGGGATTACAAGATCATATTGGCCTCAGCTGTGAATGTGCTCAAAGTATGAAAGAATACAAGAAGTAAAACTAAAATGCAAAATAAAACTAAAAAGAATATATTTAATGTGCATCAACAGAGCAATACAAACAATTAAGCCAATTCCAAGAAAATGGGAAGTAATGAACTAGTTAGCTGGATAATAGTAGGTACTGTGTTTAGAACTAAAGTAACAAAAACAGGGAAAAAAACATATGGATCACCAGAGGGGGCAAAGTGAAAGCAAATATATACACAAGGATACACAGCTATTTCCATCTAATATTTCTGCTGCTGATTATATAGAAATACTTCCAGACATACCACTGCTAAACCAAAAATATTGTTAAAATATGTACAGATGAGGAAGGGAAATTCAAGGTGCCAGTGATATGTAATGGTAAAATGCTGAAAAGGTAGACTTTGTGTGTATGTACGTCTGTGTCTATCTGACCATCTGTGTGCAAATAATATGATCCATCACTGTTTGGCAAATAAAAGATAAAAAATTAACTTTTACAATGAATATACCATCACAAAATGGAGATGATAAAACCAAGGCAGATAAAACCAAGGCACACAGCCTTTCATATTTGGTAGCAGATACAGAACAAATTTTTGACAAGAAAATCAGGGAGACTGAAATTTACGATGGGTAGGTCTAAAGTAGAACATAATGATAGTGTAAGACAAATGTTTAGTGAATATTTTATTTTGAAGTATGTTTTACTTTGAAATTAATTCCTGACAATTTTAGTTTGCTTCTGGTGATTTATTTAATGCCAGCATGGCCAGTGTAGTAAGTTCTGTTATGGAATATGGAACTTATGCCCAATATGGTAAGACACAGATAGGGATGCTGGAGATCCTTTAGCAAAAATAATGCAAATGTGTTTACTTCTAATTCATCAGTGGCTGTAGCATGATAATTTTTTACATTGTTACATTTAATCAAGTTTCTTATTGTTCGGGGAGACAGGACCTTGACTGCCTAGTTTCCCATGTATGTGTTCTTTGCTGAACTGCGCTATTGCTTCGAGTTAGCTTTGTTAGCTTAACAATACTTTGATCTCTCCATACCAATATGTGACATTGTGCCTTATGGAAGTCATTGTTACCAGTCAACTTTCTAGATTGCAGAGAGGTCAACTGCATTTTTTAAAAGTCTTTGACAAATGGATAGAGGAGCCCTTAGGCTGATCACAGCAAACAAAGAATTTTAACTAGTACTTGCATTGTAAGCAATTCATAACTGAAATGGATCACAAGTGACATACATTTTTAACTCAAGAAAAAGGGTACCTGTCAAGGTGGCAACATGGCTGTAGTTTTGAACACTTTTTCCTAGCAATGTACTTTTATGACATTGAATTCAATGGTACTAAGTGATATAGCAGTGATGACAGACTATCATAACTTCCATATGAGAAAAGACATGAGCTCCACATCCCAAATCCATTGGACGTGTTCTAAATGGTGACAGATGTACATCTGCCAGTGACCAACAAATGCTTCCAAAAGGAGACTAGAAATGACCTGGTGATGTTGCAACTAGATGACTTTGTTAAGAAAGAAAGGCCTGAAATGATGAATCACCTTATCCAAATAGGAAGAACAGTTAAACACATGCCAAGGAACTCCACGGAGTGAATTCTCTTTTAAGTAAAATGCCCAAGTTTTGGATGCCATGCAATAACTGTCTCAGTTCCACCACTGCTCATTATCATGACACCTTATTATACTAATTTTGTGGGATCATGTATAGAGTCAATATTCTTTGTAACATACAGGTTATTGTATGAAATAACCTACCTCACCGGAAAAACGATAAACACAATGTTTGCACAGTATGGCCTGCTACAACAAATCATCAGTGGTAACGGCCCAAACTTCATTTTACAAGAAATAAAGCATACTTATATACTTCACATTTGCTTCCCACCATCAAGTTACAAATGGGCTAGCAAAGAGGTTCATCCAAACATTAAGTAAAGCAATGAATGCTATATTCCCCAATCATCAAGCAATGCAATCTAGGACGTACAGGTAACTGGCTTTGTACATATGCAAATACTGTAATGCACCATTACCTTTTGTATTTTGTCTACGTACATTTATACTCTACATAGATTGCATACAACACATGACTACAGCTTTAGTTCTTAGAAGAAACAACATTCTGCATTTTGACATAAATTGACTCTGTTGCAATAGTTTGAATATTTTCTAAATCACTATTACTATTTGTCTTAAGTCACCTACATTTATTGTGATAACTATTCTTCATAAGCTATGACTGCCTAACTGGCCTGGTTCCTAGCTGAAAAGGATCTGCAGACCACATCACTCTTCCAAATAACAATACAAAAATACACACAATGTCCCATCATATCACAATTCAGTGCACAACCACTGACTTAACACCAGCAACAATACTGACCTCTCACTGACTAAATTACATGGCAAAGATATGATACTTCTAGGTGACTTCAGCAACTCTTCTATCAGCTGGTAATACCTACGACATAAGTATGGACTGCACTTCACTGACTTTGGAAGTTCCGGTCACAAAAGAGGTGATAACGGAGAACACTGGACCATACGTAAGTTGCATTCAAGAATGAAGATGCCAGTATTAACAACTTCACTACCAACACCAATACAATACTTGGGTATCTTTTTTTTTAATCCACTTAAAAAGTTGAGACATCAGCATGCATTTTACAAACATTAAGAAGCATTAAGCTCTAATGTCAGATATTACAGACTGACTGTACACCTTGGTTATCTCCCAAAAAAAATGTTCAAAAGGTTCAGGGCAAAAATAGGAGACAAATCACAGATATTAAGTCAATAGTACAACAGGCTCTGCCATCAGCACACATTTTTTGAATTAAGACAATTCTAGTGTCTGACATTGACTAACTGTAATTTTCAGTGGTTTACCAGAAAAGCAAACATTTTATGAGGAACACGGCTAAATCAAGGTCACTCTGTAGAAATGCAAAGCCATAGAAATGTTTATATTAGCATTTCAAGTGAAGGATCACTTAACATTGTTACTGATTATTTTTAAACTTGCTTGCTGTTTTTTTCTGACAAAACTTGTTATAAAATAGTGTTTGTTATATGTTTTACCTTGTTACAGCAATAATGAGTAGCTGTCAAAGTGTGCCAATGCTGTAACATTCTAAGCAGTACATAAAACACACTACTGCAGTCCAGTGTTTTCCATTATTGCTACAAAATGCATTTACCTAAAATTAATGTTCAGAGAGCAGTAAAAACAAGGTTTGAACAAATGGCATACAGGCCAAAAAGAAGCTTTTCCATAAACCAGTATATTTTAGCTTGTGATTACAGAACTGACAAAATGGAAACCAGTAAGGCTTGTGATCAGTGGCACGTCTTGTGATGTATACATCTGATGTGGTGATGACACAAACCAAATTTAAAATGTTAACAAGCAGTGCAGTGATGCAGTCCTACAGGGGCCACCAAAGGATGAATGACAAATGCAGATGGATGGCTGGATCCAAACAAGAATGGATGGATATTCATAAACATTCCCTTACAAAAAGAGGTGACCATTTTCATAGTCACCAAAGTCACTGCATAATCCAAGAAATATGAATGACTAACCATACAGAGACAAAGATACTGAACCAGAAGACCCCAGTGTGCCTGTAGCAACTGCAGAATCATACAATGCCATGACAGACGAAAATAAAGCTATGACCAGTGCAACTGCTCCATTCACACACCCTCCTTCTGTTTGACAATGGTATTATCTTTTTACTTAAATCTCATGGCTGCGTCCCTTCAAAGCCATTAGCAAGTTATCAGTGTTCAGTTATAAATAACCATTCATATCTGTCACTGACTGGTACCTTTTCTACAGAAAACAAAAATAAGGTTTGGTGAAATTATTTAAAAATGCCATATTTATTATATTCCAGCATCACAGGTCACAGCCCTTTGAGGGAGTGCAGCAGCCACATCCGGTGATAACGGGTACAGTCTAGTAGTCTGACAGCATCTCATTAACAACATGCAAAGTGCGCAATCCATTGCTATTTCATACAACTGTTACGTTGTGGTTGTGCATTCCTAACGTAACCAGACGTCGGCCAACCTGACAATTCTCAGTATTTAACCCCAGATTTTTTATTTTATATGGCCTGTCGGCTGCCAGCGGGAACAGGAGTGCAGACTACAAGTAACAACCCCACCTGTACATAGAAGCTTAAAGAAAAACAAGGGAATACATTTGACTCTATGAAGTAAATAATCTCTGTTAAAATAGCACAACTCAGCTCAGTCTATAACAAAAAGTTATGACACCAAACACTATCTCAACACTTCAGAACGGCACAGGTACTAGAGGAGTGGAATTGCTGCAGGTGTAACAGATGACGCCGTGACGTGGGATAATGTTGTTGCTAGTCGGGATTGCCATACTCACTCTGCATATCCGGTACACCAAGGTAAACGCTTTGTCTCTTTAAGAATCAGAATGGGTCGAGCGATGTGATCAGCAGAACACTCAATCTCATCTTGAGAGAGTCCAAGGAATTCCGGTCTCATATAAGGAAATTTCAGAGGTAAATCCGAGCCATTGACATGATCCGAACTGGAACTGCCAGCCATGATGCCTCCCATAAAATTGGCAACAGCAGATTTTACCCGTGTGAGCATATTATTAATTGTCAGAACCATACAGATCCGCTCACCTCTCCCCCAGCAGAATATGTACAGATCAAGTAAAAAACGGTGAAAGATACCAGGTTTTCATTGAAAAACTATAATAACTGCCCACACACCAACTGGTCCAATATTACATTACTCGAATTTGCTGCAAACTCCACCTTATTGACGCGAAGGGATCTGCCCCTTTTAGTGACGTTGAATACACGCCCACTTTATCCTTTTTCCAATTACAAACAAACTGCCGAAAGACTGCAAACTTCAAAAGGAACAAAAAGAATCAGGAATACATAGTAGATATCACGTGTCACTCTTTTTTACACTGTGTCCGTGTATGTCTGTGTGAGATAGCCTGAGATTTTAGCACAAGAACACTAATTTAACTTTTCTCTAACTGTTGCAGAAACTATTTATAACGGGAACAATATAAGACACAAATACACTTCTACAACAATGAGTCCACACTTTTCAGTTCTCCCTGATTTTACAGAACTTACGTGACCATACCATCTAGCAAGCATTTTTGATTTCCTGGTAAATAATTGAGGATTACAGTCAATCAATAATCGCAGTCATTAGAGTTTCATACATTTTTTGTGCGAAAAAAATGCATGTTGATGTAAAACATAGTGTTCTATAACTTTTTATATACATGAGAGTAGTGTTTGAAAGTTGTCTTTGATTTTTGGCCTTTGTCTTTCCATTGCTATGGCTATGTCCATGATTCTTGAACAAAGAAATTGAGAAGTATGACTGAACCTTTTAGCATTAAGTGAATCTCAGTCTTTTGTGCAGGATGCTGGTAATTCATACTGCAACACTCTCGAGTTGTCCACAGAATAGGGTTGCCACATTTTCAAATGCCCAGAGTGGGACATTTTTTGTAGAAACATCAGATTTTGCAGAGCAACACATATCCACAGCCAGTACAAAGGACAGAACTTCACTTTTTGCCAATATAAAAGTTTATTCTTGTAGCATTTGAGTAGCTTATGCTGTTTCTTACAACATTTTGGTTTTTCAAATACAAAATAACTGTTTTATGCATCTATTAAAGAAAATATAGGAATTATTTTGTCCTAAAATCTCAGGACATTTGCCATTTTTTCAATTTTTTTGCAAGACACAACTGCCCAAAGAGGGACTGTCCCTCTCAAAGTGGGACATGTGGTAACCCTACCACAGAATGTTCTGTTCTGGGTATTCAAAATGGTAGCAAAGGTATGGATCTGATGAAAAAATGTATTTTGTTTGAGGAACATTCACAAACTTTTTGAATTCACTATTTGTAATTATCCTTCTGGGTTCTTAAGAGATTAATATGCGCAATACAATCCATAAGATGACAAAGTAAAGTAAAATATGCAGTAAAGGGATTTCCAAAAAAAAAAAAAAAACTTATCATATAGTGCAGGAGGTCTGTATTACTTCAAAATGTTCAAAATAGAACTCCAAAACCATCTAAAAACATCATCTGCTTCTGCCCACTAACACAAGACCAGCCAACCCCTAAAACCCTATCAGCCTTTCACTCACGTATAGAATACCATTCTTCTTTTTGCTTAGAACACTACTTTCTGTATATATTTACTGATGTTCATCATATTGATCATGGCTGCAGTAGCCTTAGCTATATGGGTTATATTCTGCCAAGGATATAACAGACGGACAGCTTCCAGAGCTTCAGGACACCAACCATGTGCCCAGTCTGACAGGCAGCTCAAGCAGAGCTGACTAAAATACAAGTTTGGGCACCAAGCCCTTCAAACCTTTACTGCCGCCAAACAGTATGCTCCTCTGAGGCATTTCTGGATTGATTGTTGGCTTGCGTTGTTTATTTGCTGGGCAGATAAGTTCCCTTTGGGGGAAAAAGCTCCCATTCAATTATTTTTGTTGATTATTAACATTTTCCTCTTGAGGAAAGTTATTTCAAAGCTAAAAGTCTGTGTTTTATCAGACTGTCATGAGACTGTATTGTACTTTTAAACAAGAGCACTCTTTTTTGTCAGTCTAAACGTTTTTTAAAGTAGTCAATTGTTTTTGTTGAGAAATTCTGTTTAATTTACATTTTAGGGCTTGCAAGGGTTTTAAAGTGCTTTTTACAGTGTTTTTCTGTGAAAATAAGTGATTTTTAAAAACTTTAATTTTTATCGGCTTTTGCTTCTTGTTTCCCTCATGAAAGAGGCATCGTTTTCTACTTGACCATGGAACAAACAGTCAGTCCAAAGGTTGATCCTTCTTCCAGTCACAAAAAGAAAAAGTTAAGCAAACAGCCTTTGCTACCACAGCAGGCTTACAGTTTATCTCAGCTGCAGGTGGGTGATTCTGCTGTGGCCATTTGTTGTACTTCAGATGACTTACGTCTTACCACAGATCCCTCTGGTGTGGCACCTACAGCTACTATGGACCAGGGGTTAGCCATATCCTCATTGGCTGTTGGGATTCCCTCAGTGGGCAAGGGAAAGCCACTCTTCCTGATCCTGGGAGAGGGAACTGGGAAGGCTTCCTTGTTTTGTCAAAATGTTGTGCCCTTCCCAGGGGAAACTACTGCTGGCATTTATAACATTGTTAACAACAGTTTTTTCTGTCAAAAAGAAAGAGAAAACTAAACATGTATCTACTTCTCCTGAAATTTTCTTGGGCAGGAGTAGTTTACTGGGTCAGGCTTAAGCTTTTATTCTGGGTGTTGTTCCTTCTTATTTATTGATTTTTGGTAAAAGAAAGAAGGATACCTCCTGTCCTGAAGAGATTCAAGATTCTGAATGTGGATAGGAAGATGAATGGACAGATACAGGTTTTCTACTCAGTTTTGGGATTCATATTCAGAGGAGAGCTCCCTTTGAGGTTCCTCTCTCTTTGAAACTACTTCCAGAATGTGCCAGTGTTTCAGTGGGAGGATAGTGAGGTTTCTCAATCTCTCAAAAAATTTTATGAGTGGTTACAGAAGGAATGTCATGAACCTTCACCATTTTTCTAGTTCTGTCAGCTTTGGAGGATGTATGTATCTCTGACTGTATTTTTTTTTCTGATAGGGAGTCTATAGCAATTTATTTCAGCTTTTTCTGGTTAGGGGTTGCCACAGCAGATCTCTGATCTGTAGATTGATTGGCAGTGGATTTTTACGGTGCCAAGTTGCCAGCCTGATGCCCAGCCTTCATGGAAGGCACACCCACATGCACACGCACCTACCTGCATGTCTTTAAAACTCACTCAGCCACAGGGAGGACATGCAGACTCCACACAGAAGGAACTCCAGCTGAGAATTAAAACAAGGAACCTCTTGCTGTGAGGCAACAATGCTAACCACTGCACCACTGTGGCATAGCCTGCTGTCCCTAAAAGATAGATAGAACATATCATGTTCATCAGTCTATTTAAGTTTTTATAACTCTTCCCAAACCTGACCCAGCAGCTATAGCTTTAGTTATTCCTACTCTGCTATATGGTTAGTTAACTCATATCCTGCTCTTTCTAATAAGGATGGGAAGATTATTGATGGGTACAGCAAAATAATGTATGGTTCTGCAACTTTAATTTTCAGAATTTTGAATTGTCAGGCTCATATCAGGCTAAGTTTTTCTGCATAGCTGCCTAGCTTGAGCATTTTCTGGCTTGTTAAACTTGATTTCTGTATTAGTAGCTGTATTTAGAGCACAACCAAAAGCTGTTTGCTGAATTTCCTGTTTGCACTTAATTTTAAATCGTTTTTTTCTTAAAACTTGCATATTTTCTGTCCTTGACCTAGCACTCTTGTGTGGGGTCATTTACTGCACTGTTATAACTTGATATTACTTGTGAACCTCTGCTATCTCTGTAAAAAACAAAAACAAAAAAAAAATCTTGCTTTTTTCCCACTTTTCTGAGTGTTAAAAAAGTTCAGTTACAGGCTTGCTGTTCCTGAACTGTTTGAAAGTTTCTGTGAGGCCATTTTTGCTTGGGCTGAAGGAGGGCCTCTCTGTTCATCAGTGGCAGTGACTAACATTGAGCAGCTTCCCTGCCCCCGTAGAGGTGGTTACTGACTTGAAACTGTAGTTTTATTGGCCACTAGGGGTCATTTCCATAACTCCTTCATCTTCCTCTCTTAAAACCTAGTTGCCTCATGGTTTGAGCGTCTTTTCAGGCTTGTTGGCTGTTGGTGAAGCACCCTCCAAGAGGAAAAAACGCTGAGAGAAGAAGGGAGCCACTTTTGAGATTTTAAGTATTTTTTCTCTGTTTATTTGCTAAGTTTTTCTGCATAGCTGCCTAGCTTGAGCATTTTCTGGCTTGTTAAACTTGATTTCTGTATTAGTAGCTGTATTTAGAGCACAACCAAAAGCTGTTTGCTGAATTTCCTGTGAGCACTTAATTTTAAATCGTTTTTTTCTTAAAACTTGCATATTTTCTGTCCTTGACCTAGCACTCTTGTGTGGGGTCATTTACTGCACTGTTATAACTTGATATTACTTGTGAACCTCTGCTATCTCTGTAAAAAACAAAAACAAAAAAAATCTTGCTTTTTCCCACTTTTCTGAGAGTTAAAAAAGTTCAGTTACAGGCTTGCTGTTCCTGAACTGTTTGAAAGTTTCTGTGAGGCCATTTTTGCTTGGGCTGAAGGAGGGTCTCTCTGTTCATCAGTGGCAGTGACTAACATTGAGCAGCTTCCCTGCCCCCCGTAGAGGTGGTTACTGACTTGAAACTGTAGTTTTATTTTCCCTTTTGGGTCTATTCCTGCTTCTTTCCAGCCCCTGCTATCAAGCACGCTTTAACGTGCTTTAGCGCGATTTAGCGCGGAGTTGCCACTAGAGCAGCATCGGGCAGCGCCGGTTAAACAAGGTTAAACTCTTTCTGGCTCCAGAAAGTCTGTTCTTCAATTTTTCCCTTAGAACTGCTCTGTTAGGAACCTAAACAGTTTACACCTACACTAAAAAGTGCAGCACTTGTTCCAAATAGCTTTTTCTTCTCAAAAAGCTCAGCACTTGTCTTATAAGCATATCCCTTGTCTTATAAGCATTCTCTTTGCAGGTCAAGCACTCCTATATTATACAAATCTCTCACTAGCAAAACCCCCAGGAGTGCCCACTTCCCTGCTAAGCCCACTACTTTTCTGTCTCATACCAACTCATAATTCTTTCTAGCATGTCGAAGGGTCAGATGCTGGCGTCCTCTCCTGCCCATTTGGTGAATCTGGGAATTCTGAGACAATGTTACAATTGCCTCATGTACACGGACAACCATCTCCTCCTCCCATGTAACACTAACACTTGTGAGAGATGCAGCTATTTAGCCAGACTGGAGGCTGAGCTCTCTCAACTCAGGACTGGCAAGACCAGGCAGGAGGAGAAGGCAACTACACACACCACAATACCAGTCTCACATAACTCAACCACACCACTGAATCAAACACATAAACACACTAAGACATACTCGGAGGCTCTGAGTAAAATTTACCTAAACAGCAGAGGCCTCCAAAGCAGACACCCAAGCAACTGCAAACTCAATACACCACACAAACAACACATAAACAACAAAATCAGTGTGCAAAGCAGTCACTGCCCTTAAGGCCAAATACAACACCAAACATACTTGTCATAGGTGACTCCATAGTCAGACACACTGACGCCCCGCTCACCAGACTGAGTAAGGAGAAGGTCACAGTAAGCTGCCTGTCGGGCGCTAGAATCCGCCACATAACACAAGCACTCAGGTCTCTCAACAGCAGGTACAAGTACGACTCAGTCATTGTCCACGCTGGTGTCAACGACCTGAGACGCACCTCCTTGGACTACATGAAAAGAGACATTGAGGAGCTCTCTGATTATGTAGCCCAGGCAGGTATGACCCTGACCTTGAGCAGTATCCTACCTTCACCTAGAATGATGCCACAATACAGTGATAAGATGATCAGCTTTAATAATTGGCTTAAATTCTGGTGTCATTCAAAGGGGATCCAATGTCTGTCTGCCTGGGATGACATGCTGGACAAGCCACGCTGCTTCAAGGGACGGCTTGCACCTGTCACCCCTGGGCTTCCGGATATTGGCAAAGGCTCTTGCCACCCCCATAGTGCCTTTTTAGGCAAGGCTCAAATTCTAAACCTACCACCCTAGAACACAAAAAAGTAAAAGAACTAAGGGTAATGCTGCTCAATGCCAGAAGTCTCAATCTCAAGATGCACGCACTCGAGGCCCTTCTCAGTATGGAGAACATCGATGTCTGTGCTGTGACAGAAACCTGGTTCAAGGCTCCTGAGAGCACCCCAGCACTAGCAGGTTTCACCTCATATCATGCGTTCCGCCCCAAAATCCGGACAACACCAAGAAAGGAGGGGTGTCCATATTCATAAAGGACACCCACACCTCAAGGTTGGTGGCAACGCACGATGCATCGGAGACCATCCAGGTGCAATTAACCATAGGCAAGACTGCTCTGCAATTTGTAGCATGTTACAGGCCACCCTCTCAAACTCAGGAACCTCACATGGCCTTCCTGAAAACAATGGAGGGGATAAATGTATCTCCAAACACCATCATACTAGGTGACTTCAACTACCCTAATATAGACTGGGAACACTACTCAAGCCCAAACACTCTAGCCCAAAGGTTCCTGGAGTTCATAAACTCAAATGCCATGGAACAACTAGTCACCATCCCCACAAGAGGAGAAAACATACTTGATCTCATCATCACGAACATGGGATCACAATGTTCAACACCGAAGTATACCCCTCACTGGTGAGATCAGATCATAAACTAATCTCGCTGGAGGTCCTCATCCCGCCCCACCTGAAACAAAAAAGACCACAGTGAAAAACTTCTCAAAAGCCGACTTCACACTTCTAAAAACTAGTGTGGTCTCCTTTAAGGCCCCTGAGCCAGTGGTAAACATTACTCAAACCGCTGAATCACTTACAAATGCCTTCTACCAGCACCTACAGGACTGCATGGATCAGGCAATCCCAAACAAAACTAAGACTCTTTGTACCAAAGGCAAGCGTCCAGTCTGGTGGACCCCAGCCATAAACAAGCTCTACAACAAAAGGAGGAAGCTACTACAAGATAGAGCAAAATCCTTGAAAGGTAAGACAACTTTGATCATTATAAGTAAAAAACTAAGAGCTCTCATAAAATCATCCAAGGCAAATTTTGAGAGAAAAATCGCCAAGGATTCAAAAGACAATCATAAGGCCTTCTTTAGTTATGTTAGAAACCTAGGAGGAAACTCCCAGATATGCTCAGAATTAGTTCAAAATGATGTGAAGATTACTGAACCTACACACATTGCCAACATACTGGCTGACAGGTTCAGTGCAAACTTCTCCCCCCCCCCAAAAGGAGAGATATCTATACCAGAGGATTGTAGCCCCCCAAACATCTCCAATGCCCAGGTGAGAACTGCTCTCTCCAAAGCAAAAAACACAGCATCCATGGGACCGGATAGTGTCCCCGGCTGTGTGCTCCATGAACTCAATGAGGAATTAAACCCGCAGTTAGGACAGCTGTTTAATCTTAGCCTCACCTCAGGATACGTACCCAAGGAGTGGCGCACGGCGACTGTGGTCCCACTTCACAAGGGCGGTGCCTCCACCGACCCTGGAAATTACCGTCTCATTAGTTTGACAAGCCTTATCTGCAAAGCCATGGAGAGGATCATAATGGAACTCATAAATAAAGACATAGGGAACTTGCAGACTTTGGATCCAACCCAGTTTGGCTTTGTCAAAGGCAGATCATGCCTTTTAAACTTGGTTGACTTTTTCGAGACAGTCACCAAGGCCATTGATGAGGGAAAGGCAGTCCATACAGCCTACCTTGACCTGGCAAAGGCCTTCGACACAATACCCCACTCAGGTATCATCAAAAAACTCATCAGCTTGAATGTAAACCCATACATCACAAGATGGGTTGCAAACTGGCTAAGTGACAGAACCCACAGGGTCAGAGTTGCTGGAGCCATGTCAGACTCAAAGCCTGTCACAAGTGGTGTCCCACAGGGCTCAGTCCTGGGTCCACTCTTGTTCGGCATCTACTTTTCTGAAGTACAAGCAAACACAGGAGGGTTATGGCTGACAAAGTTTGCAGATGACTGCAAACTGGGCGCCATAGTCGAAAACACATCTGGCACAGATATCCTTCAGAAGGGCCTCACAGAAACGGATAACTGGTGCCAGAGCC
This sequence comes from Protopterus annectens, assembly GCF_019279795.1. NCBI lineage: Eukaryota > Metazoa > Chordata > Ceratodontiformes > Protopteridae > Protopterus > Protopterus annectens. Next base: position 885,146,405 of record NC_056745.1, read on the forward strand.
ATGGCCTAAAGTTAAATGCCAAGAAATGCATAGTCATACCCTTCGGGAAAAACAAGGTTACCCCTAGCTACCATATAGGTGGCAATCCACTGAGCACAGAAGAAGTCATCAGGGATCTGGGGACCCAGGTTGACAGTAGCCTTTCATTTGACACTCATGTTGCTAAAGTAGTTAGGAAAACCTTCTACATTGCCCACCTGATCATGAAGGGATTCACATCTAGATCAAGGGAGGTCATCGCCCCCTGTACTCATCACTCATTAGACCTATGATTGAGTACAATGCCCCATTCGGAATGTATCTGACCAGACACCTGCAGCAGCTGGAAAGGCCCCAAAAGTTCCTCACCAAAAGGATAAAGGGTCTCAAAAATATGTCTTATGCTGCCCGACTGAAAGAACTCCAGCTCTATTCAGTCTCATACCACTTGCTCAGAGGTGACCTGTGCCTGACATATAAGGCCATGTCAAACCCTGATTTGATGAATATGCTTCACCTCAAAAATCTAGATCCCTCAGAACCACAAGGGCGGAGACTTAAACCTTGACACGGTTATTAATAGAACATGCTGGAGGGACAGATTCATCACCCAGAGACTCCCTATGCTGTGGAACAAAATCCCGGTACATGTGAGGCAGAGCACCTTGCTGGCCTTGTTCAAGAGGAATCTTGACCAATGGATGGGGGATCGCAGATATACCCCAGGGATTACTTCAGTGTCACTGCTTGACAGAGGCACAGCAAAATAATAGGCATAGTTTTATTCAAACTAAAGGGGTGGCGAAAGCCAAATAACTATGGGCTAGGCTTATAAATGCCCTTGGGCAGATAGCCTAGTATGAACCTATGAACCTATGAACCTATATGTTAATGCTTATTCTGACTAATTGTAAAAGTATGAGGAATGTTTGCTCTGCAGTTTCTTCTTATGTGGAAACATCTGCTTTAAATTATTTAGATTCTTCTATTGTATAAGTCACTGCTCTGTCTTTACAGTGTTGTATGACTTAGTTGATAATTCTTCCAGGGCTATGGCCTCCGGTACTGTTTTAAAGCGGTATGCCTGGTTGCATCCTCAGAGCCTCCAAGATGATGTGAATGATGATATTTTATTCTATCTTTTGGATATTCACTTTTAGTTCCTCTGATGTAGTGATGATCAAAAAGTTTGATGAAAGGAGTAAGTTAAATCATGGAATCTCTAAGATTTTCTACCCTCCATTTTGTAATTTTCTAAAGAATTTTTAACCACTTCATCCAGTTTTGGCATAATGGCAAGAGTGTTCCAAAAAGAATTTAGGAACCTCCAAAACCAAGGGCAGCCCAACTAACCAGTTTGTCTGTTTAAGGGACTTTGTTCCCCACTCCCTTCCAGAAAGTCTGAATCTCCATTTTCTCTTTGGCAACAGATAGTTTCAGACAAATGGGTTCTGAAGATCATTCATTAAGGTTATGGATGGCAGCGAGAGGATATTCATCCTTGCCTGGAGGTTATTCCTCATCCACCAGGCCAGATGCTTTTATTTCCACCTGTCCTTCATTACATATTGTTACAGGGAGTGATAGAACCAGTTCCTCTTTCCCAAGATGGGAAAGGTTTTGTTCAAGGATATTTTTAGTGCCACAGAAAGAATATGCTTGGAGACTAGTTCTGGAGCTTTCTTCTTGGACCTGTTCGTTATAGTGCCTAACTTCAAAATGATGTCACTTCACAGTCTGTTACCTTTTCTTCCTCATTCAAGATTCTTGGTATGCTTATCATCTTATTATTTTTCATCCAAACAAGGCATTTCTTAAGGTTTGTGTGTCTGAATTACTTTATCAGTTCTCTTGTTTATCCTTTGGACTATCCACTGCACCAAGAGTGTTCTCTCAGTGGCTAGCTCCAGTTATAGCTTGTTCAAGATACAGGGTATCTTTTTTCTTTTTTTCCATATTTAAATGACTTGCTTATATTTGCAGAGTCTTTTCCAAAGTGTCTTGATTCCCTCTCTCTTGGGTGACACATTCAAAAGTCCTTTTTGACTTCTTCACACAGGATTGTGTTAATGAGGTGTCAGCTGGACACTTCAGTTCAAAGAGCTTTTATACCGCATGAAAATAGATCTACATCTATATCTAGATCTATTTCTAAGGTTCGTATATTCATAGGAGATTGCTAGGCTAATAGCTTAAGGCCCTTTCAAGCCTAGCCATTATAACCTGATTTTACCCAATATATGGCCCCTAGGGGCAAGAGGATGGCATGGATTTTTGCCTGTGCATTGAGTATCTTACAGATTGCCCCTATCCATATGGGACATAGAGACTACCCCACATTTGAATTTGAGATTCCCCATCCACTGTTCCAAATAACATTTGAAGAGGGCCAGGAAAGGGCTGTGCTTAATGTCAATAGGAAGCATGTTCCAAAGAAGGGGCAATCTCTGAGACACATATCTGTCTCTCCAGAATGTTTTTCTTGAGTTGCTGACTAAGTTCAGATCCCTACTGCTGTTTGACTTGTAGATGTGTAGCAGCTCTATCAGGGCTGAATTTGTGAGTGCCTTGCAGGTCAGGCATAGGTCACCCATTAATAGTCAGTAGGAAATGGAGTAAAGGAACAGGGCTTTTAGTCTATTCACATAGTTCATGTTGTTTACACCCTGTATTTTCTTTGTGAGGAGCCTCTGAGGTCACTCCAGCTGCTGTAAGTGCCTAGTCAAGTCCATGGCAAATGGCATACTGTACTCAATTATTGGTCTAATGAGGGATGAGTACAGTGGGCATATATTTTCCTTAAATCTGGATGCCATACCTTTACTTATAAATTGTGCCACATAAAGGGATTTCTTAACTACTGTGGACACATGGCGGTCAGAGTTCATGCTACTATCTATTTAAATCTCTCACCTCTGTGTCCACTCTAAGGGGAATGCTATTGATGTTGTAATTTGCAAGAGTATTTGACTTTCCAAACAGTATGATAATGCATTATTTTGCATTTAGGTTTAGGCCACGATTCTGGCACTAATCATTTGTCTGATCTAGATCTTCCTGAAGGATATCTGCATCACTGGGAGATTCAATGATTGCCCCCAGGTTGCAGTTGTCAGCAAACTTTGTCATCCAGAGGCCTTCCATGTTTGCCTTGACTTCAGAGACGTATATTCTGAACAGGAGTGGTCCCAGTACTGAGCCCTGTGGCACAATACTAGTAACTGGCCTCTTGCTGGATCTGGATTCACCCACTTTAACCACATGTGTCCTGTCCATGGGCCAATTGGCTACCTATCTGGTGACAGAGAGATTTATGCCCAGTTTTGTGCATTTATTTATAATACCTGAGTGGAAAATTGTGTCAAATGCCTTGGCTAGGTTAAGGTAGGTGGTATGTACTGTTTTACCCACATCCATAGCCTTAGTAAGTTTTCCAAAAAAATCCACCAGGTTCAGTAGTCATAACCTGCCCTTGACAAAGCCAAATCGGGTTGGGTTCAGTGTTCGAAGGTCTCCTGTGTCATTATTTATCATGTCCATGATTATTCTTTCCATGGCCTTACATGTAGGACTAAAACTTATCGATCTGTAATTTTCCAGGTCAGTAGATGGTCCCTTTTTGTGCAGAGGGATGACTGTTGCTGTCCTCTACTCTGTTGGGACAAAGCCAGTCCAGAGGCTGTGATTAACCAGAGATCCTAATGGACCTTATAAGTCCTGATTTAAACTGTTTAAGAGGCAGCCTGGTATGTTGTCAGGCCCCACTGAAGCTGTGTTTTTAGCTTTAGAGAGCGCGGTGGCAACCTGTTCTATGGTGATAATTGACAGTGGAGTGGTCAAGGGTATTTTTTGTGGAGAACTGGGGGTGATGGGGAGGTGAAATTGGAGCTGAATTTGTCAGCCAGCAAATTTGCAATGTCATCCAGCTGAGTATAGGAGATGCCATCTACAACAAATTCTGCACATTGTTGGATGTTGCCTTTAAGATTGCAGACATAACTGAAAAATGCCTTAGGGTTATCCTTAGCTTTGGAGGTTACTTTTACTTCAACATCTGCTTTCGGAGACTTGACTAGTACCCTGATTTACTTGTTTAGACTAACGAGGGACTTATTTCTCTGTTGTGCACAATTTCATACCTCTCAACCTCTTAGTGTAAGAAATCTGGACAAGGCCTGACAAAATGTGGGGCAAAGGCCCAAAAATAGGGGCATATTTTAAATATTGCTCTTATAAACTTAGAAGATTGTTAGAATAACAGTGCTTGTGTTAGCATGTATTTTCTGGGGGATTTAAAGTCTGAAACTAAATGTATGTCATTATTTAGTGATTTCAATCCTCAGATCATACCAGTGATTTGCTAGAAAACCACCAATTTTATGAGGAAAAAAACAGAAATATGAGGTAAAAATCTGGACATTCTGCAAAAATCTGGGCAGCTAAGAGGTATAGTACACATTCCCTCTTACTTTTCAACAGGATTTTCTTTCTTTTGCTGTGCAACCTATTAATATTAGGGTTCCACCAGAGTGGCTTGTCTTTGTGGTTTGACCTGGGTTTATTTTGGTCTGGTAGTGTCATTTTCACTCAGTTGTTTATATGGTCATACAAGGCTTTTGTGCATGCCTCTGCATAGGTTTCTATGTTTTCTGGATTTGGGAGAGCTTAGAAACTAGCTATTCCATCCTTTAATAGGGGATAATTTACCTTAGAGAAGTTCTTAAAGTTTTGGGGGTAAGGTGGAGGACTAGTTTTACCTTTATTTCAAGGAAGAATACTTTGTGATCTGATTACTAGTGAGGACATACCATGGGGTGGGGCTGCAGCACTCTCCCATATCTGTGAGTACCTGATCTAGGATATTTGTTCCCCTAGTGGGAGTGAAGACTAACTTCTCTAGGACATTTGAATTTACAAAGTCAAGAAATCTTTGGGCCTGCATGTTGGTGGTCATATATGCCTTCCAGTTAATGGAGGGGTAGTAAAAATCACTCATGAGTATGGTATTGGGCTGGTTGGTGGGATATTCTATTAATGTCTGGTATGATGTATGGGTTTTCTGGTTCATAGTGGGGGACCTGTAGCTAGCAGGAATATGGTAATGGATTTTCCCATGGTTAGTGGGACATGGAGTAGTTCAAGCATGTCATATTGTTAACCAACCTTGAGGTTTGCTTATCCTTTATGTAGATAGATACACTTCTACCTTTAGATCTTTCATGTTCACTGAGTGGTCAGAACATATGAAAACCATTATACCCATGCACTGCCAGAGTGCTTTCCGATGCTTTGAACCATGTTTCAATAACTGCACAGATGACGGCATTCTCCAGGGTGAGGAGAGTTTCCAGGGAGTCCATTTTCTTGCTGAGGCTGTTAGCATTGATTAGTAGCACCTTTAGCTTGTCCTGAGTAGCTTTTGTTATGTTGGAAGGTTTGTTTGTATGGCAATGCTTAAAAAAGTCACTATGGGGTGGATAATGTTTTGGCCAATATCCGAAAGCCTAGAGGTGACAGGTGAAGACTATCCTTAGCAAAGCAGCATGGCCTATCAACCATGTCCTCCCAAGCTGACAAGTATTGGACCCCTTTAGAATGACACCAGTAGCTAAGCCAGTCGTTAAAGTTGATAATTTTCTGCTGGTATTCTGGCACCATCCTTAGAAATGGTAGAATGCTGCTCATTGCTAGGCTTATACTTGCCTGTGACACATAGTCTGAGAGCTTAATCATGTCTCTCTCCATATAGTCCAAGGAGGTACGCCTCCAGTCATTCACGTCCACATAGACTATGACTGAGTCATGTTGGTAGTTAGGGGTTAGTGGCCTGAGTACTTCTGTGATCTGGGAAATCCTAGCCCCTGACAGGTAAATAAGTGTAACGTTCTCCTTATCCAGCCTGGTAAGAGGGCCCTCGGTGTGCATCACGATGGAGTCTCCTATAACCAGAATATTATTTTGTGGAGTGTTTTGCCTTATGAACTTGGTAGTTGAGGCACAATGAGATGTGGCTTTATATGTTGTGATGGGAATTCTTTGTGTATATGTGGATTTTCTGAGGACTGTGCCTGAGATGCCTTTGAGGCTTGAGTAAGTTCCATGTGAGCACCTCCGCGTAGGTGGGGCTGTGTGTGTGGTCATTTTTGGGTGCAGTGAGTGATGTGTGGGGGTCACTGACAACCTGTTTGTTGCCTTTTGTGTCTGCATGTGTGAGTCTCGCCTCCAATGTCAGTGTGTAACTACATCTCTCACACACATTATTTGTCATTTTGAGAATTAAGCGTTTGTCAGTGTACATAAGGCAATTGTTACATTGCCTCACTAAACCCATGTCCACCAAGCTGGATGCAGAGATAGCAGGAAAGTGCCCATCCATGGTTGCAGTTCCTAATGTGTACTTGAAAGGAATAGGAGTAAAAGTGTTTGTAACCAGATGAGGGAAGCATCTTTACATGGTGTAATCTGCAGCTAACCTAACCAGCGATGCCTAAACCTGGGTGTTATAGTATGGTAACTAGCACAGTAAACCTTCACAGTATAATGTTTCCAGATGTTTGCATCTGTGCAGGGCACTGGCACAGTGAATAGCTCCTTGCAAATGTGGAGAATTTATACCACCACCGGAAATACAGAAATCTGACTGAGTCCTCTATCTAATGCAATGACTACATTTAGAGCACCTTTGTGCTTCCTAGCTCAGACTGACCAGGTAAATACCTACTGCCACTAGATGAATAATCCTAGTCCTCCTAATGTAAAAGTACAGTAAACGAATGTCCGGAGTAAAATGCTGCCACACGCAAACTTAAAAATGCAAAATGTTACCACAAACAAACTTAAAGATATGGATAAAGCAGTATATTGTAAACAGCTTATAAAAGTGTGGTTATTCAATAAACCTACTTCACTTTGTAGAAATGAGCCAAGAGTCACTCAAATGTACAGAATTTATAAAGGCACTAAAACAGAATAAGCTGATTAATGAGCCCTCCAGCCAATAAAACTACATGCAGAAAACACACGTGTTTCCCCAACCTAAACAAACCAGGCTATCACCCAATGGACTAGCTGGAAAATTCACTGACATCGTGATGTAAAAACACAGAAAAGTGCTTGCTAGAATGTAAAAATACACTACTTCATCCACCAGCTGGCTAGATAATTAATTCAGAGAAATTAAATCAGTAGAACACACAATGAGAGACAAAATGTACTTTTTTCAAAGTAAGCACAAGGAAAGACAAATAAATAATTCAAGATATCCATAGCAGAAGGGGAGGAGCTTATAAAGCAGAATTTATAGTAAGGTTGGAAAGCAGATCAAGAAATGGGAGTGTAGGTGGGAAAAATAACTAGCAGTAGTGCTTGTAGTTTATGCAGGCTTGGAGTCTTCTCAGAAAAGACAAAGACCCAGAAATTCGCGGTGTATTTAAGCATCACTCAAGAAACAATTTAACCAATGGAAAAAAAACATGAAAAATGTGCAGCCTTGATAGTTTAAGTGTCTATCTCTCACAGACAGCAGAAACACCAGGCCAAGCAGATTTCTTAAAAATAAAACAAAATGGAGTGGGTAAAACAGAAATCACTGAATCACTAGCAGTGCTTGTAGTTTATTCAGGCTTGGAGTCTTCTCAGAAAAGACAAAGATCCAGAAATTCACAGTGTATTTAAGTATCACTCAAACAAATTAACCAATAAAAAAATGTGAAATGTGCAGCCTAGATAATTTAATTGTCTATCTCGCACATAGAACAAAAACACCAGGCCAAGCAGATTTCTTAAAACAGAAAGCAGCTCTATCAGTTTAAGCAACTCACAGACAAAAAAAATATATATAGGTTTACTATCCTCCCCAAGTGGGAAATCTCCAGCAGGTTTTCTACTCAGACTTCAGACACTGTGAATGAATACCTCAGGATTTTGGGCCTCGTGGTATCTGTTATTCTCATGATAACTATGGTAAGACTCCACATAAGAAAGATACAATGATATTTGAAGTCTCTCTGATCCCAGCATCTACATCCCTTGTCTTTTCAAACCCCAGTGCTGGTGTTTGTCAACAGAAAAATTACTTGGTGGAAACTAGCTTATTTAGCTTGGAGTATAGCTTTTCACAGTACAGTGTCACTCTACAGGCTTCCTTCCATCCTTCGTCAGATCAATATTGTATGACAGACAAGCTGAACTGGAGAGAGCAGACCATCACATATGCAAACTGGATCAGGGGATCTTCCAAGATTTGGTCCATCTGTGGTAAGTTGCTCTATTAAACACATTTGCTTCCTCTCTAAATAATCAACTGACAATATTCTGCTCCAGGACTCCATGCTAGAAAGCTGGAAGAGATATGTATTTTCCTTTTTTTGACAGGAATGTTCCTGTATGCATTTCCATCCTGTCCACTAATATCCAGGGTACGTCCAGAGATTCAGAAGGAATCCCACAAGATCTTTGTGATGACTCCCTTTCTGACCCAGGCCCCAGTGGTTCTCCCTTCATTTGGAAATGGCCAGGGACAATTACCACAAGTGTCCTCTTAGAATGGATTTACTCCCAGAAGATCAGGAGTGTTTGATACACTCCAGATCTTCTGGGAGTAAATCAGGAGTGTTTGATACACCCTGACTGAAATCATCTTCAAATGACTGCTTGGGTGATAAGTTCTTATTTTCTTTTAGGCACCTACTTACTGAGTATATGCATCTGGTGCTAATGGAGGCAAGAAAGCCTGCTACTAGAAAATCATATATTAGCAAATGGAAACATTTTTCTAGTTGGTGCCAGCAACAATATAACCAGCACTAGTTGTTCTCAGATTTTACAGTATTTGTATGAGCTATTTTCCTACAGCCTTTCTTACTACTCCATCAAGGTTCATTTATTGGCCATTTCAACATACCTGTCCTTAGAGACTCCTCTTACAAGGCTTTTGCATAACAAAATGTTTTTGAAAGGAGTTTTCTTTAAGAGTTCTCCAAGAAAACCAGTGGACCCTTCTTGAGATCTTAATTTTGTTTTAGAGAAGCTAACACTTGTTCCATTTGAACCAGCTAATCTCGCTGACTTTTACTGATTACTCTGACCTCTTTAAGTAGAGTATCTGAGTTGTAAGCTCTTATAGTGAGTCAACCCTATCTCATTTTCCAGAGAGACAGGGTTTCTTTGAGAACTAATCTGTCTTTTATGTCTAAAGAGGTACTCAAGTTTACCATAAGCCAGATTATCCCTTCCCCCAATTTCTTTTCTGATGTTAATATAAGAGAAAGAAAATGTTTGTACTATGGAATCACAATAGGGAAGTGCCATGTTTTATATGCTAGGCATAGGTCCTCATTTGGATGCATTACATACATATGTTTTATTATGGAGGAGCTTTGTATATAACTGGGCTGCCATGGTACTATCCACCTTGTATAATATGATAGGACCCCAGCTAGGCATAGGTCCTCATTTGGATGCATTACATACATATGTCTTATTATGGAGGAGTTTTGTATATAACTGGGCTGCCATGGTACTATCCACCTTGTATAATATGATAGGACCCCATAGTACACAAAGAGTCTGCACAGCAGAGCTGCTCAGGAGTGCAACTGTTAAGGAACACCTGAAGGAGCAGCAAGCCTCTCTTTGCAAAGTAAGAAGTCAGTTAAAAACGGCATGAATTGTGCTGATGAAGAAAGGTCATTCATCCACTGTTGCCAAATCACTGTTGCCAAATCATTAAAGTTATGACATGTAACTAGCACTAGTATTATGCAGATCCCATTTATGCACTGGGCAAATTTATCGCACAGGGAAAAGCTTATGGGCATTCCACTATGTTATGTCTGTAATCATAGAATAAGGCACAAATCCCATCCTCCTTATGTTGTGTTATATTGTGATAGGATGACACTTTTATGAATCACAGACATACTGCAGTGTGTCAGAGGTTATCACAGTGAGGTGTAACAGCTTAAATCTTATTGTAGACTTCTTATGTTGCTCATGAGTCACACCTTCCTTTCACATGTTTACTGTGTTCTGTTTGCTACATTATGTATATGGTCATCCCAACGTAAATAGAATGTAAATATAATTTTATACATTTTCATGGAACGTCTCTTGTGTTGCAGTTGTGCAAGAAAAAGTGCAGAAAATTATTGCTGCACTACAAAAGCAGGATGATTTTAAATACCTTTGACTATAAGATTCCATTCTAAAACAGTGAAAGTTATATTAGTGAATGCAATGTTATTGAGCCCATGCTAGTGATATTTAAATTCATACAACTCTTTAAAAGTAAAGGCAACTTTGTCAAAAGCAAGACTTCTTTAATTGAAAGTAGAAAAAAAAAAAAAACATTTTATGTGAGGGGTAAAGACCTCCACACTTATTATGCAGGGGATGCACTTCCGATATTCAAAGCCACTGCACATTAGAATAAGGAGACTTATCCCCCTTGTAACATCCCTTAGTAAGGTGGTAAATGTTTGGTAAAATGCATAAACTGAAGGGTATTGTGCTTAGTGTTGGCAGAGTGGTGCAGTGAGTAGCATCGCCACCTCACAGCAAGAGGTTTTCCATTTCAGTTCTCAGTGGGTGCCTGTGTATTTCATGGATTCACATGGGTTTTCTCTCAGTGTTCCAATTTTCTTCCACATCCCTAATACATATGATAGGCAAATTAGTAAATCTAAATTGTCCGTAGGTGGGAAAGCTCTGCATGTGTGATATGGAAGAAAGGTCTGGCAATCTATTTCTATCCCTTGTTGCTTAGTAAACTCTGGATAGTGGCAGCTGTTCTTAGGGTCAGTATCGAAGTCACATGCAACTTGTCATTCATTTATTCATTCATTTTGTGATACCTAACATTTCATTTTCAGTGCTGCAGGGAAGCCAGAGACTATCCCAACAAGCAATGAGTGCAAGTTGGACAGCTATCCCTGGATGTAACACCAGTCCATTTTAGGATGCATTTACACACATCATGCATACCTACAGGCAGTTTAGAGGATCATAAATTCAGCTAATAACATGTCTTTGGGATGTATAAATAACCAGAGCACACAGGAGAAACCCTCATGGAACCTAGGAAGAAATGCAGACTCCACAAAGAAAGCATCATTGCCAGGAACTTAATGGCAGAACCAAGAGCTTTTAGGCTGCAAAGCTAATTTCTGTACTGCTGTACCACCCCATAACCAGTTTTTATTATATATTTATTTTTTTGTACTTTATTTTTAATCCCCACTCCCCAGCACCTGTACCACTTTATTCTAGTACTCTGTCATCCACCAACTATATCCACCACAATCCACTGAGATCCAAACCACTTATTTTATGTGAGTTCCCCCCTTTTCAGGCTCTTTGTGGAGGAACACTGAGCACTCATGTTTGCTTATTTTTTCCTCTGTCTATTGTGCTTGCAATGCATTAGAATGCTGATGCAAGTATACTATACTACTGCATATAAAAGCAGGCAAACTGTTAGGCATGCATCCTAATGTTTTATGGCTAACCCTAGTTGACAATCAGGCAGTGCTAATACCAAAACTGTCTCCCATTATGGCAGACCAGGCCACTGTCTGCTTCACTCCATTGTTCTCTATTCAGCTTCTTTGGCCCTTTGTCTGGTATTCCAGTACTCAGTGGCTCTATCACCAGTACCCTCTTTTTCCTGTTTTGAACTATAACCTTATCACCGGTGGTGCACCCCTTCCATACCTGGTTTGGAAGATTTTGTATTACAGTTGCCTGTTTATGTCAGATAAAGTGTGGTCATACCTCTCAACTGTACAGATTTGCACAGAATGTCCATATTTTTGCCTCATATATTTGATCTGTTCCTCATAAAATTTGAGATAGTCTGGCAAATCACAGGGATGATCTGAGTTCTGAAGTGACTAAATAATGATATACATTTGCGTTTCAGACTTTATATCCTTCAGGAAAATGCATGCTAAGACAAATCCTGTTATTCTATCAACTTTCTATGTTTATAAGAGCAATATTTAAAATCTGTACCTATTTTGGGGCCTTTGTCCACCCATTGTGTCAGGCTTTGTCCAGATGTTTTGTGCTAAGAGGTTGAGAGGCATGAGTGTGGTTTGTTTCAATGTTAAACTGGTTGGGAGAAAGTAAGTAAATAGACTGCAAGAAAAAGGTGTTGAGACAGGTAGATCAAGGTATGTTAAAGAATGAGTGACTATTATTCTTCAACTTTTTATTACATTGTATAGTGCATAATTGTATCTTTAGCATTTTCTTACTGCTCACTGTTTTTGCTACAATTTTTCTTTCACTCCCTAGCTCTATTTTCCATTCTCCACTTATCCTTCCACTTTTATTCTATTACTTGGAATTATTCTATTCTACTCTTAATGTTAATGCTTATATCTCATGCTAACCATTCTCAGTGTAAATATGGTAAAGATGATTACAACATTGATCAGTTTGTGCATATTCTTTATATATCATACTATTCTTGTATATATAGAATCCTGCATTGTGTTTTTGTATATATTTTATTACTTTGTTTTGGTTTCTGAATGTTTATTTGGAGTTCTTACACTTTATTAAAAACTGGAATTCCCAGGTGGACATTCCCAGTTAACAAATGTTAATGAGTACATAAATAGAAATTGATTTATATGGCTGCAGTATGTTACATGTAGGAGAACATATAAAAAGGTGCTAAATGGAGAAAATAGGTCTGCATAAATATTTCCTGCATTTCCACAGGAGGTAAGAGTGTGAAGAAACAGAAAATTATTTCATGCTTGGTTAATTGATCGGTTATCAGCAACTAGGCAGCATGTAATCTATAACATTTTGACAATAAATGGTGGAGAAAGCATAACATATGAAAGAAAAGAGGTGTACTAGAGATGAATGTAATGGTTTAGAAGAGAGCATGACTGTGGAATAAGAAATCATTTTAGGGAAGTTTTATATTTGCAGTTACAGACCAGGCCTTGAAAGTATTGATGAGTTGAAATTTGGTAAAGGTTCAGAACAGAAGGGTGAATGGGAGGTCTCTAACTCACCCTAATTAAGGAAACCTTATTGCAATTAGTACACATCTCTAACTCATCCTCAGTAAGTAGTCCTCATTGTGTTTAATATTAGTAATAAGCATATAACTTGGGTAAGCAGGTGCAATTGAATGCAGAGACAGATTTTCACTGCCATGAAAACTTTGTCAGACAAGCTGTTTTTAGTATCAGAAGGATATTAATAAAAGAAATACAAAATTGTGGATATGGCAAATAAGCTAGGTTATGTTGAAATGTTTAATGATGTGATGCAGAATAGAAAAGATGGTTAAAAAGGGGAGTAAGTTAAATTGTGTGTGTCATGCGTTTGTCTCATTTATCTTATACATAAAGGTAGAGCGAGGGATTTCATATTTACCAGAAAATGGTTATGATGTGTATGAAATAGCAAGTTTATGAAACTTTATCTTATATAATGACCTAAATGCTGATATTTTTAAGTGTAGTTGTATTTTTTATTCTTGTAATAAAAATTTATATAAATTATGAATGCTGTTTCATTCCTAGAATATGTGCTAATTTAGGATTCCTTTTTATATTTTTCATCCATTACTCATGCTTTAAATGTGCTATGCAAATCTTTACAACAAAAAGTTTCCATACTACATGTAAATCTTATTCTCGTAGGGAAGTGGTAGTGTCTTCCCTGCCAAAGTGTTACTATAATTATCAGAATCTAGCTTCCTCAATGCAATATATTGAGTGAGCCTAGTTCTGTATTGTTTATACTGCCAGTAAATGTCAAAACTTGCTCAGCAACTTCAGTTTAATATGACTAATATTAACACCCCTCAATAATTTAAAATTAGTAACCTCATATAGTTTTAAGGCACTTGAAAATCGTTTTAAATTGTAAAATGATTGCATTCATTTGGGCTATGTAAGAAGGTAAACATGATAAACCGTGCTTCTGAGCTCTTCTTCATGTTTTATTTCATGGGAATAGATTTGTGGGGTACACTAATATATCTGGACCATGTACACTTATATAGGGTAGCCTTTCTGACATAAATGCAAGCTGATGAGCTGAAGCAGTAGAATTCAAAATGAATTGTATATGCATCATGAACAGCAAGATAACAAGTGTAACAAACAAGTATACTGGGCTTTGAAAAAATGAACAAGTATAAGAAATTCACGATTATTTGTTATCTTTTATACAGTAATTAACTTCTTAACCTTTCAGTTCTCAAGTATTATTGAGTACTACCACCAATAGATACAATGTTAATTAACTAATTCATTTATCCATTTACTCATTCATTAAAAAAAAAAAAACTTATCCACCAGCTCTAGAAAATGGCAGATGTTCACCTCTGGCAATGTAACAGACTGGATGGTACTGGATTAGGGGTCAAAGCAGACACACACACACACACACACACACACACACACACACACACACACACACACACACACACACACACACACACACACACGAGGACCAGAGAGGCTAAGGTGCATTTATCTTTTCTCGTGGATTCAGTCTAGTTTGGCCACATTTACAAAAATGGTGATCAGTGACCCACTCTGCTCCCGTGGGCACATGTTGCTGTACAGTGCATTGAGCTTCAACAGTGACAATTATATTTTTTGCACAAGTCTGAGAAATATAGTCAGTACAATGAGGACTATTACATTACTCACAAGATGCAGTGGCCTTACAATTAATTATATAAAGGACAGGGGTACATTCATCTGCACAGGGTTGGTGGGATTATCACATAGTGAAAACAGACTTAAACAATATTACTGAATGTACTCCTGAAATTTATGCCTGCCAAATGGGCAAATATCCCTGAACACAAATTATGTTTTGGGAAGGATTATGCATACTAAGACAACTACAGTGAGTTTGTTTTCCAAACACAGGTATTTGATAGAATGCAGATCAAGACAGATATGCTTTCTCCATAGGGGTTTCATATGAATATCTTACTACTGAACTATAGATCCTTGTGAGTTTATCTAGAGGCCAGCACTGTAACTGGGTAGGACAACAGAGCCATGAAGAAGCTTATGGAAGAGAATCACCTGTGGTTTTCTAGGTCTGGCCTCCTGAGTAAGGTCTTTAATGTTGTACCTCATCCCAAGCTGTTTCTGCATCGTGAAAATGGCTGTGTCTTTGTAATCTTATAGGTTCATAGGTTGATACTAGGCTATCTGCCCTAGGGCATTTATAAGCCTAGCCAGAGTGTGTTTAGCTTTTGCCACCCTTTTAAATGAGTTTTACTGTGCCCTTTTTAGTTTAGTTTACTGTGCCTCTGTCTAGTAGTGACACAGAAGTGATCCCTGGGGTAAACCTACGATCTCCCATCCACTCGTCAAGATTCCTCTTGAAGAGAGTCAGTGAGGGGCTCTGCCTGACTTGGACTAGGATCCTATTCCAAAGTGCTGGGAGCCTCTGGGTTATAAATCTGTCTCTCCAGCATGTCCTATTAATTTCTGCATTGTGGTTCAAGTCCCTCAAGCACGTAGCTCTAAGGGATTTGAATTTTTTAAGGTGGAGCATGTCCATTAGTTCTGGGTTGGACATGGCTTTATACGTCAGGCACAGATCGCCTCTAAGTAGGTGGTATGCAACTGAGTAGAGCTGGAGTTTCTTTAACCGAGCAGCATAGGTAATCTGTTTGAGTCCCTTGATCCTCTTGGTGAGGTACTTTTGGGGTCTTTCCAGTTGCTGCAGGTGTCGGGTAAGGTACATCCCAAATGGGGCATTGTATTCAATTATGGGCCAGATGAGTGATGAGTAAAGGGGCACAATGACCTCCCTTGATCTAGATGTGAATCCTTTCATGATAAGGTGGGTTATATAGAAGGTCTTTCTAACCACTTTGTCAACATGGTTGTCAAAGGAGAGATTACTATCAACTTGGGTTCCCAGGTCCCTAATTACTTCCTCCATACTTAATGGATTACCACCTATGTGGTAATTTATGGGCACTTTGTTTTTTCCAAAGGGGATGACTATACACTTTTTGGTGTTTAGCTTTAGGCCATGGCTTTGGCACCAGTTATCCATCTCCGTGAGACCCTTTTGGAGGATGCTTGTGCCAGCTGGAGAGTTGATTATGGCACCTAGTTTGCAGTCATCTGCGAACTTGGTCAGCCATAGTCCTCCTATGTTGGCCTGTACCTCAGAAAAATATATACCGAACAAGAGAGGTCCCAGGACTGAGCCTTGTGGGACCCCACTTGTAACTGGTTTAGAGTCTGACATGGCTCCCGCAATTCTGACCATGTGGGTTCTATCCTTGAGCTAGTTTGCAACCCATCTTATGATGTAGGGGTTGATATTTAAGCTGGAGAGCTTTTTTATGATGCCAGAGTTGGGTATTGTGTCGAAGGCTTTTTGCGAGGTCCAGGTAGGCTGTGTGGACTACCTTCCCTTCATCTATGGCCTTGGTGACTGTTTCAAAGAAATCGACCAGGTTCAAGAGGCATGATCTGCTCTTGACAAAGCTGAATTGGGTAGGATCCAGCGTCTGTAGGTCCCCAATGTCTTTGTTTATGAGTTATATGATGATCCGCTCCATAGCTTTGCAGACCAGGCTAGTCAGGCTTATGGGGCGATAGTTTCCAGGGTCCGTTGAGGCACCACCTTTGTGGAGTGGGACCACTGTTGCTGTACGCCATTCCTTGAGTACATATCCTGTAGTAAGGCTGAGACTGATCAGTAACTTTATATGAGGTTCTAGCTCTTCTTGGAGCTTGTGCAGGATGCAGCCCGGGACACCGTCCGGTCCCATTGATGCTGTGTTTTTTGCTTTGGAGAGGGCAGCTCTCACCTGAGCATCTGAGATGTCAGGGAGACAACTCTCTGCTGGGATAGATATTTGCTCTTTTGGGGGGGAAGGGGGGGGGGAGTTTGCACTGAACCTGTCTGCCGGGATGTTGGCAATGTCTGGGTTCAGTGTATTTTTTGTCATTTTGGACTAACTCCGAACATATCTGGGAGTTGCCACCCAGTTCCATAACTAAAGAAGGCCTTGTAATTATCTTTAGTGTCCTGTGCAATTTTTCTCTCGAAGCTGGCCTTAGATGATTTTATGAGGGACCGTAGTTTTTTGCTAGTACTGATCAGAGACGCCTTCCCTTTTAGGGATTTTGTTCTATCATGTAGTAGCTTCCTCCTTTTGTTGTATAGCTTATTTATGGCTGGGGTCCACCAGACAGGATGCCTGCCTTTGGAGAATTGGGTCTTGGTTTATTTGGGATTGCATGATCCATGCATTCCTGTAGGTGTCCATAGAATGCGTTTATAAAGGATTCTGCAGTTTAGGCCGTAGTTTCCACTGACCCGGGGGCTTTGAAGGATTTCACCTTGGTTTTGAGAAGTGTGAAATTTGCTTTTGAGAAGTTTTTCACTGTGGTTGTCTGGGCTGGTGGTGGGGTCGGGATGTGGATGTCCAGAGAGATTAATTTATGGTCCAATCTTATCAATGAGGGGTTACCTCTGGTGTGGAGCATAGAGTCCCCATGTTTGTGATGATCAGGTCCAGTATGTTTTCCCCTCTTGTGGGAGTGGTGACTAGTTATTCCATAGTATTTGAGTTTATAAATTCTAGGAACCTTTGGGCTAGGGTGTTGGGGCTTGAGTAATGCTCCCAGTCTATGTTTGGGTAGTTGAAGTCGCCCAATATAATGGTGTTTGGAGAGACCTTCATATTCTCCAGTGTTCGCAGGAAAGCCGAGTGAGGTTCCTACTTAACATCAGATCCACTGATTTGCTTGTGAAATGATGTGGGGTGAAGCAGTTAAAAACTACCTCTACCATCCAAAATGAATGCTTAGCTGAAGGATTTTAACTCTTCTCTTTAGACCATGTTGAGGATATTTTGTAGACCAGTTTAAGCTGAAAAGGGACAAGTACCTTCTTCAGCTACTCTTTGCAGGTGCTTTAAGAGTTCACGTGTTTTTGCTTTTTGAGCTACTTTATGGTCACAGGGTGAGGAAGCCCCTTGGCCTAATTTATACTATCTGGGGTAGTAAATGTGATTCATTGAAAGAGTCTGTTATGAAGTATGTGCTTAATTTCAAGACATTTTAGGTAGCTCGTGAAGTTAGCACAACAGCACCTAGCACAGCAGCAGTAAAATGTCTGGTATGAGCAGACTGACAGACTGAGGACCTGAGAGTATACAGACTAACAAAAGGTAATAGTGTTTATTCCTGGGAGGACTAGTTCACTGTAGTGAGGAAGATAAGTCATACCAGTTAGGTAGAGGCACTACCAGGCAAGAATTAGAAACAAAATCTATCTTGTCAATATGATGAACCCCTACTGGTAATAGAGAGACAATATCACTTAGTATTTGTAATGGGTTAGAAGATGAATTTAAATGGGGATCTGGTAGTAGAACTCTTCACTGAGACTCAAATGGATACCTGAGTGAAAAAGCAACAGCTATCACCTACACAAGTTCTGGAATCCAGGCAGTACTACAAAAATTTGGGTATATGTTTACTGGTAGGCAGAGTGTACCCAACTAGTACAGTATTATGTCTACATAGTAGTGTACCCAACTAGTATACTGATATGTGGACAGAAACCCAACAGCCAATCAAACATGTTCTTTACAAGGTACCTGAGCAAGTTAAGCAATTCATGCAGGAGGAACTGCAGGAGATGTTGAATGTGGGGTAATCCAGGAATCCAACATTCCCTTGGCCTAACTGCTAGTGTTGGTGCCAAAAAGGATGGGTGTGCCAAGATTTGTGTAGACTATAGAAAACTAGACAGGCACACAGACATAGATGCATAACCCATGCACAGGAAAACTGAAGTTTTAGACCACCTGAATGGACCTAAGTATCTGACCATAACTGAGCTAGGTAAGGGCTACTGACAGGTGCCTTTGATGCCTGTATCAAATAAGAAGCCAGCATTTACTATCAGGTTGGGGTTGTGTGCATTCACCAAAATGCTCTCTGGGATAAATAATGTCCTACCAACATTGCAGAGACTAGTATACAGCAATCTGTAGTCAGCTGTGGCAGCAACATGTGTGACATATCAGAGAGATTCTGAGAAGATTAAAAAGGACCGGGTGGACTATTAAGGCAAATAAATGTCAGGTAAGAATGTCTAAGATAACATCTTTGTCACCAAGTAAGTGGTATAAAGTTCAGCTGCCAGAGACGACCAAACTGGATACTGTCAAGTCATAGCTTACTCCTGTCACCAAAAAAGCTGGTAGGGGGCATTCCTTGGGACAGCAGGGTGTTACAAAAAGTTATTCCCTCTCTATAGTAATATAATCTCCTTTCATTGACCTTATCTGATAAAGTTATTTGGACACTGTCTTGTGTCAAGGCAGGGGGACTTGATAGTGTAACTTAAAATGCATCTTTACCCTCATGTTTCAGTTTTGTTGGTGTCTCACAAAACTTCATTGATATCTACAAAGAGTGAAGAAAAACAAAATAAATTGTATTAAGCTAAAGCAAATGTAATTGTTTTCAAGAAAGAAATGTGACAGGTTATGTGAAACAATTGCATTTCAGTAAAACATACAAAAAGTATATTAATATTAATATTAGTGAAATGTGTTGTTTGTAAAAGACTGTACAAAACCTCCAATAAATTGTGTAGTATGAAAATATATATTAGAGCTGTTAAAAAGTAAAACAGGATTCTCAACTATAGAAACATTTATAATACTTAAAGATTACTTCTGTTTAAAATATCTCTTCATATCAACAGTATATATATTTCCTTGTTTGGTCTATTTGGACTCTCTTGGAAGCATATATATTGTTATTGCTTATATATATATCTACCACTGTACTTGTTTTATGTGGAGCTTTTCTCCCCGGGCCTCCGCTGTAAATGGACCTTGCTCCAGTCGGACATTCCCGGTTAACAAATGTAAAATAAAATAAATAAATCTTCTTCTTCTTCTTTCGGCTTTTTCCCGGTTAGGGGTCACCACAGTGGATCACCTTGTCCGCACATTGAATGGCAGTGGAGTTTTACGGTGTCGAGTTGCCAGCCCGGCACCCAACCTTCCACAGAAGGCACACTCACATGCACACCTAGGGCCAATTTAGAGTGTCCAATCCACCTGCAGCATGTCTTTGGGATGTGGGAGGAAACCGGAGCACCCGGAGGAAACCCACGCGACCACAGGGAGGACATGCAGACTCTGCACAGAAGGCACCCCAGCCGAGGATCGAACCGGAGAACCTCTTGCTGTGAGGCAGCAATGCTAACCACTGCACCACCGTGGCTGCCCTTAAAATAAAATAAATAAATAAATAAATAAAATAAATATGACTGTAGAAACAGAAAACCTTCCACCCAAATACTGAGAATAAAGAGAGAATGCTGCCTAGGACTTATTTAAGTGGGAGAAATAGAAGGAGAAAGAGCAATCAGTTTAGTTTTCTGCCTTAATTCTGGACTGTACATAGCGGAGTGTGATCCTAGACAGAGCTCATGCTAGAAGTTTCATTGTTTGTAAAATTGTACAACTGCAGCTTGGACCTACAAGTTAGAGGTATATCAAAATAAAGTAAAACTTTAGCTTTTGGTAATTATAAGTCCAGATACACTGTAATTTCTTCTAAATGTCATTTGTCTGTATAAACACATTTATTTTGTATTTACTTTGTGCAAGTGTATAGCTGCTTATAAGTTTAATTTTGCCAAGTATACTGCTTAATTTTATTTAAGGGAATGAAATTTAGTGTTGAATTTCAAAAGCTTGTAGCTGGTAATTTATTACGTGTATAACACTAATTGCTAGACTTGGTTCCTCAACTGTTGGCTTCTCTCTTTTGAAGAATTACTGGTAAAGGTACTAGTACTATATTAATATTTAATAGTTGGCTTATTTTATGGGTGACATTTTATTGTGTGTTTTGGTGTGCTAGAGTGGTCTAGCTGATGGCAGAATTAGCTTAAAGATAAGAAATTTATGTAAATAGCGGAGTGATAGCATTAATCCCAACTGGAAAAGACTGAACATGTGTGTTCTTGAGTGTAGACATACTACTGGACAGATTTTTAGTTTATTATGGGCAAGAGTGAACTGAAAGGCACTGCGGTGAGAACAACCTGAGTGACATCCTGTGGGGCCTAAGATTATAAATTTGCTGTGCTGTACAGATGGACAGTTTAAAGCTTATTTGAGTGTGGCATGTGCTGGCTATTTTATAAGGTAGCAGTGTACATTTATACTACATTCTTTTTTCTCAATTGTTTTTACTGAAAAATTTTGCAACAAAACATTAATATATGATAATAGAAATATTATAAAACAAAAATAGATATCTAAAAGAATAATAATAAACAACTTAAATAACTATTTACAATGGTGCTTACTATAAAACAAAGCTTTTTAAACAGAAAAAGAAATGTAAGAGTAGTTGTTAGTTAATTATTAAAGTCTGTTTATCCAGCAGTTCTTTGAATGTCAGCCCTATATTATATGAAGAGGTGATTTTAGATGTTCTTGTCTTGATTTGAATAAGTTCAAGATGACAAACTTCAGTTGTCAAGTGTATAAATTCCTTCATAATAGGAGGAGTCTGATTCTTCCAGTTCTTGGTTATGACTTTTCTTGCTAATGTTAAGATATTCCACAAAAGAGTATATTTTATTTTCATGACACAAATGAGAATAGGTGTCTTAAATAAAATAAGTGATTTGGTCAGCATAAATTTATCATTAAAACAGACTGTAAGAGAGAATTCATATTCTCTCAATATGTTTTAAGTTTTATACAATTGTAAAACATATGCTGCCAGTCAGCATTAACATTTAATTTACATTTCTAGCATCCCATGTCTTTATTATACATCAATTCAACTTTATGTGGTGTGATAAAGGTTCTGTGTAAGAACTTCCAAGAGACTATCCTCCACCTTAGTGACGAAGTAGATAGTTTTTGAAGACTGGAGTATTAGTGTTTTTATCATCTTCACTTGGGGAGTTATTATTAACAAGTCTAAAACAATCCCAATACCTTTGTCAGTGACATACTGTTGATTCCTTAAGTACCTTATATATTTTAGGCCTAAGTCCCTTTCCAATTATATTCTGATGCATTATAATAATGAGTAATTTAGTGAATGATTTTAAAAGAGGTGTTATACATCCATTGTTGAAAAAATCAGGCCTCGATGCGTCTGTATTGGCTAATTATAGGTCAATTTCCAAGTTACCTTTTTTGAGTAAGGTGTTGGAGAGATGTGTCTATGGCCATTTTTTGGATAAAAATAATTTCTTAGAAAATTTTCAATCTGGTTTTAAACCATTACATAGTACTGCGACGGCTTTGTTGAAAGTTATGAATGATATTTTTCTTGCAACTGATAGAGGTAAATCTGTATTATTAGTGCTGTTGGATTTAATGGCTGCTTTCGATACAGTTGATCATGAGGTGCTTTTGCACCGTCTTGAACATTATGTAGGAATTACTGGTTTGGCGTTAGATTGGTTTAGGTCTTACCTTACTGATAGAATGGTATGTGTACAGATGGGTGGTTTTTCATCTGATTTTTTCCACCTTCCTTGGGGGGTTCCACAGGGTTCAATCCTGGGGCCTTTGTTGTTTTGTATTTATATTCTGCCTCTAGGAGACATCTTACGAAAATATGGTATTGACTTTCATCTGTATGCTGATGATTGTCAACTTTATCTACCTTTGGATGAGTCTGATGGTCGATCATTATTAAAGATTCTGGATTGCTTACGTGAGCTTAAGATATGGATGGTGGAAAACTTCTTGAGTTTAAATGAAGGAAAGACAGAAGTGGTGTTTTTCGGTTCCAGGCATTACAGTGATTCTATTAAGATAGATTATGGTGAATTGACTCCCTATTTGAAGGATTCTGTTGTTAATTTGGGGATAATAATGGATAACGATCTCTGTTTTAGGAGTCATATAAATAGGGTAGTGGCATCTTCCTTCTATCAGTTAAGATGCTTGGCTAAGGTGAAACCTTTTTTGTCTAAATGTGATCTTGAAATTGCAGTGCATGCTTTTATAACTTCACGTTTGGATTATTGTAACTCCATTTTATTTGGTGTGAGTCAGGGTGTCCTGTCTCGTTTGCAGCTTGTTCAAAATGCTGCTGGGAAGTTTTTGGAAGGCAAATGCAAATTTGATCATGCCATGCCCATATTGGCAGTCTTACATTGGCTGCCTGTTTCTTATAGAATTCATTTTAAAATCTTGTTATTGGCATTTAAAGCTCTTAAGGGGTTAACCCCAATTTATTTATCAGAATTGTTGCATCCCTATGTACCCGCTAGGGCACTTCGTTCTGAAGATTTGTCTTTACTTGAGGTCCCAAGGTCACGATTTAAGACGAGGGGAGATAGAGCTTTTGCTGTTGCAGCTCCAAAACTTTGGAATGAGCTTCCACTTTATATTCGGCAGTCTTCTTCAGTGGCAGTTTTTAAATCAAATCTTAAGACTTATTTTTATGATTTAGCTTTTAGTAATGTATGTTGATTGAATTTGTATTTTATTTTTTGTAACTTTGTAAAGCACTTTGGTGGCATATTTTGTCTGTAAGGTGCTATATAAATAAAATTTGACTTGACTTGACTTGACTTTGAATGTGAGAAAGAATTGTTAACTGTTGGTTAAATTAGATTAATCTTATGTTCAACTAATTGTCTACATTTTTGAATTTCTAACAACATATCTTTCCTTAAATTAAACTTATTAATGATATGGTCAACATCTTGTAATATCCCATTGTCTAATTGTCTAGTAATTGATACAAGTATAAGATTATTTTTATATAAATGTAAATTGGCCTATGTCATAAGTGATAATTCAATAAATGTGTTTAAAAATACTATTTTGAGTTTAGGCAATTAGAAATGCAAAGAAAATCCATGCTTTATTTTCAGGGTTCCTGAAAATAAAAATTTTAAAGGAGATTATTATCATTTTAATATAATAACAGTTAACTGGTTTGTTTTTGTTTTCTATAAAATAGTCTTTTACTAAACAATGACATTTATTAGTAGCTACTTTAGTTTGATATGATTTTGTTAAATTATTGGATTTACACCAAATACCTCCCTGAATATCTTTCCATTTGGCATTATAACTATTATTTAACCAGAAATTATTGTCTTAACAATCGAGGACAAGGAATATAATTCTAAATCTGGAAGACCAATATTACCAGACATCCAATCACTAATGTGATGATTTAAAGCCATTGTTTAGAAACCATAAAAATCTCAGAAGCAAAGAATTATAATCTTTTATATATTTTTGGGAGTGGGAGGGAAAAAGATTGTATTATATATAGAATTTTAGGAAGGATAATCATTTTAATTGAGGAGAGTCTTTCTTACATAGTGAAAAAAATATTCTATTTATTAAGAGTTTGATTTATGGAATTTAAGTTATTATTATAATTAAGGGTTGTTATATCTTTAATATTATCAGACAAGATTATCCCTACGTAAATGATTTTACCATCTTTCACAATGCATTTAAGTAATTTCTTATTATTTTATTAATATTATAATTAACAGGTAGTATTTTAGTCTTATTCTCATGCTGAATGCTTTAACCCTGAATGCTTTAAGACTTTGCTAAAACATCACCTGTTCTCTCATTGGCTATGTACATGTACCAGCACTGACTATAAAAAATCCCAATATTCCTAGCCTTCCTACCTTTCCTCCCCATCTCACTTACAGCTCAGACTCCTCATATATACATTCAGTGCTTTCAACTTAGTGAGTCCAACATGTGCCACCCAGTCACACATAATCTACTGTATCAGTTACTTACCATCTCTTCTATTCATTCTTGATGCTTCTATAGCAGTAGCTCTAAGGCTATACCTTACTCTCAGAATCTGTAATCTGCTGCTCTCCATCTTTCCCCGTCTACTACAAAACTGCAGTACTGTATTGTTCACACATTCACTATTATCCCATGTCATCAACTGTATTCTTGTTTGGCTTGCATACTTAATACTAGTTATACAGATGTTAGATTTTATCAATTGTATTGTATTACATATTCTGTAATGTGTTCTACACCATTGCTGCTTGATTTCGATATTTTGCTTCTGTAGTTTTATCATATTTGTTTTTGGAGCTTTTCTCTCCAGGACTCTACTGAAATTGGCTCACCCTGGCCCAGTAGACCTCCTGGTAAACAAATGCAAATAAATAAATAAATAAATGCAAATAAATAAATAAATAAGAGAAGAATTGCAATCAGTCCAAGTTAATAGCATGTCATCTGCAAATAATTGTGTTTTGTGGATTAAATCATTATTTATTAGTATGCCTTTGATGTTTTTATTTGATCTTGTATAATTTGCAAACGGTTCATAAACGAGAACAAAAAGCCATGGGGACAAGGGACAACCCTGTTTAGTACTTTTAGTAATCATGATTTATTGGGAAGTATATGAGCCTATCTTAATGTATGCAAAGGAGATTTCATAGAGAAGTTTGATTAATTGTAAGAAATTGAAAAATTACATTTCTGCAGTACTAATAGTACGTACTCCCGATTAACTGAATCAAATGCACTATTGATATCCAGACTAACCAAAGTTAGTATTTTTTAATTATTAGTATAATCAATTATTGATAGTATCCTCTTGATATTATAATAGGTGTTCCTGTTCATTATAACCCAATCTGATCATTATTTGTCAACATTGGAAGAAACTGTTTTATTTTAGCAGCATAGAGTGCCATGAATATATTATAATCTATATTTAACAATGAAGTTGGTCTATATGAAGAACATTGTGTTGAGTCCTTGTCAGGTTTTATAATTGGGGATATTAGGGTGCATTTCTAGGATGGTGGTACCTTTGTAAGTCCTTTAACTGTTAAAAATGCCTTTAGTAAAATACTCAAAACATACTTAATCATCATTTTATATAGTTCAGGCATTATACCATCATTTCCAAGTGCCTTATTGGGTTTTAATTTATTAATTTGAATTTTGAGTTTAGACATTGATATAGGTGCATCAATTATTTTTATTTGATCCTCTGACAGTCTATTTTCAGTATGTTTTTCATAAATATTTTAATTAGATCTTGTGTATCCGTTGTTGGTTTGTGTTGATTAATCTTATTAAAATCGACCTGAAAACATGCAGAATATATTCTGTTTCAGTAACCTTCTTTTTACTGCTGGAAGAATATTATTCTTTGATGTAGCTTGGTTTAACAATCATTTTTTGTTCTAGTAGCCAATTTATGTATGGACTGAGGATTTATGGAATAATTACATATTTTAATATTTTCTAAATTTATCAAAGTTTTATGTAAAATTTCTAAATATTTATTGTTTTTAGCTATTTATTTCTTCCATTAAGTTATCATTTCCTTTTTTACTATCTAATTTTTACTTATCAAATTTCTCCTGAAATCTATCAATTCTTTGTCTCATAGTTTCTTTTTTTTGTGTATACCAACTTGTAATTTTGTCAAAAATGTATGCTTTTAAAGAGCCCCATACAAAAATCTATGAGGTGTTACCTGTATGATTAATTTCAAAAAAAGTTAGAATTTCTTTATTAAAGAACTCCTTAAAGTCTTTCATGTTGGTTATATATACAGGAATCCTTTTAACTGGGATGTTATTACTCAAATTCAAAATAACTTCAAATGTTATCATGTTATGATCCAACAGTGGGCAAGAGACTACTTTAACGTTATCTATTCTATTAGTGATCTCATTTGAAACATATCCTCTATCTATTCATGATTGTGTCCCATGCCTTTGGGAGAAATGTGTAAAGATGTGTAAAGAAGAGTGAGTGTAATACTGAAAACTCATTTATATATTTCATATTATGTAGGTCAGT
Source organism: Protopterus annectens (assembly GCF_019279795.1). NCBI lineage: Eukaryota > Metazoa > Chordata > Ceratodontiformes > Protopteridae > Protopterus > Protopterus annectens. Next base: position 885,173,250 of record NC_056745.1, read on the forward strand.
GAACTCCATCAAACTTAACTGAGACAGGTTTCTTCCATTTACAGCTAGTGTTGGTATACTTGACAGATAAAATACAATTAAAGTCACCTGAAAAATAATGTTCCCTTTGATGTTCATATTATTTCCCCCAACTGTTGTTTAACTGTTTGTATTCCCAATCCAGGTATCTAATAGACATCAATAAAAGTGTATAGTTTCCTTTGAATCTCTAAAGTCACTGAACAAAACGTGTTTTTTCATCAATAAATGTATTCAGAATTGTAGGTATAGGCAAAGAATTTTTCCATACAGTAGCCCCCTTCTCTTTTGTTTATAATGAGAGCTAGTGAATACAGAATTGTGTTTAGTATTAAGCCTGTTCAAATCTTCTGTTATTAAATGTGTTTCCTATACAAAGATAACTTGGGAATAAAATATTTTTAAAAATTTGTATAAACTACCCCTTTTACAACCATTATGTAATCCATTGATTTTAACTGATATGCATTTCAAGTTGGCCATACTACTGAAATAGGAAAAAATAAATAAGTATTACATGTAACACTCTCATACATTTGTAAATAATATGATATTGAAAAAAATCTTTATTATATACAGTATAGTGAACTGCTTACATATATATATATATCTTATGATAATTGGGATTGTTAACCGTAAACTTTCTATCAAGAATAGTAGACACCAAAAAAATAATTAATTTGTAAACTTCTATGCATACACTGTGCGTTCCCATCCCCCCATGGAGTTTAAAACTCCTGATTTGAATAGCAATCCTATTTAACACTACCACCTACCCACAAATAAGTATCTAGCATCAATCTACTACTTCTGAAGTTATAATGTATGAAAGGTCTAACGTATTTAACAAAATTAAAAGGAGTTAGTATATACATAATATTCGGATTATAAAGATTAATTTGCTTGCTATAAAACTTATAAACTGTAAAGTATAGCAGATCTTGTTGTCATTTGGTTCTATTCTATTTATAAGACCTAAAATAGTATTATAATAAATCCAGTCATTTATTTCAGTATTGAGAAAAAAGAGATTAACACAGATAAAAGACAATACATATAACATTGTTTATAACAACCAGCTATATTACTTATATGCTATTATATATTACTGATAATGTGACTAACTAGTTAACTATTTAAACTCAGTTCTGAATACAAGACTGCACATGCTTGGATATTATGACAGACGCATATGATATTTCAAAGAACAAATACATTTCTCTAAAAAAATCTTTGTGAGGACTTGCATATACAGTTTTCTTTCAAAACATGCCTCTTCCATAAATAGCATATCATATTCACTAGAACATACTGTGAGATATAAAATAGTAAAAGAGTAACTCTGGTGTCTAAAATAAGTAATAATACGTTCCCAGAATTATATTTGCACTGAGGGAATAAAATATGGTTGGTAATATACCCACTACAGTATTTTTAGAGACATATCAATTCCCAGCTTATCAAAATGACTGTGTAATTTTGTCTAACTGTGGAAAACATGCTATTACCTTCATATGAGTCCCTCCTTTACTGTGCACCAGAATTTCAATTAACTTTTAGAACATGAGCTTCTAATATTGTCATGTATTTGAGCTCCTCACTTCCTGCTCAAAAAGCACATCCACAAAGAAAGCAACACAGATCATCACCACAGCCATTGTCATAAACATATACATATATATTGTACACATATGCAAAACAAATCAACCAGGCCAGGGGCTGACATCAACAGACTAAACAAGATCATCCTCCCTTCTTTAAATTAATAGAACAGAATGCAATTTGAATAATATAACATCTTAGGATAAAAGTTAAATTGAAGAAATAAATTATGTATTGTATATGATGCCACAGTACTATAAAATGTATTATATAACTTAAAGAGAGAAATACAAGTTTTACAAGTGTTAAAATAGAAATTTTTAGGTAAATGCAGCAGAGACTGCAAGTTAGTTAACGCCTTCTTACTATTTTGCACTGAATTTGTGTGTTAAAATCAGGCATAAAAACATTTTATCCAGTATTTCTACACACACACACACACACACACACACACACACACACACACACACACACACACACACACACACACACACACACACACACATAGAACTCTGTATAAATTGTCTCCTGACAGAAAATGGCAGGAAAGAAACATTCTATTAGAACCTGCTTTGTGAGAGGGAAATATCACTGTCAGTAAACAGCCTTCATTCATGTTACACTGAGAAAGAAGGCTGTATAAATGGTTAAAACCAACCTGCTCCCTGGTATTTAAGAACCTATGCTGTATCACTTCTTGTTATAATTTTATTTTTTATTTGGTGCACTCTCTCTCTCTTTTTGTATATCTATCCTAGCAGGGAAGGAGAGAACAAAAAACAGGTTTCAAAATGAACTCCAGTGTTAAAACCCAGAAATTGTCTTCACTACTGTAGTTCTCCTATCCTAACCCCTCCCCAGTGAATAAACCAGCACCAAACATCACAGAAAAGACTATTTAAGAGAAAAGAATAAAAAGAAAAAGATAGGAAAAAAAGAAAACAGCTTCATACACACTGCATACACAATTTTATCACTATATTAGTAAAGAAGCACTCATAAACAGCATAACAGTCTGACATCTCTTAGAGAAAGCACATCCAAATGTCATACATACAACACCTCACATATTCCAATCAACCATGACATATGACTTAAGAGTTAAAAGTTAAAGATACCATAAGCATTCAGTCCATTCACAACACACTTATTTAATGTACTGTTAGCAACTTGCTATTATGTTATCATGAGCTATCACTTTAAGCTTTATGTGGCACATATATGAAGAAAGGAAACCAGGATATATATGTAAGGAAGGCTTATTATTATTTAAAGAGTCAATTTCTTAATACTTATTAAGCTAACATTCTGCAACTGATCCTCTTCTTGCTCTATGGGATTCTGTCTATTCTGCATTACTTTTAACACTTATCAGTCCCTACAAATAATTTCTGTTACTTCTTAACCATATATCCCTTTCTTTTATATCCCCCTATTTTTAAACTCCATTTTAATTTTATCCCACTGCCTATCTACATTTTCAGAATAAACTTCAGTCCTCTCTAATAGCTCCTGAATAATTTGCACTACCCATTCCTTAAATTCCTCTCTTTTCAAGAGATAGGTGGGAATGAGCCAATGTCTCATTTTTATTTATTATCCTGTGGTTTTATTTTAATTATTATTGGTGCCTGATCTGAAATAGTTATTGGGTGCATACCAAGACCTTCAATTAAATGCACATGTTCCTGTGAAATGTAAATCCTGTCTAGCCTAGCCCAGGTTTTATATCTTGAGGAATAATATGTAAATTCACTCCGAACTCCTGTTACTGAATTCACATCTTCCATGCCAAATATTTTCATAAATTTCTTCAAAAATCTACCCTCATTTGTTACACTTACACTTCTGAGACCCAGACACATCTTCACTGTTGCAAATCACATTCCAGTCCTAATCTATAAGTAATATTCCTTGATGAAAACTGATTATTTCTCCCAGAATTTTCTTAAGCTCCATTATAGCAGTTTTAGGTGGAATACAAATATAGGCCAGTGTAATCCTCCTCCCTTGCCAGTAGCCCCTTATCATTAAAAATTTGCCATTACTATCTTTTTTATCCTCTTCTATCACTATTGGAGCTCCTCTTGCAGTTAATATAAGTACTCCTCTTTTCCTTTGTCTCGGGTATTCTGTTGAATAACTATCCTGAAAACCTTTATTTATCAGATTCAAGTGTTCAGTTCTTTCTAAGAGTGTCTCCTGTAACATAACTATTTCTACTCTACATTTTTTTTATTTATCTGTGAGACCATTGCCATTTAAAGATATTATAGAAAGGATCACTGCATTAAAAATTATTATTCATACCTTTTATGTATAACACCTTTTTTATTAAATGTATAGTTCCAGCCTTTGTGTTACATGCATACACTGTTTGACTGGTTGAACTTTTCTGCAGTTGTTTCTTGTCATATCCTTTTGAGCCTATGGCACATCTTACAAAACTTTTTGTTTTATTGAAAGCCCTCAAAAAAAAACACACCCCAATACCCCTAAAACCTATTAACTTAATACTAGCACACAAAACTATGTACATCTTCAAATACTGAACTTTTACCCTCCTAATAGGAACAAAAGTCTCAAACTGACAGCCACACTCATACTTTGTTTACTAATGTCCATAATGATTCACTCCATGGCCTTGCACATAAGGCTAGTCAAGCTAATAGCTCTATAGTTCTTAGGGTCTGTGGAAGCACCACCTTTGTGCAAGGGAATAACAGTGGCTGTTTTCCATTCAGCTGACATGAAGCTGGTGCGTAGACTATAATTGAAAAGAGTATCCAATGGTGCTGCTAATTTATGTTGGAGCTCATGTAGGATGCAGCCTGGGATGTTATCAATCCCATAGCTGCTGTGTTTTTGGCCTTAGGGAGAGCATTTATGACCTGCTCTTTAGAGATACAAGGTAGGGGACAGGTGTTAAGGATGTCATAGGGTACATGTGGCAGGGACAGGGGGAGTGAAGTTTTCACAGAACCTGTTGGCCAACAGGTTAGCTATGTCCACAGGCTCAGTATATGTGGTATCATTAACTACCATTTCTGCACACATTTGGGACTTTCCTTTTAGGTTACAGATGTAACTATAGAATACCTTGTGGTTGTCCTTTGTTGAGGAAGCTAATTTGGACTCATACTTTCCTTTGGAGGACTTCACAAGATGTCTTATTTGCTTGTTTAAGCTGAGGAGGGCATGGTTCCAGTTTCAGAGAGCTCACTCCTTCTTACTCTTAGACAGCAATTTCTTCCTCTTATTGTAAAGCCTGTTAATGGCAGTTGTCCACCAGACAGGTTAGCTCTTTCTTGAGAAACTTGTTTTGGTCCTATCAGGTATGCCCAAGTCAATGCAGTTATACAGGTGTTTGTATAAAGCATTAGTGTAGAGCTCAGCATAGTTGTCAGTTTCATCTGAGGGAGGAGGTACAGTGAAGCTATTTATACCATCCTGTAAGAGGTTATTAACTGCTTTGGAGAAGATTTTTAGTTTAGTTGCTGCTGGGGGGTTGGGAGTGATAGTTACTGCAAATGAGACTGATACGTGGTCAGATCTAATCAGGAAGGACCTCACAGCAGTGGGGGGTGTTACAGTGGTCCCCCATATTGGTGAGCACCACATCCAGGATGTTGGCATGCCTTGTGGGGGTGTCAAACAGCTGGTACATGGCACTGGAGTTAATGAAGTCGAGGAACCTTTGGGCAAATGAGTTTGAGAATGAGTAATTTACCCAACCAATGGATGGGTAGTTAAAGTCACCCAAAACCATGGTGTTTGGATGCATCTTGATAGACTCAAGTAGATCCAAATAGGTAGAGCGGACATCCTGATTCATGGAGGGGGTCCTGTAGCTGGCAATGACTTGAATAGGTGTCCTACCAGCAGTTAATTGCACCTGAAGTGTCTCCAGGGAGTAATATTGTTTAACCAATCTGGAGGTGTATTTATCTTTAATGAATACTGATACACTGCCTCCTTTAGTTTTCACACCTTCAGTTTGAGGTATAAATGTGTGGAAGGAGCTGTAACCCGGTATGGCTGGAGTGCTCTCCACAGCCCTGAACCAAGTCTCTGTAACTGCACAAATGTCTGTGTATTTCAAGGTGAGGACAGCATCCAGTGAGTGCAGTTTCATGTTAAGACTCCTAGTGCTTAGTAGCATAACCTTGAGGTTGTTTTAGATGGAGTTTTTACGTTGGGAATTTTGTTCTTGAGATACTGCCTAAAAAAGGCACTATTGGGGTGGCAAGAGCCTTAGCAAGTAGCCAAAATCCAAGGGGTGACAGACGAAGACCATCTCTGGCAAAGCATTGAGGTCTGTCGATCATGTTGTCCCAGGCTGACAGATAGAGGATCCCCTTAGAATGATACCAGAAGCTAAGCTAGTTGTTGAAGTCCATCATTTTCTGTTGATATTGAGGCATCATCCTAGGCGAAGATAAAATTCTGCTTAAGGCTAGGGACATACCTGCCTGAGACACATAGTCCGAGAGGTCAGTCATGTCTCTCTTCATATAGTTCAGAGAGGTACATCTCAAGTAGTTTGCACCAACATGGACTATGACAAACTCATAACAGTACCTATTGTTGAGAAACTTGAGTGCATGTGTGATATGGCATATCCTGGCACCTGACATCTGACAATGACCTTTTCCTTATCCAGCCTGCTGAGAGGGACATCAGTGTCTCTCATGTGGAATCACCTATGACTAATATATTTGAGTTTGTGTTTTGCCTTAAGGGTTTGATTGGTGAGACACTGGTGCATGAGCTATTGTGTGTAATGTGTTCTGCAGAGGAAGTGTTATCTGTAGTGTGCTTGTGTTTGTGTTTGGGTGGTCTCTGGTGTTTAGGTATGTTTCTGGTGATGACCTCTGCATATGTAGGTATGCGTGATGTGGTATGGGTGGAGTAGAAGGTGAGGTGTGCATGCTGGTAACCCACTCATTGTCATAGGTACTGACCGATGTGTGAGAGAGCATGGATTCAAGGTTCTTAATATAGTTGCATCTCTCACACGTGTTTGTGTGGACTAGGTGTAGAGGGTTATCAGTGAACATGAGACAGTTGCTATACTACCTCAGGATGCTCACGTTGACCAAGCTGGCTGGATAAACTATGGGAATTGTCCATCCATAGTAATAGGTAAATTTATATGAACAGGAAAAGACGTCACACTTAAGAGTGGCTAGTGGGTGAGAGGTGTGTTGGTACCTCTGAGGCTAGGCTTGGTGTTCCACCTGACAGTACAACAGGGCCAGGAGAAACCTCTGGAGGACCACAAGCAAAGTGCTAAGGGAAAATGTAACAAACAAAATGTTTGCGTCTGTAATCACCAATGTTAACTGCAAATACGCTGCAGTGCACAATGGAGTGCTACACACAAACAAGTGCAAACACAGGGCTTAAATAAAACAAGAAAATACCATTTTTATATTAAACTAGCCAATAAGAATACTCTGTCTGAGCTCTAGTCCAATCACCCCTGATTAGATGGGACTCAGACAGCACTCTCCTCACACAAGGGTGCAGAAGGGTCTTCACCAACAAAGGTGGTTTGAAGTTGATTCCTAGATGCTACAAAACAGGCCCAGAAATAGTAAATTTGGAACTGTGCAGTGCTGCAGCTGAACTAGTACAGTGTACAGTAAAATGTGACAAAAAATAGTTCAGACAATTCAAACAGACAGTGGAATGGAAATATAAATTAAAAGTGCACTGTTAGAAGAAAAACAGGCATTGATATTTAGTTGTAAGCAACGGATACCTCAGATATTTCAGTATCTCAGTGAAGAGCTGGTTTTAGTGCTCAAGTGATAAAAAACAGTCTAGATTCAGCGAGTCAAAATCTAACCGCTGCTATAAAATGCAGAATTACTAGAAATTCAAAGTGCATAAAATCACATTCACAACAGCATGAGGCAGTTTAAATAATGTAGCAATTCACCAGCAATTCTCAGCATAGAAGGGTGTAGGCCACACTCTCCCACCACACGAGTCTAGACCACAAACCTTCCTAATGTAAAACAACTGATTTTGGACCACAAGTGCTTAAGCCAGAACTAAGCCACTTCAGAATAACAGACACAATAGACCTACAACCAACAATTTCCAGCCAGAAGGGTGTAGGCTACCCTCTTCTGCCACAAGAGTTCAGACCACAAATCCTCTTAATGTAAAGTAAGTGGTTTGGAACCCAAGTGCTTATACCAGAATAAATACACTTAGAATAACAGGAACAATAAGCCTTCACCAGCAATTCCCAGCTTAGAAGGGTGTAGGCCATACTTTCCTGCCACAAGAACCCAGACCATAACCCTTCCAATGTAATGTAACTGGTTTGGAGCCCAAGTGCTAAATCCAAAGCTAAGACACTTACAGAATAACAGACACAATGAGACTTCAACCAGCAATTCTCAGCTTAGAAGGGTGTAGGCTATACTCTCCCATCAAAAGAGTCTAGACTACAAATCTTCCTAATGTAAAATAACTGGTTTGGAATCTAAGTGCTTAAAATGGAACAAAGACACTTAGTACAACAAGCACAATAGGCCGTCACTCAGCAACTCCCAGCTCAGAAGGACAGAGGCTACCCTCTCCTCACACAAGAGTGCAGACCACAAACCTTCTTAATGTAAAATAATTGGCCTGAAGCCCAAGTCCTTTTAACCAAAACTAAGGCACTTAGAGTGACAATTATAATTTAATCAGGCTACTAACAAGCAATAACAAATGCAGCAGAATAAATGCAATTGAACAATAAAAGAACAAGCAGTAAAAACAAAATAAAGTAATAAAATAGGAAGTGTCATAAAACCAGAAAAAGCAGCTAAATAAAGTGTTTTTTTTTAGTTAAGTAGGAAGGGAGGAAACAGAAGATAATTCAAGGTTAAGAAACTAGAAACTAATGGGGTGGACCTTCCCAAATGATCTCACTGTACACAATAGAATGAGCTGATGCGATGGGACTGGGAGGACTGTCCAATATCAAATTTATACTGGAGATGGGCAACTCAAAAGCCACCAAGTTTTGAGAACACAACAATAATTATGAAATACCTAACAGCATAAACCCCCAATTATTAACAGGGAGCAGGTCCTGGCTGCGCTTGCTAAGGCCAAAAATGCAGCCTCAGTGGGCCCTAACAGTATCCTGGGATGCCTCATAATTAGCTTGAAATATGACCTATCAAAACCACTTGAGTCACTTTTCAACTATAGCCTCAAAACAAGCTTTGTGCCATGAGAATGGAGGACTAAAATGCTTATCCCACTTCAAAAGACTGGACCATCAGCTGAACACACCCACTACACACATATTTTGTCTGGCTAGTCTAATATGTAAAGCTATGGAATGAATTATCATGGAAATAGTCAGCAAAGACATAGGCAACCTTCTGACACTAGACTCAGTCCAGTTTGGCTTTTTCAAGGGAAGGTCATGCCTACTAAACCTGGTGGACTTCTTTATGAAGGTCACCAAGGCAATGGATGAGGGGAAAACAGTGCATACTGCTTATCTGGACCTCGCTAAGGTGTTCAGTACAATAAGCCAGTAGAGTATAGTTGATAAACTCACCAAACTGGGCATAAACCCCCACATAACTCACTGGATTTCTAGCTGGCGAACAGACAGGACCTAGTCAGGATTGGTGATACCACCTCTACTAAGGGAGCTCTGTACTTCAGACCTCCGTACTGGGACCACAGTAGCCCCCACCCCCCCGCCAATTATATATACTAACTCCGAGGATGCACTACAGTTGAAGGCTGTTACAAACTCACAAATGAGCGAATGCACACTGGCATTCGCTCAGTTGTGTTTCGTAACATTTGCATTCGCAGTTTTGGGTTGTAGTCGCACTCCTTTCACAAATAATCACTCGACTATCCACCGGTCGAGCATATGATAGTAAACCCAAGTATCTTATATTAAAGCACTACATCTACTTACCACCCCTGTGAATACCCACTTCCCTTAAAGGTATACCACTCCCTTATACTGTTCTAGCATGTCGAGTGGTAGATTACTGGCGTCGTCTCCAGTTCAGCTGGTCAATCTGGGCATCTTGAGACAATGCTACAATTGTCTCATGTACACAGACAACCCTCTCTTCCTCCTCCCAACAAGCACAATTACATGTGAGAGATGCAACTATATAGCCAAACTGGAGGCTGAACTCTCTCAACTCAGGGCTGGCATGACCAGACAAGAGGAGATGGCAATCACACACACAACAATCCCAGTCCCACATAGACCTACCACAACTGCAAACCAAACACATAAAAACACAAAGACATACTCGGAGGCTCTAATAAAAAACTTACCAAAACAACAGAGGCTCCCAAAGCAGACATCCAAAATTCCACCACCTCAAAACAAAACACATGCAACACATACTTCAATAAATCAGTGTGTCAACCAATCACAGCCCTTAAGGCCAAACACCTTGCCTGATACACTAGTAATAGGTGACTCCATAGTCAGACACTGTTGTCCCACTGACCAGGCTGAACAAGGAGAAGGTGACTGTGAGCTGTCTATCGGGAGCTAGGATCCGCCACATAACACATGCACTCAGGTCACTCACTCCAAAGCAAGTACAAATATGACTCCGTCATTGTCCATGCTGGTGTGAATGACCTGAGATGTACCTCCCTGGACTACATGAAAAGAGACATAGAGGAGCTCTCCGATTATGTAGCCCAGGCTGGTATGACCCTGACCCTGAGCAACATCTTGCCCTCACCAAGAATGATATCACAATACAAAGACAAGATGATCAGCTTTAACAATTGGCTCAAGTACTGGTGTCATTCTAAGGGGATCCAATGTCTGTCTGCCTGGGATGATATGTTGGACAAGCCACGCTGCTTCGCAAGGGATGGCTTACACCTGTCACTACTGGGCTTCCGGATATTGGCTAAGGCTCTTGCCACCCCCATAGTGCCTTTTTTAGGCAAGGCTCAAAAGACAAACCCACCTCCTTAGAAAACAAAAATGGAAAAAACTAAGGGTAATGCTGCTCAACACCAGAAGTCTAAATCTCAAGATGCAGGCACTTGATGCACTCCTCAGCATGGAGAACATCGACGTCTGTGCAGTAACTGAAACATGGTTCAAGGCTCCTGAGAGCACCCCAGCACTACCAGGCTATACCTCGTATCATGCTTTTCGGCCCCCAAACCCGGGCCGAACCACAAAGGGAGGGGGAGTGTCCATATTCATAAAGGACACCCACACCTCTAGGTTAGTAGCAACACATGAAGCATCAGAGACCATACAGGTACAACTTACCATAGGCAAAACTGCTATACAACTGGTAGCATGTTACAGACCACCCTCCCAATCTCAAGAACCCCACTCAGCCTTCCTGAAGACATTGGAGGATATGAATGTATCACAAAATACCATCATACTGGGAGACTTCAACTACCCAAACATAGATTGGGTACATTATTCTAGCCCTAATATCCTAGCCCAAAGGTTCCTGGAATTCATAAATTCAAATGTACTGGAACAACTAGTCACCTCTCCCACTAGGGGAGATAATATACTAGACCTGATCATCACAAACATAGGGACAAAATGCTCCACACCAGAAGTATACCCCTCACTAGTGAGATCTGACCACAAACTAATCACCCTGGATATACATATCCCACCTCCACCCCCAGCATAAAAGACCACAGTGAAAAACTTCTCAAAAGCAGACTTCACTCTTCTTAAGACTGAGATGGTATCCTTTAAGCCCACTGTGCCAGTGGATACCACAGCCCACAATGCCGAATCCTTCACAAATGCTTTCTATGGACATCTCCAAGAATGCATAGATCATGCAATCCCAAACAAATCCAAGTCCCTCTCCACCAAATGTAAGCGTCCTGTCTGGTGGACCTCAGCCATAAACAAATTGTATAACAAAAGAAGGAAGCTACTGCATGTCAGAGCGAAATCCCATGAAGGGAAGACACTCTGATCAACATTAGCAGAAAACTACGTTCTCTCATAAAAATATCCAAGGCAAACTTTGAGAGAAAAATCGCTAAGGACACTAAAGATAACCACAAAGCCTTCTTCAGCTATGTTAGAAACCTGGGCGGAAACCCTCAGATATGCTCAGAGTTGGTTCACAACAACAAAAAATACACTGAACCCACAGATATTGCTAACATTCTGGCTGATAGGTTCAGTGCAAATTTCTCGCCTCCTTCACCCCCAAAAGAAGAAATACTTATCCCAGCTGAATGTAATCTCCCTGTCATCTCAGATGTCCAAGTGAGAACCGCCCTAAACAAAGCAACAAACACAGCATCAATGGGACCTGACGGTATCCCGGGGTGCGTGTTACGTGAACTCCAAGGGGAGCTAAACCCATGCATAAAAATGCTATTTAACCTTAGCCTTACTTCAGGATATGTACCTGAACACTGGCGTACAGCAACAGTGATCCCACTCCACAAGGGGGGTGCCTCTACAGACCCTGGAAACTACCGCCCCATAAGCTTGACTAGCCTGGTCTGCAAAGCTATGGAAAGAGTCATTATGGAACTCATAAACAGAGACATAGGGGACCTACAGACGCTTGACCCCACCCAGTCCGGCTTTGTAAAGGGCAGATCCTGCCTTTTAAACCTGGTTGACTTTTTCGAAACAGTCACTAGAGCCATTGATGAGGGCAAAGCAGTCCATACAGCATACCTGGACTTGGCTAAGGCCTTCAACACAATACCCCACTCAGGCATCATAGATAAGCTAAACAGCTTAAAAGTAAACCCTTATGTCACTAGATGGGTTGCAAACTGGCTAAAGGACAGAACCCATAAAGTTAAAATCGCTAGAGCAATGTCAGACTCAAAGCCAGTCACAAGTGGTGTCCCACAGGGATCTGTCCTGGGACCTCTCTTGTTCGACATTTATTTCTCAGATGTTAAAGCAAACATGGGAGGGCTGTGGCTGACAAAGTTCGCAGATGACTGCAAACTAGGTGCCATAGTCGATACACCAGCAGATACACACATCCTACAAAAAGGCCTCACTGAAATGGACAACTGGTGCCGTAGTCACGGCCTTAAACTAAATGCCAAAAAATGTATAGTTATCCCTTTTGGAAAAAACAAAGTACCCACAAATTATCACATAGACAGCAACCCACTGAGTATGGAAAAAGTAATCAGAGACCTAGGGACCCAAGTAGACAGCGACCTCTCATTTGACACCCACGTTGCCAAAGTAGTTAGAAAAACATTCTACCTTGCACACCTCATCATGAAGGGTTTCACATCCAGATCCAAGGATGTCATTGTACCCTATATTCCTCCCTCATCAGACCCATGATTGAGTACAATGCCCCATTTGGTATGTACCTCACCCGGCACTTGCAACAGCTGGAGAGACCACAAAAGTACCTCACCAAAAGGATCAAGGGTCTCCAACATATGTCTTATTCTGCCAGACTAAAGAAACTTCAGCTCTATTCAGTAGCATACCGCCTGCTCAGAGGTGATCCCTGCCTGACATACAAGGCCATGTCCAATCAGGATCTGATGGACATGCTTCACCTCAAAAAATCCAAATCCATCAGGACCACGAGAGCTAAAGACTTAAACCTCGGCACAAGTATGAATAGGACATGCTGGAGGAATAGATTCATAACCCAGAGGCTTCCCATGCTTTGGAACAGGATCCCAGTTCATATTAGGCAGAGCCCCTCACTGAATCTCTTCAAGAGAAATCTTGATGAGTGGATAGGAGATCGTAAGTTTACCCCAGGGGTCACATCTGTGTCACTGCTAGACAGAGGCACAGTAAACTAATTCTATTATATAAGGGGACCTTCACTGTGTCACTACTAGACAGAGGCACAGTATTCTAGATTTTATCTGTACATGTTTGTACCATTTCATGGGGTGGCAAAAGCCACATCACTATGGCTAGGCTTACAAATGCCCCAGGGCAGATAGCCTAGTACTATACTATGAAACTATGAAACTATGAAATATACTTCTAGCTACAGCAGAGATGTCATAAGATGTATTCTTTGAATCACTTAATTTCTTGTTTTAGTTGTTCCGTGCTTTTATATAAGCAGTCAGTAATTACAAGAACATGGCAGTTACCGTACATATTACAAACAGCAAAGGAATGTATAGTAGGCAAAACATAACTACTCTTGTTATTTGTTCGTGTTAGTATTACCAATTATTTTTTAAAAAAGAAAGGGTGGATAGACAGATTTGGTAAAGGAAGAATTATGAAGAGGAAGGAAGGAGGATTTGGGATAAAAGAGACTACAAAGAGTTTTAGGAATTAAATAATTCTCTCTGTAGGCCTGGAAAATAATGAGTAATCATCTTATATTGCACAATACAGTTTTCTCTGGTACCTCAGCAGAATGTCTGCTGGAGAAAATTGAACCATTAAAGCTGACAAACTGATTTATACATGCAGTACTATGTTCTATTAATGCAGTCAGATTATAAGTATTTACATAGACCCTTATGTTCTATAGCAAACTCAAGTACATTTTAATGTGTGTAGTATATCACACAATTTCAAACTCTTGTATACCTTGTTTTGCTGCCCATGGACTAAGTCATTGCTGAAAAGGGTTTTGCTTGAATCCATTCACCTATCCATTTAACACACAGAAAAGCAATAAATTAATCAGTTGATTAATCAATTAATTTAATAATTTTTGTTGGGTACATAATATTTTCTACAAAAGGAAATCTGTTTACCTGCTTTTTGTGTGTTTTATTGATTTTAAAAACAGTAAATCAATGCACACATGCAGTGGTTTGTAATGCTTACTAACAATGAACACTGCTGACATTACAAATTTGTAGCAACAATATTTTGTTAGGGTTATACATGCTTTTCCTTTTATTCCCCCTCTTTAATGTATGTTGCATCTTTTTCCCCTTTTTGATTGCTATTCCCCTTTTTGATTGCTATCCTATCCATACCCTTCACTTTGGTCTTTGTTCGCCCCATCTAATATTCCATAGTACTCCCACACCTTTGCCTATTGTACTTTAAATTGACCATGCTTCGCTCATGCTGTATAGTTTTAATTGCCCATCTCATTGTTAAGCTGTTTGACACTGTGTTTCTCAATTCCCCTCCTCGCCTTTTTTAGTTTTCTAATTATGTACTATATAACATTTTTATCTATCCCACCAAGCCATCAATATTTGGTTAATTTTCTTTTTCAGTCACTCTCTCTCACATGATCTCCAGACCCAAATGCAGAATTTCTTCTCCTTCCTTTAGTTTCTCCAAATCCCCTTTCTTGTAATATTTCTTCATACCTTGCTGACCCTGTCTACTCCCAGAACGCACACAGTATTCCTGACATCATCCTTATCATATCACCAGCATCTTCCATCCTCATTCTTTCTCTTTTGACTTCTGTACTATATAAAATCCCTTTAAATAATCATTAGCAGCTGATCCCAAACCTTGTCGAAGACAACACCAGTGCACTGTTTATCAAATAAATTTTACTCCAATATATCTAGATATGGATTATGAAACATTATTGAATGCACAACCTTTTGAAAGCCAATTTATCTAAACCAAATTACTGAACCTGCAAACCTCAAAAATAAAATAAAATAAAATAAAAAATAAAAAGCATAAAAACATGTTTTATGTAGTGGGGCAAGCTGTCATGCATCCCTACCTCTGCTAATTATATATACCAATTCCAAGATGGCACTACAGTGGGTAAAGGACAAAACCACCAGTCCCGGCTGTTGTGCAGTCTCATATGGTAAAAAATGGTACAGATTAATTGGTTGAGTCTCAGTCAGCTGTACCAGCTTTTTCTTAGTTCAATAAACTGACTTTTCAACCAAAAGCCATTAACTCCAAGATACAGATGAGGCCTTTTTTAATGCATAACACACTGTGTTATTCAGAAAGATTATCACTGGCAACTCTAAGTAAAAACTCCATATTGTCCAATATTCTGCATAAAATTGTCTTTCTTCTGCTAGGAGAATTTGCAGCCTGCAAAAATTCTTTTTCAGTGCAGACAGTATATAGACTGATACCTTTGTGTGCCACTAGGCTTGCAAGATTGCACATTCTCAACAGTATTGAAAGGTATCAGTTTCCCTCTTATTCTGCATCAGTGTGTACAACATTATCTTTCTTCTGCTAGGAAGATTTGCAGCCTGAAAGCTTTTTTTTCAGTGCAGACAATATGTAGACTCACACATTTGCACGCCACTAGGTAAGCTGCTAATACCATCTGTACGCCTGAGCTTGCAACCAGTGCTAATGCTAAAAGAAAAGAACAGTTCATATGCTAATGTAGTATAGCATTGTTAAAACTGTTATATTGTGATACGTATGGCTTTCTTACCTGTGAGCAATTTCTCCTCCTTTGAAAAAGTAAGCATTTGAGTCTACTACTTCTGCTTCTTTCAGTGAAGACTGACCCATACTGACAACCCAAGCTAGTAATGTAAACAAATATCCTACCTCCTATCAGTCATACATCCAACTGTGTTCCTTCCCATATTGACAAAAGTGTACTCAAGGCATTTGTAACAGTTGACTGTTCCATTACTATTTCTCTTTAATTAAATTGGTAGCACTTTCTCAGCAGTTAGTTGATGAAACTGATTGCTTATGGTACGCAAAAACACAACTGCCTCAGGTCTGTCCCACTCTGTTTGCCCTCACTCCACTTGGGCTCACTCCACCCCAACCCTACCTCAAATTCCTACCCAACCCCTCTACAGCTACATTTATATCTATATACAACCCTCCTATTACAACATAGACAGTTCCCCTTTCTGTCTCTGTATCCACTCCAATTCTTTAGTCATCCTTTTCCTTCTACATCACTTCTTATACTTTAAGACTTATCTTGAAATCATCACTATGTGTTATTTAATTAACTATATCTCCTCTCCTCAGTTTATCACCTACTTTTCATCCTCTAGGAATGCCATTAATCATTTTTATTACCTCTGGTGCTTATATATCTAAGTACCCCCTACTCCTTTTGCTGTCACATCTCACCTGTAATATAACACCTATCTCACCAACTCTAAAATCCCCTACTCTTACCTATTCTACACAAATTATTGGCCAACCCTACTGAAAATTGCATCCAACTTATTTAACTTATCACCCTACCTCATTTTCAAATACATATCTATGTACTTTACCACCTACTCTTTCAAGCTTAAATATAAACCCAGTATGAATTTGCCATTATGTCCTTTTCTTTACTGACATTACCAAAGCATTTCTCTGTGTGGTGATGTACACTCTAATCCCGGCACATAAGCCACATCCCAACCACCTCCCCTTACCTCTCTTATATCTGTATCCCTAAGAAACCTAAAAATCTCCTCCATCAAACTATAGTTAACAAAGTAACAGAATTGCACTCCTGTATCTCTCATTACTTATTGTCATCCTCAGTGAAACTTAGCTTAATTCACTCCTCCAAGACTCTGAACTTCTTCCCCCAAGTCTATAATATTATATGCACTGATAGATGAAACAAAAAAGCAAGTGGTGTAGCTATCTTATTTTCAAACCACTGCTAACTCTCCCTCATGCTTTTCCCCACCTACATACCACTCGACAAATATAATAATTTCTAACCCTAGCCAAAAACAGTCATAACAATCTATGTATCATTGCTCTGCATATCCCCTCAGATAAAAATATACCTATCATGGAAGGAATCCATAACTGGATATCAAATTCGATACTCTGTTTAACTACAATCCTTGTTGATGTCAACATTGACTGGCAGTACGTTTCAACAGTCTATCTTTCAGATGGTAGCTATCTGGATGTATTTACACAACTTATAACCTCCCATACTTGCGTCAACAAAACCTCAGATTTTTGGCACAATTCTAGACTGGATCTTAGTTTCAAATTCTAAACAATACAATTCTCCCAGAACCCTCCCAATCTGACTCGGTGACCATTATCTCATCTATGTCCAGAGATTAATAAACTGCATCTCCATAGATCAACTTCTTAATAAATGCCATAACCTTAGCAACTTTATACCTGGTGTGTTCAACAATGTTCTTCAGTCCCTTAACTGGTTCAGTCTTTATACCTTATCTCAGGACAATGTTGTTCTTAAAAATTCAGATCACTATTTCTCAGTTTTCTAATGAGCTTTTCCCAGTTCAGAAGAATACATGTTGACTCCACTCAAAATGTCTGGCTATCCCACTCTAATTGCACACTAATCCACAACAGAGACAAAGCTTGGCAAAACTGACAAACAACCAAATCCCTTGCCCACCTTCAAATTTTTAAGCATCTATGCAACTTTGCTAAATCTCAAGTCACTGCTGATAAAAACTGTATTACTTAGATCCACAAATAAACCATAAAAAAACAAGAAACATCACTCTTCTATTAATAAAATCTTACATCCTTAAACTCCTACTGCCCCAAACCCCTGCCCAAATAGCTATCCTATAGAAACTGCTAATAAATTTTACTTCTTTGTTATAAACTCTAGTGCTACCCCAACACAAAATCCCTTACAAACTTATGGTGGCCTTGATGAGGTTCCCACTTCCAATAAACCTCTTTTCTCATTAAAAAACTGTCTCTACTTTACATATAAAACACCCACTCAGTAAGCATTTGCAATCTACGACAAAAAATCTAAAGCTTGCAGCTACTTCCGTTGCTTATCCAGTCTACATCTTGATCAACAGATCCATTCAAGTACCACATGTCCTATCTCTGGAAAAAAATCTACATCATACCTTTCCACAAAGGTGGTAACTCCTCTGACAAAATAAACTTTAGGCCTATTATTGTCTTATCCCCTCTAAATTCTAGAAAAGTGCTTACATCAGCAAATCTTATGATATATTCTTCAAGAAAACCTACTAACCTCTAACCAACATGGTTTTTCCCCATACTATAGCACAACAACTACCCTGGTTGCCTTCTTATATAATATTATCAAAGCTAGAGAGAATAATAACTTGGTCTCTTCCCTGTTATTAGATCTCTTCAAAGTTGTTAACACAGTCTGTAACTCCAAATTACTCTCTAAAATGCAAGTACTTGGTTTGCCTAACACAACGCTCTGCTGGTTCACTAGCTACCTTTCTCACTGACAACAGTCTGTAAAATGGTTCTCTACATGTTCCACTTTTATCCTAGTTAATACCACTGTGCATTAAGGCTCTATACATGGAAATGGCTCTCTACATACTCCACTTTCTCCCAGTTAATACCACTGTGCCCTAAGGCTCTATCATTGGAAATGGCTCTCTACATAGTCCACTTTATCGTAGTTAATGCCACTGTGCCCTAAGGCTCTATCATTGGACCTCTTCTATTTATCATCTGTAACAACTTCCATTCATCCTCTCAAAAGGCTTCCCTTATCCAATACACTGATGACTCCAGTCTCTGCTCATCAAACACTCTTCCTACTTTACACTCTTTTACCAACTCTTCCTAAATCCCAATAAAAAAAGCTATTATGATTTCTCACAAAATCTCTAACTCTTCTTAAAAACAGCTTCAAAATAACTTCTCTCAATCACACAGATATAGAAGTCATATCTCATATCAAATTATTATGCATCACAATTGATAATCAATTAAAAATTGATCTTCGTATAGAAAATTGTATAAAAAAATCAAAAACTTGGTATGCGCTACAGATTCCAAAAAATTCCTCAACAACTCTTCCAGAGTCACATTAGCAAACACATACCTTCTTCCTTATCTACTGTATGCCTCACCAATACTTACCAAAAGGTTAAACTGGCTTGAGCTACCCAATCACCTCAAGTACACCCAACTTGTACTTGCCCACAAAATGATATATAATCCTTTCCACTTTTAATGCATCAGTAGCATTCTCAAACAGTATCTTCCTAACCGTCCATTTCTCTCATCTGAGAAACAGCTTCTTGAAACCTATAAACCTGAAAAAAAGGACATAGTTTATTCTCCTGCATTGTAGACAGAACCTGTTACAAGAATCCTCTAGACATTAGATCAACACATACAAGTCCCATTGTTAAGCATATCCTAAAAAAATACCTGCTTTTCTCCAGACTCTGCACTTGCCTTTTTCCAGGTTAAACTGACCCATTTAGTTTCCCCTTCCTGTATTCTTTCTCTTACACTCTCTATCTTTTCTTTCTCTTCCATAGGTTCATAGGTGTGTACTAGGCTAATGGCCCTGAAGCCTTTACAAGCCTAGCCCATAGGATTGCCCTGGCATCATGCCACCGACCTTAGTTTCCAATGCCTCTGTTGAGTAGAGCTACTGGAGTGATCCCCAGGATGAATTTTCTATTTCCCATCCACTCATCAAGATTTCTCTTGAAGAGGGCCAGTGAGGTACTCTGTTTGACATGTATGGGAAGTCTATTCCATAACATGAGTAGTCTCTGGGTTATGAACCTGTCCCTCCAGCATGTTCTGCTGATTGTGGTAATGAGGTTAAGATCTCTGGAGCGTGTGGTGCAGAGGGATTGGGATTTCTTTAGATGTAACATTTCTAACAGAGATGGGTCAGACATGGCTTTGTAAGTCAAGCAGAGATCGCCTCTAAGTAGGTGATATGAGACAGAGAATAGTTGGAGTTTTTTGAGTCTGTCCATATAGGACAGGTGTTTAAGACCTAGGATCCTCTTTGTGAGGTAATTTTGCTGACTCTCCAGTTGTTGCAGGTGTCTAGTGAGGTACATGCCAAATGGGGCATTGTACTCAATGATTGGCCTAATGAGGGATGAGTAGAGGGAGACAATGACTTCTTTCTTCCTGGATGCAAAACCCTTAGTAATGAGATGTGCCACACAGAAGTACTTTCTGAACCCACAGTGGCAGTGTGGTGGTCAAAAGAGAGGTTGCTGTTAACCTGTGTTCCCAGATCTCTTATAACACCTTCTGTGTTCAGTGGACTACCATCAATGTGGTATTTCATGGTAACTGGGTTTTTCCCAAAGGGGATGACAACACATTTTTTGGCATTGAGCTTAAGACCTTGGTTCTGACACCAATTGCTGGTCTCAGTGAGGCCTTTCTGTAGGATGTCAACATCACTTGGGGAGTTAATAATGGCTCTCAACTTGCAATTGTCTGCGAACTTTGTCAGCCAGAGTCCCTTCGTGTTGGCCTGGACTTTTGAGAAGTAGATACCAAGCAGGAGTGGACCCAGGACCAATCCCTGTGGGACTCCACAAATGACTGGTCAGCAG